>NC_134369.1:74267026-74579631 GCF_035582795.1 Mycteria americana | reverse complement strand
CACCTTCTGGACTTTTGTATCCACTCATTATAGAAAGGGTTCTGGGGGCTGTCTGGCCATCCTTGTGTCCCAGGGTCAGATGACCTCCCCCGTGAACACTACCTCCTGGTTTCTGTACTGTTGTTTTTAACAGAAGAGCACATTTTTTTTAAACGAAAGCATGAGTAAATGTCTTCTGTCATCCCTCTGAGACTCACAGCTTCCTTGAAATTACCCATTCCCTTGGTGCTAGAACAGAGACTCATAAACCGTGACAAGCCATATCACTTCCTCAGCGTGCTACTTTAATCACGAGTTACACTGGAAAGTCATTCTTGCTGACTGCACTCCTGAGGCCCTTCAGTGCCGACACAGGCTGTGGGCAAGCTGCACCTCCAGCCTGGCAGCCCCACAGGGCTCCTGGCCAAAGGCTCGCTCACCGCCCGTCCTAGACCTGCTTACAGCACTCCTCCCTGTGGGAGCAATGGCTGGCTGAGTAACAGGCAGGGACAGAAGGGATGACTTGTTTAGCTGGAAACAAAGGCACCTCTCTGAAGGTAATTAAGGCACATCTCTGCCTGAGGTGCTCCCTTGTAGTAGCGCTGTTCAGCTTTGTGGATTAAGAAGAAGCTTGTGTACAAGTGAAACATTACCTAGCTCTTCAGCTGAGTGCACGTACACAGCTGCACACACATACAGAAAACTTGTATTTTTCTCCAGTGAATCCTGAAGAAGAGATTATAATAAGATTTTGAGCATACACTGTCATTACGCATGTTGACATCAACACTTCCAAGGCACATGGGAAGAGTGAAAGGAGATAAGATGTAAAATGGTGCTGTAATGGATGCTGAGGATTTTCTGGGGAAGAGATCTTTTTTTCTTTGTTTGCTAAGTTTTCAGAAATAACACTGACATTTATCTAAACAGGAGTTTTTTATTTTCCCTTGGAGATTAAAAGCCTGCAGTCTCTTGTAGTGAATTATCATGTGGGCACTGCCAGCACAGGTAAAGGGATAGCTTCTAGTCATTCTATTAGCACCCAGCAAGACGAAAATATTCTGGAGTTAATTATGGATTTAATAACAAGCAATTATCAACAATTCCAGCATCTTCACTCTGGTTCATGAACGGCAACTTCACTCATTCGTTGTGTTGGTGCAGGGAGACTGACTGCCCAGCAGCACACCTGCAGCGGCACTGGCAGCCCGTGCACCTTGCTGATACGTTTTGTACGTTGCCCAGAGGATGTATCGACTGACACCAGCCCAGCAGGGTCAGTAGCTAATTGCCTGTGTCTTGGGCCCAAAATTAGGCAAACAGGTAGCCTGGGCCACCTAAATATGCCTGTCAGCAGCTGTGACGAAATTCGCATGACAACCAGCAGCTGAAGGGAAGAGGAAACAGAAGGACTCTGAGACTGAGGGTTGGCCTCCATTTCAAGAAAGGTGGCAGAGACAAGACCAGGGCATTAAAGCATCATGTTGAGTAACGGTGCTGTCTTCATTCAGTCCTTGGTCAGCTGAAACGTTGACTCTTACACCAGTCAGAGACCAAGAAATTAGTAATTTCATTCCCACGGCCCATCAAAGAGCTAACAGGACAAGCAACCATTGAAATGGTGCGATGTATTAAAAAAGTGTGCAAGCCTGCATTACCTGCTGCTGGCAAAAATGACGCCAGTCCATGTCCATGCAGTGTCCTGACTGAATGTGACTTATGTGTCAGATTAAGGCTTCCCTGGGGTTGCCCTGGGGCTGTGACCCGCAGTTGTGTCTAATGACAACCACAGTCAAAGGACAAACAGTCCGAGTGTTTGCCAGCCGGCTTGCAAGACTCTAGCTGATGCTTTTGTGCCAAGTGAATTAATAAGTTTTACTCTGGTTCCCCCAGAAGGCAGATAAGAAGCCAAAAAACAAGTAAGAAGCACAGCCAGAACAGTAAACATGTTTGCTTTAAGGAGTGGAAACCATGGTTAAGTTTCTAGACCATGAAGCTACAGGCTTCCTCAAATTAAATTAATTTAATGGTTTATACATTTCCTCCATAGAGATACACAAAATGTGTATCTCCAGATGAGTGCAGGAAGATCTGGCAGATACTCCTGCCACCCCGCAGCAAGGTACAGATGCCACATCTGCGCCAGGGACAGCTGGGAGAGGGACGGCCGCTCCAGGCAGCGCCCAGCGCCGGCAGCCTCCGGCTCTGGCCCCGCTGGCGCCAGCAGCACCCCTTCCCAGCAGACCTGGCCGAGCCGCCGCTGTGAGTGGCTGGGGAGCCGGAGGCTGCACAAGCCTTCCCGAGGAGGGGCCTCTGCAGGGACCCAGCGCTGCACCCGGCCGGAACGGCAGCAGCGGCACTGCGGGCAGCCCTGCCAAGGCGAGCTCCCACCTTCACCCCACTTCCAGCTTTGGCTCCTGCCAAGGGCTCTCCGTTGCTTCCTCACCAAAAGGGATCTGTATTCCCATTCTCCAAATGACTTTTTACTCATTTGGCCAAGCCCTAATTCATCTTCTGTCAAATATTTTTTCCTTGTGTCAAAAGCTCAGTTCCTATTACTCTGTTCCTCACATCCACTTTAGCCTAATAGCATCTGTAAATAATGAATTTGCATAATGAACAGTATTTATGAAAACCAATCGCACTCTGTGTAGGTGACCTTGTGACTTCAAACAAGCTAATAACTTTTGAAGTACCGACAAGATAATATAGTGATACATCACCGTTCCTTTGGACGAGGAGGGAGCCGATCATCGACAGCACAGGTACGCAGACCGGCCACTGCGGCAGTAGCGGGTTCAAAGAGCTGCTAATTGGATCTGTGAGCTACCTGCGCAAGCTCGCCTTACCTAATTTATTGGCTGAACACATAAGCCCAAAACATTGGAAACAGACATTCGCTGAACTCCCTACAAAAGAAAAGGCAATAGTGGTTGAACATTGCCAGTCAGCCCCAGCGGTGGTGCCACCTGCCCGTGCCGGGGAAGCTCCTGGCACAATCCAGCCAAGCCCCGGCCGGTGCAGGGACAGCCCGGCAAAGCCCAGGCAGCGCAGCGCCCAGGGAGCCGGGCTGCTGCTCCTTCCTCCCCTTGCTCGGCTGCCTTCGGGCTGCCAGCCTCCTGGTTCCCTGTGCAGGGGCAGCGGTGGCGGGGGGATGCTGCAGACCCGGGAGGGCGCGAGCTGTGCCAGGGGGACGTGCATGGCCCTGGGCTCTGCCGGTGCTGGGGCAAGGCTCGCTCCCGCTGGTGCTGCTCTGGGTGCTGCAGGCACAGCGGTTCCCGGCCTCCTGCGCATTTGTAACCCGCGGGCCTCTTGTTACACGTGGTCCCATGTTGAACAAAGCACAGCGCTGCTGAAAATGATGAAAGAAAGTCAAATGACCCATTTCTTACGTTACAGGAAGTTTCTTGCACTGTTACAAGGTTTAAAAGCTGTATTACTAGATGATGCTTTAGTTTAGATTTTTGTAACATTTAAGTATTAGTGATGTTGCACAAATAAAATACATCCTATTTTGCCTCTTTTTCAGGAAAACTGAATTTGGTTGCAAAATAACTCATTCCAGCCCTGAGACTTTATTCATATAGTCTCAATTTAAATGTAATTTCTCTCACTGTTTGTTAAATCACAAGCCCTTTCTATTCACATATTCCTACTTCAATTTCTAAGCTACATTTCCTTTTCTTTTCTTTCTTTGTTACAAAAGTCTCCAGTCATCTTTATGAAATCTCTGAAGTGGAAAAATACTGAAAGGGATACTTCAGCAGTTACAAACTCTCTAGGGAAGCGGCACTAAGCTGGAGGGTGGGGGACCTGTAAGAAACTTAAAAGAGTCACTGGGGCCCGGTGGGAGACACGGGCTGGGGGGACTGGGGCCACAAAGCAGCATCTGTGGCTGTCACGTCCCGCTGGTCAGAAGGCGACTGCAGGGGAAAACGTTGAGTTCCCGGCCAGGGCCCGATGTTCGCAGCAGCACAGCGAGAAAGGTGCAGGAGACAAAAAAAATATTAAAAGAGTAATAACGGCAGGTGTCAGCTCCTGTGAACCGGTTAAATGTTCATCTGCTGGGGCAATGTGCACCCCCATCGCTGAAGCCAGCTGCTCTCCCCGAGGACCCGGGAACCCGCAGTGGCAGCTGGACTGCACGGGACAGGAGCAGGGTGAGGGACTCCCGGCCTGACCCTGGTGGCCACACTAGCAGAGCTGTGAGGAGTCGGTAGCGGGGGAACATTGTGCCGGGACGAGCAGAGGCTGCCGAGCTGTTCCAGTGAGCTGGGGCCAAGGAGGGCTGTGAAGAAATCTGCAGGGACCAGGCAAAGTGGTGCGATGGGCAGCACTGTGGCAACTGCCAGCCTGCCTCGGTGAAGACAGAACTTACCCTGCGAGGGGGAGAAACCATTCCTGGTGCCCCTTTCATGTCTCTAATGATCAAATCAAGAAAACCAGTGTGATGCCTTCCTTATTCTCTCATTAAAGATCACTGTGCAACTGCATTCCAGGAAAAGGTTAGATTTTGGGGATGTGTACAATGTAGGGCGATAATTAGTATCAATATTATATAAATCAATAGTCTGGCCTTACCCACAGAGCCCTGTGCAGTGCTGCCACCTCTCCCTCCATGCAGGCATATGCGACACCTGTATGGATATAGCAAACACGGAGTGGGGAGATATGGGGAGCATTAACATTGCAAGAAACGGCAATAAGAACATGTGCAATACGAATATGTAAAATATTGAGAGAGAAGACAGCTAGTTCTCTTTTCTTTGTTTCATAACATGAGAGTTGGAGTGTGATCACATAAGTTACAAGCTAGAAGTAATTGAATATAGCAATAAATAAAAGGAAACTTTCCTTTCACACTGCAGAGCTCACTGCTGCGGATGCTCTGGTCAAGAACTTCAGGTTAGAGAGGAGCTGCGTGCCGCCGTGCACAAGGTCCCCAGCCCAGACGGCGCTGGGTTTCTATCCAGGCAAGGCTGCGCTGGGATCCTCCACCTGGGAGGAGCCTCCTGCACCCCACGGGGTAGGCCGGCTGCCATCCGTCTCCATCCGACCTCCCTGCAATGCAGCAGGTAGAGGAAACCACTGGAGACAAACACACGTGAGGTCAGACCCCGTCTGGCAACCAGCTGTACATCCCCTGCAAAGCAGTTTAATAACTAGAGCTAATCAGAAATTGTGCTTTCTCCCATTAAAATTTATCATAGAAAAAACCCATGAAAGTAATTTCCATTAAAACCTTCTGTAAAAACTGAAAGTCATTTTTTTCAGAGGGGAGAAGGAGTTGCTAAATTCCCAGATTTCCGCCTATTCTCAAATAAGCTGCCTCTAGGGGAGTGTTGTCAAACTAGAGGTCTCAATTCTATGCAGAGCTGCAATACTTTTAAGCGGAGCCACAAGACTGACAGAATTCAGTCTAATCCAATATTCACGTGAAAATCCGATGTTGCACTAAATTATCAGCATACGTACGGGATTGTGACTGGGAAACATCTTGGAGCTTCTGCAGCAGAGAGAGTCCTGGCCTGTGCTGCTCCTCGGAGGCTGCTTCAAGCCATGGCTTTTGCCAACCCCCCCGTTCCGACTGGTGCCCATACTGCCCGGCTCAGCCTCGCTCAGCTCCGTCCTGTCTGACAGAGCTGGCGGTGCCTTATAAGAATATCCTTTGATCAGTTTTACAATATGATCTTAATGGCATTTTGCAGATCTTTAAGTGAACAACACAGAAGGCATTCGGACAACTGCGGCAGGGTGACAGCAACGCAGATCATTGCACTAACCGCGCGGGACGAGACGGCCTGCGCAGCTCCCATCAGCGGTGAGCACTGTCCACCAGGCGCAGGGAACCACAGGGAGGACCAGCTCCTGCCGCTGCTTGCTGTCCTCCACAAAGGCATGTTTGCTTTTTGTGGACTTAAATGTGTGCTTGAAATCCACCAGCCATCTCTTTGCAGGAATGGAGCTTACACTCTCATCTGTGATCCACACAGAGCACTGCCATTTTACATCTAGTGATAAGTGCCAGAGACCAGAACTTAAACTGGGGGTTTCCAAACCTAGCACAGGGCCTGGTGCTGAAGAGCTGTTCAGCTGTGACGTGGCCGGAGCGGCTCCCGCACTGAGTCCACGTCCCTGTGCCTCCCGTCCTCTGGGCTCAGTGGCTGGGCGGTGCATGGCTGGCTCTGGGAAACACCATCGGCTCCGGGGTGAAGATGCACTGACATCAGGGCATCTCGGGCAAACTTACAAGGCAAACCCCTCCCGTACGTGCCGTGGGGGCAGGTGGTCTGTACCTTCCTCTCTCTGGGGGACCCGCCCTCTCCACGGAAAACTTTCCGAAGTTCACTGTCCTTTCGGACGCCCCACCCAAGAGTTACTGGTATATAAATGGGCTTTAGGAGACTGTGGGCTACTGTCATGCAATAACAATGGGAAGTGCTTGACCAAAAAGACTTAAATGTGCCCCTTCTTAACCGTCTTTCCATTTCAAATGCACTCAACAAATTGCTCTTTCCAATGTGGCAAGATGGAAGTACTGAGGAAACGGTAAATGTGCATTACTCATGACACATAATTCACTGAACAATCCTGCAATTATTATTATTTCTGACAGGTCATAAATAATGTAGCAGAAGAAACAGTCCTGATGAGAGGAAAGGGATCCATGTCACTTCTGTTTATCAGCTCTGCCTGAAATGGGAGGAAGAAGGGCCTCTGACTTGGAGACCCTCCAGGCTGTTTCTCCAGAGGTGCTGCAGTGGAGCTCCGGCCTGAGCTGCTCCGGTCCCCCTGCTCGGGGCTTCACCAGGGCCGAGGAGGGGGTCGGCTCAGGGACCCTTATCGACATCCAACACCCGAACACGATTGATTGATCCCCTGTGAACTGCTAGCACCAACACTTGAAGGAGACCACCTGGCCAGGCAGTCCTTGTTCCACTTTAGGACCTGCAGCTCTTCTTTGGGAGCATTTATTGAGGGAAATTATTTCATGTGGCTCATGATTTTCAGGGTTTTACAGGAACAGTTTCCAAGAAACGGCCTCAGCCCTGAACCAGTCCAAAAAAGGCTTTCCTGGGGGCAGGAGGACATCTGTGCTGGGCATCAACAGGAATAACAGACCCCAGGGGTCTTACAGTTTTGCAATGCCCAGGAATGGACTAAAATTCACTCCTCAGGCTTGGTAGATGTTGTGGTTTAGCCCCAGTTGGCAATTAAGTACCAAACAGCCGCTCGCTCACCCTCCCCCCCGGTGGGATGGGGGAGAGAATTGGAAGAGCAAAAGTAAGAAAACCTGTGGGTTGGGATAAGAACGGTTTAATAATTGGAACATAATAATAATAATAATAATAATAATAATAATAATAATAACAACAACAACAAATTGTAATGAGAAGGAAAACAACAAGAGAGCGAGAGAGGAACAAAACCCAGGGGAAAAAAACCAAGTGATGCAACCGCTCACCACCCACCGACCGATGCCCAGCCAGTCCCCGAGCAGCGATCACTGCCCCCCAGCCAACTCCCCCCAGTTTCTATACTGAGCATGACGCCATATGGTATGGAATAGCCCTTTGGCCAGTTTGGATCAACTGTCCTGGCTGTGCCCCCTCCCAGCTTCCTGTGCACCTGGCAGAGCATGGGGAGCTGAAAAGTCCTTGACCAGTGTAAACACCACGTAGCAACAGCCAAAACATCAGTGGGTTATCAATATTATTCTCATACTAAAAACCAAAACACAGCGCTATACCAGCTACTAGGAAGAAAATTAACTCTATCCCAGCCGAAACCAGGACAGTGGAGTTCTGCTAAGGAACGTAAACATTAAGAAATATGAGAAGCAAACCAAAGTATCCATCACAGCGGCTAATGGAAGTCCTTTTGCAGGACGGAGGCACGGAGGCCAGGCCTGTAGATGAGCTGTCTCCAGTCCTTGCGCCAACAGCAGACCGTCACTGGCAAGGGATGGCCTAAATCACACGTACAGCTCACTGGCCGACGCACTCGAAGTGCAACACAAAGTTTGCTGGTGTTTCCACGTGAGGAAAATGCCCCAAATTCCCTGAACAATGGAGCAAGCCAAAATGCTCAGTTTTTTTAATTTTTTGAAGAATTAGGATAAAAATTTGAATGAATGACGGGAAAGGTAACGAAAATTGTCTTGTAGAAAAAGTTCAGGATTTCAAACTAGCGGCTCATTTTGGCTTGGAATAGGAGGAAAAAATTGCCTTTCTCATTCTTTTCCAGGAGATCTAGTTTAATGAATTTCCATAATGAGCCTGCCTCATCTTCATTTTTAAATAATGCCACAAGTGTAACATTGATGTGGAGAACTGCAAACCCTATTACGTATAAAATGTCTTTCCTGACATCTATGACATTTCACTGAGATGATAAAAATTCAGCTGAAAACTTCAGCCACTGGGCAAATACAAGGTTTCTCTGAGTTTTGCTGAAAATATAGGGCTGGCAGTAAATTACAGCCTTGCCCTTACAGGTTACCTGGAACAGCTTAGTGAGCTCACCAATGAGAATCTCAAATATTTTGCAAGATATCAGGCTTTTCCAAAAATCACTGTAAACTCCTCACTTAATTTTATAACATCAAATCCTGCCCTCTTTTTTACCTCCTCAATTTTCCATTTGCTCATGAGAGCATGGAGTCCCCTGCTGATAGCAAGCTGTGGTAAATTAAGTTTATCACTTTAAAAAAATATATGTTTAAGATATAACTGTTAACTCCAGCTGAAATAATTCTATAGCTTCCTCCTGCATGCAAAGAAATTCAGTCAGGAGACTGTACCTCCATAACTATGTGATTTATATGTATAAATATTAGAGGCTCATCAGAAGGCTTTAAGAATGCCGGAAGCTCTGGGCGTGGCTGCGTGCCAGCATCCAGCACACCCCGCCTGAGCGTGCAAGCGGTGGAAAGGCGGGACGTCTGCCTTGCGATGAGATAACCCCCTTTGGCAGTGCACCCTGAAGCCCACTTTGAGGGCACACCACCACGGCTGCTCGCCCGGTACCCGGCCGCCCGGGGTTCCTCCGAGCAGGGAGGGTCGCAGGAACACGGCTTGCGGCCAGAGCAGCAGTCTGCGGGCGCAGTCCTCGTTTTGTGGGACTGATGCTGCTCTGCTGAAGATTTGTCTCGAGCACGTGCGTGCGATGTTTCCTGGACCTGTCAGCCTTTCACTGCCCGAAGAAACGTGCTTTGCGAAGTCCATGGTGTTAGATGCAGACCAGATTTCCAGACTGGGATCGTGGGGGTTACAACAACATTTCAATTCAGTGTTGGGTGTTTAACGATGCTCTGGCTGTGTTACATAAACATCCTGGACTCATCGGCACAGTCGTACCGATGGCAAACCGCCACGTGCAGGGCTCACCCGTGAGCGGACGAGTCCCTCGGCCCGGTCCCCGCACCGCGCCCCGGCGGGCCACGGCTGCGAGGAGCCCGGCCCCGCGGCCTGCCTTGGCCAGCGCGCGGCTGCCGAGGGAGGGGACGGGCGTCTCCTGCGTCCCGGCTGGAGAGCCGTGGCCAGGTGCCTTCGCCGGCTGCTGCTGCTGAAGCCCCCGAGCACTCCGGGCAGCAGAGATCCTCGTGGGGATGACTGCAGCGTCGGCCATGGCCCACCTTTAAGGGACAATCATCCCCACGCTACCCCAGAGGCCTGACCCACCCCCCCGGCCCCCAGCCGGCAGGGAGGACGGCCGGTTCCAGCCTTCACTGCTCGTTGGGCCCAAGGACCGGCTTTGTGCTGGGGGCTGTAACGTTCTCTGAGGGGCCTGGCCCTGGCAAAGGCTCCACGCTGTGGGCCTGCCCTCACAGAGCCCCGCCGGCCCGCTCCCCGGACGAGGCATCCCCTTCACTCCCGACACCCCCACGCTGACAGTCGCTGTTAGCGCCCAACAACAAGTGAAAGCAAAGTCCCTCCTGGCACACGTGTTCTCGTTCAATATGCGTGGAAACGCAACGATCCACGGCTGTTCCCTGCTCCAAGCCTAAGGATGGTTGTGGTGACTCTGACAGGTGACTGGGGGGGCCGAGGTGACCGACGCTGGAGGCTGCAGCTGCTCTGCCTGACCTTCTGTAAATCACTTATCCGTCAACCCGGCCGAGCGCCGAACTTGACAGAGATGAGACAGAAAAGTGTTCAAAATCAAATCATGCAATATTATTCCATAAGGAAAAAAAGCAGGAAGGTATCTGCATCCTTGCTGCACACATTCCTCTAACAGCACAGCCATGGCTAGAAACTGCTTCGAAGGGTGACGCTTTTCTGTCTGTTCTTTCAATGTGCTGTATGATCATTTTTGGTGTGCTGCCTAGTTCACGTATTGTGAGAAACAGTAGACAATAATTCCTGATGCGTCTTCTTCATCGCGTTGTTGGATATCATCACATCTTTCATGCAGACAGCTCTTCCTCATGCTGCAGAGTTTCAGTATATGTGGTTACCTCTTCCATGAAAGCCTCTGGCCACTTCTGTGTCCTGCTCTGCACATTTCCTAACTCTCAGACACCCTGTCCGTGCGGGGGGACCACAGCTGCACGAAGCCCACCATGGGTTACACAGAGAGCAGCAGATGTCTGGTTTGGCTTCTGTCCTAGTTCAAATAGACTCCTTGCCTTTTGCTGTCCCCAAGAGCTAAATGGATGCCAGGTATTCACAGTGACGACATTTTCTTGTATTCCTAAGCAGAAATAGGTGATTCCTAATTATGCACAGTGAACAGTTCCTTTCACCCCTCTGCCTTGCCTTCCAGCAGTACTGACCTTAACCAGTTCATTTATTGCCTGGTTGTTTAAATCTGAAGCTGACTACAAAGACCTGAAGAAAGAGCTCAAAAAACTGAGTAACTAAAGAATAAAGTGATGAATGAAATCCAATAGCAATGTCATTACTGACACGATACCTTAGAGCTGTGTAGCCCAGTAGCAGAGCATCTCCCTGGCTAGTCACCAGCCGTGAGCTCCGCACTGAGTTTGCCAGGCCTCAGCACCAAGGCTTGGCACGCCTGCTCTGCCTGAACTCGCCATCACCTGCCTGCAGCTGCCCTTCACCCGGTGGAGCTATGACAGCCATTGCTCTCCTTGACCAGGTGTCTGCGTCCGAGCTGCTTTAATTCTGTTTTCCCTTGGGCAGTGCAGCCACAGCTTTGCACAGGCAGCAGCAGCCACCAGCGGTTACTCCAGGCAGGACAGGACATTTGGGACTGACACACCGACATCGTGCAGGGCAGCACAGGCTGGTGCGAGAGCAGGGGCTTGGGAAGCGGCGACATGGGACGTGGCCCAGAGGAGAATGGGTGTGGGGTGATGAGACATGGGCACAGGAGATCCCATGGCTGTGCACAACCCACCCACAGGCTGTTACAGAAAGGCAGAGCTGGAGCTGGACACAACTGTCTTCAGGGTAACAAAAAGAACAGGAAATAGCATCTACCACATGTAGTGCGGTTGGATGTCATCTGGAGCTGCGGAGCACTGAAGAAGGAGAAAATGTGTAAAGCACATTAACAAACACAGAGAAAAGACCCCAGGTGGGTTCTGGGGTGAGGAAGAAGAAAGCATCTGCACGGACATCACGTTCCTCCTGGTGAAGGACCCCCGACGCTGACACTCGCCGTGACACCCTGAGGGCCAGCCCCAGAGCCTGACTGTAGCACCTGCAGGGGCTGGGGAGCAGGAGGCTGGGAACGGGGTAGAAACTACGTGTGTGTGCGTGCGTGTGCGTGCGTAACAGCTTCGGCTGCAGTACTCTGTGTGCGTAGCTCCTTCATCTGCACTAGTACGGGTGAGACCCTGAGGATTTCAGGCACACCAGTTAGGCAGTCTGGGATCTCCCCACGCCTGAGGCACTCGTCCTCTCTGCCCACAGCACGCCCGGCGGCGTGGGCAGCTGCTGGGCCAGGCCAGGGTCTCCTGGGAGCCCCTGGGGTGGAGCGGGGACAGCCCCTTGTGTGGCCCTTTGTCCTGGCAGGGGAGCAGGGATGCAGGTAACGCCTGTCCCCATCCTCCCACCAGGGTCTCGCTCGGAGCAAGCAACTGACTTGTGGGCCACCTTAGGGGACCTTTATAGAGACTTGCTGAAAATCTGAAAAGAGAGGAGAAACGGCCTTGAGCTGGTGAAACCCGGAGGTGCCAAGCTGCTTGTGGCTGCCAGAAGGTTTCGGATGATACATCCTTTGGGGAGCCTGTTGTGTTTCTTGCATGCGCTCAAGAACTATGTGTTGCTGTTGTCAATGCTAAAGGTTCACTTGAACTCATAAGTGACTGAGTAAATTTATAACAGAAAAAACTATCCTGGATTTTTTTTTAAAACAAAACCATTTGAGCCACAAATCACTGGAAACTGGAAGAATATTCTGGGATTGCATGCTTTAATCTCTTTTCTGGTTAAGTGCTGTCAGCCAGCGTGCAAGTCTGTCATCTTTGCTTTTACGTCTTTCTCATTCCTGCATTCTCCATATTTTGCATTAGTTTTGGCGCATTTTCTGCATTTATAAACCAGACTGCCAGATTTTCTGGCTTCAGGATTTCATCTGCAAAGTCAACAGGCGTTTTTGCAGACCTATGTTCTGTTATTCCCAACATTAGGCTTTAGTTCTTTTCATGATATAGTTCACTGATTTGCACAGATTTTTAGGATCTGGGATTTGGAAGTACATTGCTTTCCGACACAGCTCATGCTGGATAAATGGTTATATGGACTTTTGGTTGGAACCAGTGGCTGTTTGTGTGTTCTGCTGTATCTCTCTCAGTGGAAAATGTGATTATCTTTCTATGTTGCAGAAATAATAAACTCATAGCCCTGATAATCTAAATATATAAGTAAGGTAAAATCTGTAGAGAGAAGTTATATTTTTTAATAGAACCACTGATACGGTAGGTGAAATTTCAGATCTGAAGAGCTTTTGTTTCTGAAATATTGCCTCTTTTCTTCCAGCTATATCAGGTGGTAAGATAAAAGATCCTGTCTCTGCTATAAATCTCCCTTGCTTATATCCTTAGAGCATCATGGCTACAGCAGCCCTACTGCTGTACCACGTGAGACAAGCGACGTCATTTCTGTCCTCTGAAATGAGGAAAAACATGGCAGGTTTGGAATCCCAATCAATGGTTTTAAAAATAGTCTAATGTAGCTTCTTATGTAAATGTTAATTTGATAAAAATTCCCCTATAAGACAGAACTGTTTGTATTCCCTTCCTTTAGATTTACATAACAATGCATTCAGGAAGAAGGCCCTTTTACATCTGGTACTGCGCTGAGCTGTTGATAATGCATGTAAGCCTTACGTGTGTTAAGGATTACTCTGGCTAACTATATGCGTCAAGCTCTTTTTAATTGCAAACAAGGATGCAAAGTTGAAATACCATAAATATAAAATGTTTCAGGGGTTTTCTTAACATTTGCTGAAGCAACGTTTTGTTTTGCTCTAACACAGGACATGCTGAATACGAACACAGTTTGTTACATTGCCCACGTAGCTCTGCAGAACTGCCGCGGAGGAAACACAGGCAGCTCTTGCAGCTACCGGAGCAGTGCCATACCCCTCACCACGCAGCTGCCCTCCACCTACCTCCTAGGAGAAGGCTCTGCTCTCACTCAGAGGCGTCAGACGCTGCAGAAGACACGGGAATGGGGAGGTCTAGGTGCAGCCATGCCTGGAGATCTGCACGGAGGTGCAGGTTGGTGCTCCAACATACCAACTTCAGTTCATCAATTCTGATCTGCAGAACAGCACTTCCACAGCTGGCTATGAAAAATGTGAAAGCAGCAGCTTGAACCTGCTGAAGCCTGCGGCTGGGAAGGGAAAGCCTGCGGGACTCACCCGGCGGGCGCCTGCCTGGGCACTCCCAGGGCCGGGTCACACCGTTGGGGCCACAAGGCATCACAGGGAGGGAAAGCTGGCTGTGGACAGCAGCGGGAGCAGTGCCCGTGGCACATCCCTGCGGGACATCCCCAAGGCGCATCGCCCTGGCCAGGGACAGTCAGTCCTCCTCCTGGGGCGCGGGGCCGGGCTGCCACGGCTCTGCAGAAGCACTTGACGAGGAATTAAATTCAGGGAATGCTGAGCATGAATGAGCGCCTGTGACCTCAGCAGTACCAGTGACATCATGTTCCTCCCCTGGAGGGATGGCGGGTTGTCCTGCTGGGGACTGCCCAGGCACTGGACGCTGAAGGAGGAGAACCACACGCAGCAGCCATTGCAAGGGAGCCTCGCCTTCCAGAAACTAGCATTTATCATGATACAAATGTTATCGTAAGCTATCAATTGCTGACATAATTAATGGAATACAAAGCATACCTTGTATCATACGATACATCAAACAAGATCTGATATATTACACACATCAGAGAAACTATTACTTATTGCAGGCTTGTCCTCCACATTTTTCTAAACCTCACAGTCCAGTTTATGAGCCGCAATGTTGTGCTGTTTTGCCTGTTCAGGTGTCCTCTTCATGATTTATTTATTTTTCCTGATTTTTATTCATTTATTCAGCCTATACTGAATAGTGGTGATTATTTATCACTGGACCACACGGCAGTGAACCCTGCTTGGCTGGCATTCATCTGGCTGGAGGTACCTCATTTGTCTTGTGTTTGCCTTGAACATAAGTCATAAGCCACCATGGCTGCTCAGAAATACACCCTATTTTTCTGCAAGATAAATACATAATTCTGCAAAACAAACACACAAATGAAGTGTAAATATATACTTTAATATTTTTTTCTGCACTGTTGATTAAATAAGAATCAACCAGTTTCCTCTTTTCCGGAAACTGTTCTAGTTCCAAGCCCTGTCCACCTGCAGTTTCAGGTCTCCCTTCCCTATGCTTCCCAGTTCATTTCCAGCTTTTTCCACTGGAAAAGAGGCATTAAAAAAGAAGGGCAGGAATGGAAAATGAAAAAAAAAAAAAAAAAGGAAGATTTGAGCTTTCAGTAGAAGTGGAAAGTCATTGAGGAACCACTCGCCCCCACTTTTCACAAGAAGGTTCCCCCCCACCCCAGAAGTATTTTCTCATCAAACATAACGGCCTGATCAGAGCTTTTGCAAGCTGATTCTGTCGCCCCCCGGAATAAACCCCCCTGGGTGCTGGGTCGCCACTTCCATCACCACTTACTTGCCATGAGATCTCCTCCTTGGCTCCGGGTAGGAACAACTGCTCATTTTCTCTCTCACTAATCTTAACGATGTTATTTTTGCCTCACAGAGTGCCATCGCTCTTCCATTTTCAACATTTCTACCCCTTGTGGGATGGAAGTTAGGGACTGACCCAAAGACAGGACTAGTGTAAGTTTTACTGCATAACTGCCCTGAATAAAATCGAAACGAGGTATTTTCTTTCCCTACATGGCCTGCTGCAATGTACCATGTGCATGGCCCCAAACTGTCATATGGGAATGATCAGCTGTTGGCTCTCATTGTCAGAGCACTTTCTTAGAGCTGTCATGAAGACAGTATAGGTAGACAAATCATCAGCCAGAAATTACTAGCAACCTGTCCTCTGTTAGTATTGCAAGAAAGGTAATAGCTCCGTGTCCTGTCCTGTTAAGGCACAATCTGAACGGAGACATTATCTGTGACTACTGAAACAGACAGACTGTCCCTTGGAATGGGAATAGGATCGTTCCAGGTAGCTCACTGCATTAGGACCAAAGTTATTAGTTAAACTGATTAATACTAATGAACCACCAGGATTAAGTGTTTTGCACCCCAGAGTTCTGTGGGATTCAGGTATGATATTGCCAAATGACTGATTGTAGCCTATAGCCTACTGCTTACATCACTGGCGCCAGACGCCTCTTTTTGAGGGGCTCCAGGGGCCACGCAAGACGCGGAAGGCCAGTGGGGCGTTATGCTCAAAGTCTTTCTCCTGGGCACACCTTCCACGTAAGTAAAGCCAAGACATTACTGTGAGTGTAGGTGAAATCTAATCGTTACTAGTCCACCCAATCGCTGCAGAAGCAGCAGCAGTTAAAATTGTTATAGGCACACTCGGTGTCACCGCTCAGCCGGGTGAAGGGCAGCTGCAGGCAGGGGATGCGAGTTCAGGCAGAGCAGGTGTGACGCCTCTGCGCTGAGGCCTGGCAAACTCAGTGCAGAGCTCATGGCCGGCGACTGGCCATGGCAGAGCCGTGTCACAGGGCTACACGCATACTCACAGCGGCAGCTATCCTCTCCTTTTCCTGGCAGTCTGTCTGGAATGGACAAACAAACAACAGTTTGCTTTGCTTTTGCAACTCACAGTCCACCCAGCTCTTGAGTTCGATCCTTTTGCTGCCCTCATTTTGGTGCTAATGAATGTAATATCTCCCGTATTTCCAAACTTAGTACTGAGCAGTGGCAACAAGCATTCTTCAGGGACGAAATTAACATCTGGTGTGTGATACAATGAAGGGAGAAAGCAAAAAGGAGAGAAGAGAGGAGAAATAAAACTTCATGGCTGGGTTTCTTTCATTTGTTAGTACTGGGCTTTGGGAAAGTCGAATGGGAAAAAAACCTTAATTTAAGTTTTGTTCAATGTCAGCCTTCTCACCATCAAAGAATTGTAATAATACTGGTGAGTTATTTAAATAAACCACAAAATGCCCACAAAATCTACTCTGCAGAGCTAATAGGAAATCTAGTTGTTCCAAGCCATTGCTTCAGAAAAATATAAGGCCAGGCTGTAATAGTGTTTTGAGTACCGTTTGCTTCAGGAATGTTGCCTTATTTGTTTCCACAGGATTTTCTCAGACATGTTTCCATCCTTGAAGATTTTGCAGAACTTGCCTGGAAAAAAAACACAAAATGACCGTGGGTGTCCTCAGCACCTCTGTGTCCCATGCAGCCCTCCTCATGGGCCGTGCAATGCCACTTACTTAGTAAGTAGTAGTGGCCTCTGTCTGGGAGTGGACACTAGAAGGATGTGGAAAGCAGCACATCCTTTTCATTTGGGGCTAGCTGGAAGGGAGGAAGGAAAAAAACCACAAAAATTGTTCGTTTGCTGTGAGAGTCTTCCCAAACAGGCATCCCTCTCCTGGCATAAGGGCGCTCTCCTCTCTTGCTGGATATCACTCTGAGTACTACTGCCTGGTTACACCTTTCCTATGAGTCTTCACCATCACCGTTATAGGTCTGAACTGCTATTTCCCTACTAATGAAAAGATGCTGGTCATTGAGTTTGACTTTACTATTGAAATGCCAACCCTTTTCAGACCTAGACAAAGTCAGTAACTGGCTGGCCAGGGTATAAGACTCATTTTTATAATGCAAACGTGATCCTTCCAGGAGGAATGGAAGCCCTTGAGAGTTGTTTCACAAGTCTTAAATTCATTATTAACAATGTAGAACTGCTAATTGTAGAATTGTAATGTAGAATTTGGTAATTGCTTACTATACAAAGACTTTAACGATTTAAGGAATGCATCTAATTACTGGCTTTTGACAGAAAGCAGGCTTGAAATAAGTCCAGGGCTGGTAAAGTGAGTGGCTCAGCATCCTCACAGAGTATTTGCAGATGAAGTTACAAGCCAAGGCTAAGTGGATCCACCAGCTGGTTGCCACTGAAAGGGGAAATCTTGCTCACCCACCTCTTCCTCATCCTGCTTCCACTTCTGGGTGTGCTGTATTTCTTCTGCAGCAAAGGGCTGAAGGAGATGCCAGGAGGCACTTGTGGGTACCATTTTCTGGCCTTAGTGGGAGTTTAACTTCAAAATTCATCCAAGAATAGCCTGTGTTTTTTACTAATCACGTGGAAACAGTGTTGAAGATTATGGAGCAGCTGTATGTGAATTAGCCACTCTGCTGGTTTTGGCTGGGATAGAGTGGATTTTCTTCATAGTAGCTTGCATGGTGCCATGTTTGGGATCTGTACTGAAAACAGTGTTGATAACCCAGGGATGTTTTAGTTACTGCTGAGCAGCGCTTGCACAGTGTCAAGGGCTTTTCTGCTCCTCACCGCACCCCACCTGCGAGTGGGCTGGGGGTGCACAAGGAGCTGAGAGGGGTCACAGCCGGGACAGCTGACCACAGCTGCCCAAAGGGACGTCCCAGACCATAGGACGTCGTGCTCAGCAATAAAAGCTGGGGAAGAAGGAGGAAGAGAGGACATTCGGAGTGATGGTGTTTGTCTTCCCAAGTCACTGTCACATGTGATGGAGCCCTGCTGAACACCCGGGGATGGCTGAACACCTGCCTGCGATGGAAAGGAGTGGGTGAATTCCTGATTTTGCTTTGCTTGTGCGCGCAGCTTTTGCTTTCCCTATTAAACTGTCTTTATCTCAGCCACCAGTTTTCTCACTTTTACCCTCCCGATTCTCTCCCCATCCCATGGGGGCGAGAGAGCAAGCGGCTGGGTGGGTTGAGCTGCCCACCGGGGTGAAACCATGACAGCCAGCCACGTCAAGGCTGCCCGCCCGCATGTGCCCCGGTGCTGGGCTGGCGGCTGGAGGTGCACCGTGCCACGGCACGAGCTGATTAGGGCTATTTACAGCGCACTGATCTCGTCACTGCCCTGAGACTCCTGCGCCTGGCTCGCGGCAGCGGGGAGACAGCCTGCGGGCACAGCCTGCGGGCACAGCCTGCATCCCGGCTGCCCCCAGGGGCCCTGCGGCGGGTGCCGCGGTCCCTCTGGCCCCAGGGACAGGCCCTGGGCCGGGCAGCTCCTCTGTCTGAGCCGACAGCGGCTCGTCCCCACTGGTAGGGCTTAGCAGGAGGGGGCTCAGGGCGTGCTGAGCCCTCGGCCCAGCTGGGGTCTGGGCTGGGAGCTGTCGCTGCCTTGCCATGAGCATATGGTCTCCAGAGATGCCTGCCTCGATGCACATGAAGGAAGCAGCAAAGCCACATTTGGCCAGCAGGGTAGTTTTACACATTTTTCATTAAACCTATGTTAAATATGGAAATACTGCAGAAATGAGACTTGGTATTTCATGTGTGAGCTCTTTTGCACATTTTGGTGTTTCTTATGTTTGGAGATAAAAAAAAGGATTGACAAAACTCTCTTCTGGCTTTCTACTGTGTCCTCGTTTCAGCTGGGATAGAGTTAATTTTCTTCCTAGTAGCTGCTATAGTGCTCTGTTTCGGATTTAGTATGAGAATAATATTGATAACCCACTGATGTTCTGGCTGTTGCTAAGTGGTGTTTACACTGGTCAAGGACTTTTCAGCTCCCCATGCTCTGCCAGGTGCACAAGCAGCTGGGAGGGGGCACAGCCAGGACAGTTGATCCAAACTGGCCCAAGGGCTATTCCATACCATATGGAGTCATGCCCAGTATAGAAACTGGGGGAGCTGGCTGGGGGGCAGTGATCGCTGCTCGGGGACTGGCTGGGCATCGGTCGGTGGGTGGTGAGCGGCTGCATCACTGTTTGTTTTCTTGGGTTTTGTCCCTCTCTCTCTCTCGTTGTTTTCCTTTTCATTACAATTTATTATTTTTATTTTATTTTATTTTATTTGAATTATTAAACTGTTCTTATCTCAACCCATGAGTTTTCTCACTTCTACCCTTCCGATTCCCTCCCCCATCCCACCGGGGGGGAGTGAGCGAGCGGCCGCATGGTGCTTGGTTGCCGACAGGGGCTAAACCACAACATACTGGAAATGTACTTAGGTTTACTGAATTGCCATGATAAATTTGTTTTAAAAAATAATCTAAAATCAGATAGAGTTAAAAAAAGCTGTAGAAATGCTTTTCCAGTCAGATGAACAAGGTAAAAGCTTATTTCTTTTTTTCTTCTTCTGTTTTTTTGAGAAAGAAAATTAATTTATTGTTGTTGTTTCAGAGTCAGAGCTTTCCTTGAAATGCAGCTCTCTCAGATGTGACCAGCAATACAATCCCGTCCTGGACTGAGCCAGTGGTTCAACAAGCTTGTCTCAGAAATGAAGAGATTTTTGGTGGTCATACATGGAGCAGATTTTTGGTTCTACTGATCGAGAACATCTTATCCATGAGTATCTGTAGTTTTCCAGAAGGTAAAAAGCTTTTCTGGCAGCAGCTCCTTTTGCTATGTAGTTTGAAATCTGAGAGAGGAGTGATGAGAGAGAACGCTAAATGGAGAAACAGTACCTATTTCTTTATTGTATATGACATCTTTTCCATTGGAATGAATAAAGATAAAAATCTCACTCGAACATCAAAAAAGTCTTTCTGAAATCTAGCTGAGCACTGCTTTATTTAGGTTCCTTCACAAAAGGGAGGATTTGAGTGAAGTTGCCCCAAATGGATGAACAGTTTTAAAGAGAACATAAGGAGTGAGAAAACTTGCAAAGAGTAGAGGAAAAAAAAGATTATCCACCAAAGGGAACTACATCTTGGAGACAGTGAAAATCTTGGAGAAAGCAAACATTTCCAGAAGAAAAGTAAAAAGAGGTCTTTGCGAAGCATGTAGAATACCACGCAAAAGGTTGATCATCAGCGCAGAGGAGAGGAAGGCAGCTAGTCTGTGTATGGTTGAGGTGAAGACTAGAGGACATCTGGGCAAGGCATGCAAACCGAGTGCCTAATTCACTTTATGGTTATGGTTTTGGTAAGGCTGTGGTGTTGAACGCCAAAGCAGACAGGTGATGGGGAAAGGAAACAAGTTTATGGAGACAGAAGCTGCGGAAATGGATGAGAATGAGTAGCAGCTCAGACCACGAAGTTTCCTATGCACAGAAACCAGGTCTTCATCCCAGCATACTGTTGTGACAGACCAGAAGCGAGGATTTTAATAACTGTCAAATTGGGAATGGTATCATCGGGTGGGGAAAAAAGCTGCGCTTGTTCCTGTATTTTAAGAAAGGGGGGCTGAAGTGAGAGGGGAAACCAGCAATCTTTAGGTTAGTCCTCAGCAGTGTGCAACGTTGCAGGAGAAGTTGAGAAGAAATAGCAGGTGAAGACAAGTGGATGTGGGTAATTTAGGATTCAAACAAGCCAGGTTTCGGAGAGGCAAATTGCAGCAGAGTTCCCCAGCCAGTAACGTTTTCTTAATGACTGACTCCCCAGGCAGCATTATCATGGCCTTAGTAATGTACGGACCTAACGTGCACGGGCTTCAGGAGCGAAAATGTTGATTTAAACTTAGCAGGATGGAGACACATCTGATGACTGCTGGGCGGGCGAGGAGCTGTCTGCACTGGAGGGGATGGCTGGCTTGGGGAAGGGCTAGCGGGGAGCTCCTTGGAGGGGACCGCGGAGCCACTACGCTCGGTCCACAAGAGAAGCTGTCACAAAGAACTGAAGCACATGAGCAATGCTTGGAGAGGACAGCAGCAGGGAGCAACTCTCAATAGAGACAAAGGTCCTAATACGGAAAAATGGTCTCCGTTTCCACTAGGGAATAATAGTGTGAGCAGACGTGAGCCTTACTGTAAACGCAGCTTCCAGTCTTGTTACTTTTCTGCTCCCTGCCAGCCTTGGCTGACGGACTGGAAGTTAAACTCGGTGACACGCTTCTCCACCATGCCCACCCAGCGCCAAGCCGTGGGGACGTGGGCTCTCGGTGGCACCTCCGCATCCCGCTGCAGCACGAACAGGAACTTGTAACGCTGACATGGAAAAAAGCACCTGCAGGTTTTATTTCTGAGTGATCAAATGGGTGAGCACCAGAGGAGTCTTTTGGTGGTATATATAGAAAAGTGCTACAACAGGCAAAAGAGAGCCTGCCTCAGATGCTCCTGTGCCATCTCTCTGCCGTACCTGGAAACCTGAGCACAGTGAGCACCTTTGGGGCTTTATTTAGAAGAGAAATCTAGGGGAAATCCAAGGATGCATCTTCTCAAAGCAGAAGAAACCAGAATGCCCCCCAGGACGTGCCTGCTGCTCCACTGCTGCCCCCCGCCAGCGGTCTGAAACGCGGGCAAACCTCCGCCTGCTCCCAGCACCTCGACGGCCGATCCGCCCGGGGCTGCGTAAGGGTAGCGAGGCGTTCAGCAGAGCAGAGACTTTTGTGCTGAGTATTCGCATTTCAGCCGCCAGCCGCCCTGAGCTCCCTCCTACCCAGAAATCAGGTAAGCAGATTTTCAGGTCAGCGCCAAACGACAGCTCCTGCGCGGGCTAATCAGGAGGGCTGCTGAGAGCAGGCTGGAGCCGCTGCTGACGGGAAGATGCTTTTCATTAAGATGTCTGCCATTGGCAATGCAGAATTCACACTGAGCTGCAGAAACGCATACAGATCTCTGCGAGTGGAGAGGCTGAGACAAGGAGACTCTGCTACAGCAGGGCAGTCTCCCAGTAATGGGAAAGGCATTTCTGAAGGGCATTATCTCTAACGCAGAGGGGAGTGTTTCCAGAACCGCCTTTTACTCGGTGCATAGGGACAACTGCTGTTCCACACAGCTATCTGAAGTGCTTGGTCATTGCCGTGTAAAGGACGTTTTCTGGAGATATAGTTCCCATTTCCTGTATAATTTCATGTTCTTATACACAAGGAATGCATATTCACATTGCATATTCATATTGCTCACTGACTTCATAAGGGCACTGCATCTTTGCAATCTTGCCTTCTGAGTCTGTAAAATAACAGTGGTGGAGTTTTTTTTTTAGAAGTCAGAGCATCTGATTAACCGTTTGATAGTCGCACACCTCATTCTGGAGAGCAGAGCTGGGTCAGACAGATGCTTTGCAGGCAGGAAAACAAGCGTGTGAGCGGAGGAGGGCGATGCTCAGGAACAGGGAGCGTGGCGGTGGCTCCAGACCCCGCCAGGAGCCAGGCTCAGGCTGGTGCTGGCACCCGGCTGCGGGGACCAGACCCAGGCAGGGGGGAAGGGGCTGACCCCTCGCCTGGGGCTGCCGGGGGTGCCTGGCTCCGTGGACGCGTGCTGGCGGGAGGGGGGCCCGTGGGGTCCCTGGCTCCTGGGCTCTGTGCCGGCGCGTCAGGCGCCCCGGGAGCCCCCGCCTTCCCGAGCAGCAGCCAGGGCAGGGGGCCGTGGGCCAGGGCGGCGTGGGGAGGCAGCTGGCTGCGGGGCCGGGCACTGCCCATGCCCTTCGAGGTCCATTCATTGCAGCGAGGCAAAGCCTGGAAACCCCCGGCTTCTCCCAGCGCTGGGGCGGCAGTTCCCAAGAAGCCTCTGCCAAGAGGCTGCAGTGACCGAGCCTTTGTCACCCCTCGGGAGGGCTGGGGTGACGCTCCAGGCAGCGGACACTGTGCCCTTCAGAGGGGCCGAAGTGCCCCAGAGCAGGGTCTCGCCGTGCAAAGGAAACCCATTTCCCAGAGGGGACGACGGTGCGACCCCAGCGCAGTCCGGCAGTACTGACACAAGGGGAAAACCATCTGATAACTAATTTCCTCTGATCTGCAGAGTCTCTCAACCTTTTCAGATGATCAACCCCCTTTTTGCAGCCACATTTCTCAAGCCTGTGTGGTAGTATCAGCAATGCCTTCGTTCTCCAGCTTCCCTTGTGTGAATTTCAAGAGCTGGCGGTTGCGTGACCTTGCAGGGCAGGACAGCTCCGAGTGGGAAGAGAGGGGTTTTGGCTGGAGATGGCAGTACAGTTCTTGGTATCTCCTGACACCTTCCTGTTGTCCCATGGCCATGCACAGCACACTAGCAAACATTACCCAGTGCCTGAGAAACAATTCTCTTTAGGGGATAGACATTAAAAAAAGAAAAAAAAAACCCAAACAAAAAACATGCCTGGAAGCTACAGTAGGAAACTTAAAAGTAGAAGTAAGATGCACATTTTTAACAATAAGAATAGTAAGTCATTGGAGTAACTTACCCAAGGGGCCGTTCAAGTTTTGTCTATTGAAGTTGTTTTTCTTTAACCCAGCCTGGGTTCGTCTCCAGAAGAACTTCAAACAGCACCAAAAACCATGAACGCACGGCTCTTGGCCTGCGCTCTGTGGCAGGTGAGACTGGGGATTATATACCTGCCTCTTTTCCTTAAGAAATAAAAATCCGTGTTTGCCACCTTTGAAGGGGACCCGGGATGCAGCACTTGAACCTGCTTCTGCACGGGTCGGTGCTGTCCGAGCAGAGTGCTGCGGTGCTCAGGACCTTGCGGGACTGAGCCTCCGCTCCTTGAAAGGTCAACACCAGCAGAAGCTGCGGCGAAGCTTGAGTTAGCAACAGGAGGAGTAAAAGGGTAATTAACAGTGACTGTTCTTGACCCAGGTGTCCCTGATCTCCCTGACTCTTGTAAAGGGAGTTATTAGTCAAATGGAGTGCCTGTGTGTGAAACAATTATCGCTAATTACCATCAAGTCATGGCATTCTGAGGTTTTTAAACACAGCATGGAAGTCTTGTGTGATCAGAAAGACCGTCAGGGCCAGGAGCTTTCTGAGGCAACTGTCTAAGTGTTTTCCATGCAGCATATTCCTGAAAATACGAGATGATTCAGTGCCAATCAGGTGATTTTTAATGCCTTTTAATCTGTACATAATATTAAAAATAAAGCAGACTGGCAGACTGAGTGCAAGAATGGGCACAGCTATGCAGCAGGTAGCCCTAGCCTTCCCCTGGTGCCCCCTCAAAAAAAAGAAATGATGGGAATACTTGACACCTTGTGACTATTCACGTGACTTCTCAGATTTTGGCTAACACAGCTCATACCAAGCAAGGCCTGATGTGAGCTGGGAGCAGCACCGTTGGGCCAAAGCAAGAGCACCAGGTAGGCAGGACGGGTGACCAGAAAGAGCTAAAGGGCCACGATGCAGCCACTGTCACCTGCAGTTGGCTGTCCCCTGCAGCCAGCATCTTTGCATATCGAGGGTTGGGCAGTTTTGTCAGAATCTGCTAACTCTTGGAAATTATATAGACCAAACCTCCAAGCTGGAACCTTCCAGCTTACCCAAAAAGCTTTTGGAATGGACCAAACAGCAGCAGGAATGCTGAGGCTTTCGTGCCTGCTGGCGTGACGCAGGGGACGCCTGCACCGTAACGGAGGAGGAAGGATGAGCGCTCTCCCCCTCGGCTAGGGAACTATTTTGCTCATGGGTGCACGAGTTAAGAGTTACAGGTTGTAAGTTATGAAACCTCATGACTTAAGTGGTGAATAAGTAAATTCACATGAAAGACTAGTCTGGGCAAAGGGGATTGAGCCCTTGTTTGTCGTGTTTGTTTGTTATATCTCTTAATGAGCTCATAATAATGTTTAATTTACAGAGTACGTTGTCCTGTAAATTTGAGAGAGCCAAACGGACTGTGACACACCTCTGTTAGGTCTCCTTACCAGCTGCCAGCTGTAATAAAGCATGTCTTTGGCTGTGCAGGGCAAAAGCAAGGAAGGCCAAAGCAGAGATGTAGGGCAGCAGTGGCTGCACCGGGGTAAGGACACCTGCTGCCAGTTGCCTTCCGTCCCACGCTGCGGAGCCGGGCAGGACAGTGAGGAGGTACGGATCCAGCCTGCCCGGAGAGGTGCTGCAACAATGCAGTGCCTGCACAAAGGAAAGGGGGGTGGGTGCCAGGGAGCAAGGGAGAGATTTTTAGCACCTCTAAATCTCTGGAAAGGGTTAAATCCAAGTGTGACTCAAGACCTTGAACCCCGTTTGTGTTATGAACATAAACAAGACCCAGCTAGTGAATGTAAACTATTGCAACCCACCCGCCGACGAGCCCGTACCAACCAGTGACCCCGAGCAGCTGCAGGAAACCCACGTGGCGAGCAGTGCGAGTCCCGCTCCATGCGCAGCCCCTCGGAATCGCTGCCTGTGTGGGCAGGAGCAACCCGGCCGCGTGCTGCCCGACGGAGCCGCGCGCTGTCTGCCCAAGGGCAGCGATCAGGGAAGGACGTGGCGGGGGGACGGGATGTGGGGGGCAGTGAATGATCCCGAACACTCAGCGCAGCCCCAGCACACAGAGCCTGAGACCCTGCTGTCCCCAAACCACGTCTCGGAGCCCCAACAGGCCAGCTGGGGACTCCCCTTCCTTGGTGGCACTGTGGTGGCAGGAGAAACTGCCTGGTAAGAACACCAGTGCTCCCCATAGACTGCCCCATGGCAGCCACGTATAGACAGACGGGTCTGAAAGGCCGTTACAATGTGCTCGCTGCCCTGACCTGACAGAAGAGTAAATCCTAGACTGGAAATACCACGTCATGGTTAAACCGAGTAATTCAATAGCGCTTGGAAATTGCTTAGTCTCTTCCTTATTAGATTTATCTCACAACTCTTCCTTCCTCCTCTGTAGGGTTCTTTATTCAGAATTTGCTCAAATATTTTCCTTCAGAAGATTTAATATCTCAAAGTGCAAATACCCAAACCCTGTATCATTTTGTAATTTCATACTCCATGGTTCTTTCATATGCATATCACTCATTTGCTATCCCTTTGAAGAATGCAGCTTGAGTAATGGAAGTGAAAGAAAACCCATTCAGTGTTGATTTTAATTGAACAAGCTCAGAAGCTGTGGGGATCCATGCCAGACTACAGCTCACTCTCTTTTGAAGAGTTATTACTAGACTTCTTTTGCCTGTGTGTCTCTGTATTTTTTTTCCAATTAGCATCTTCCCAAAAATATTAGTTACCTTATTATTTTTCCAGTTCTGCTTGTTTGGGATGCTTATGCCTAATAATCATTAAATACGCTTTATCCTCCTGTTCCAAAGGAATATTGCATTTCTTGTCTGGGGAGCAAAACATCAGACAAAATTAGACCTTGCCGGCATTCAGGAGTAAAAGTTTGCAGTGACAATTGACTCATTTTTGGTGTAGCTTTTTCACTTCAATGTGGTTATGGCAGTGGTGAGCTTCTGTAGACTTTAAACTGTGACTGTAAAGACTGTAAATTAAAGACTGTAAAGACTGTAAATGAAAGGGTTTTTTCTTCTTTTTTTCTTGTGTGCATAAATGACGTCTCTAGTAGTTCATTCTCCCATCCCAGTCAGTGGAACATGAGCCCTCAGCTTGTTGCTTGGATATAAGAGAGGAGATGGGTCATGCAGGAGAAAGAAGACAGTGCAAATGGCTTGAACTGTTGGATACTCCTTTCCATGCAAGATTTGGCTTAAGGAAAACACTTAAATCAGGAACTGGTAGAAGAGCAAACAATTTTTCAGTCTATTATGGAAACGAGCTCTCCACGTGGCTCTTACAGAACAGCAAGCATGCTAAGGGAATTCAAGCAGGCTGGTGATGTTGATTTTGCTATTTGCTACTGAGAAGTCACCTCAACAAAGAAGGAATAAATTGCATAAGAAAGAAATGTGAATGAGAAAGAATTTTAAAAGACCAAAACCCAAAAACCCAACATGAAGAGAGTGCAAGTGTTAAGGGAGCACGTTATTAAAACACCGAGGGCACACCCAAATGCTACCAGAAGAAGGGAGGAGGAGAGAGGCAATGGAGAGCATCCTTAGCTCAGCTGCTCTGTTCCATTAAGTAGGCAAGGCGGGGGATGCTGAGCCCTGGTGAAGCAGGACAAGGCGCCTGTGCTACCTGCCAGGTGAAGCCCGTCCCATCCGCATGGCCCCCAACACTTCTGTCTGCTTAAATGCAGCAGAAGCCCGCTGGACCGATGGTATGTGGGCTTGAACAATTGCCAACTCGGATCAAAGGCATCTCGAGTGGTGTTCTGCCATTTCTCCAGCATCCTCCCTATCCTTTTGTACCTGTTTTGGCTTGAGAGAATCGGCAGGCTCCCTTATGCCAGGCGAGGCGATCCCGCCACTGGCAGACAGCGGTGTGAGGTCTAACACGGAGAGCGGGCCCGGTGGGCGCCTTGCCATGCACCGATCGGAAGCCTCCATTCAGCGATGGGCAATCACTGCCCTTGGATCCAGTGGCATTAATCTCTCTCTGAGGAAGAAATTTAGAGCTGTTTTTCCCCCAGACCAGCTCACCAGACAGCAGCATTGCACTGCAGCACTGAGTCCTTTCCTGGGGCCACTGGTCCGCTTTGGCTCCTGCCTCCCGTGGTTAGCTGAGATGGGGAAGTAAAAAGCACCCCTATGCCAAGAAAAGGGCTTCGTGGACTGAAGGTGAGATCTGTCCCCTCAAAACCACAAGTACCTGTATGTCTATTTACAGCTGGAAAAATGGGGTTGCTTGTGGTGTCGGGAGCCCCCTCCTTTCCATTTCACCTCTGCCCCAGCTCCAACGCGCACGTTGGCGCTGCCCTCTGGCCGCAGCGGCTCCGTGGCAGTTCCCCTACTGCTTCAGTCCCTGCCTGCCCTGGAACACTTGTCCCGTGGCCTGGAGGTGGCAATGAAACCTGGCAGAAGGAAACAGCCTTTTGCAGGTAACAGGCTTTTTGGGGGTAGGCTGGTTTTTTTAAATTATGACTGGGCTTATTCTCTATTTTTGATTTACAGCCCTGCAATAAATCTCTTTCTTTCCATTTCATGTGCAGGGTCTCCATCTGCCATATTTCCTCCCACTATATCCGCGCACACCGAATTAAACAAGCCGTGCTTTGACGAGCTCAGGTCCCAGCCATGAAGCAGCCTGTTGGCCGCGGGGCTGGACGTGGCCAGACGGCCGCGGGGATGAGCAAAGCAATCGCGTGGAGCGTGAAGCTCTCAGAAGACAGCTGCGGCGCTTCGGCCGGACGCTGCCGCCATGCCCTGAGCTCGTGCGCTCGCTTAGAGGGTGGGCAGAGCCCTGCCCACGAGCTTTGGGGCTGAGGGGGGAAAGGCTCTTGCATGGCACAGCAAACTTTTCTCAGTTGTGCCGCAAGGTCTTTCCCAGACAAAAATGTGCTCATGTAATGCAAAATCGTTGCATGTGCTAGACCACTACTGGGCATCCAGCATTAATTTGTGTTAGTCCTCCAGCTTATATCTACAGATTAAAAAGTACTGAAAGATATAAACCACTTTTTTGAAAGCCAGGTACCAGTTGGTAGAAATCTTCATATAATCATGCAGGAGATTTCTGAAAAAGCAAAGTATATAAGTGCTTTATTTTATTTCTCAAAAAGCAAATCTGTTAAAAGATCAAGCAAACTGTGCAATTACTGTAATCATGAATTTGAATCTAAGTCGAACTGGGTTTTTTTAATAGATTAAAAATGTGAAAAAGGATACACTTCAGCTATTAAGTGTCTCTACTTCGTTTGGTTTCAACGGATGAACCAAGTCCACCTGAAGACAAACCCGGCGCCAGCCCCCCCTCCTCCCCGCGGTGGTTTCGGGTACGAGGACCAATTCACTGGCAGCGCCAGCGGGCAGGGACGGGCAGAGCGGGGCTGCCGGGAGGCACCCCAAGAGCAGTGAATCAATCTGTGCTGGTGCTTTACCACTCGCCAACATACCCTGGATAGAAACGCAATGCCAGTTCACCTTAAAAAAAATTAGAAGTAATGACGGGGAAGGGGTGTCTCTAAAACCTGTTTGCCTGGGCCAGGTTTACGCACCCCTTGCCCTGTGCCTCCCTGGCTGGCGAGAGCGATAACTGGGTGCTCCGTGGCTCCGGAAAGCGCTGGTGCTTGCTGCAGCCTCGCGTGGCAGCCGGTGAGGCTTCTACCTCCTGCCTGCGGCAGCCTGGTTAAAAGGAGATGTAATGCCTAGGAACTAGTAGGTACGGTCTCTGCCATTTTTTGTACAATGCAACAGCTCCCCCATCTTACAGACTAAAGAATTTAAAATGAAAAAAAATCCCCGGGAAATGAGTACCAGGGCAACGCAACACGCTTCACTGCTTCTTCGGGAGGGAGAGGCTGCCGCTACGCTCATGCCCGCAGCGTTTCCCATTTCCCAGGTGCTCTGGAGGAGGGGGATCCACTCCACACAGCGCGGCACTTGACATTTCAGTGATTAAGGCTTTGAATTTTCTTCTTGTAAGGATGAGTAAACACTGCAGTTTCCAAATACTTTTTGATGAGGTACAACAATCTATCTTAAAGAGTAACATTTACTGCCTCTTGCCTTAGAGTTTTAGCATGGATGCTACAACTTGCAGCCACCCGTCTATTGCTCTCACTGCTACGCTGCACTGCTGTCGCTCTCCTTTAGGGTGTACACGCAGCACGCTGTATTAACGCTCGGAGGTGCCTACCGAGAAAGGGCTGCTTGTGCCAGCGTAAAGCACTTTGCTCGGTGCGGAGTGACGTATGCCTACATAGTCACTCCTTCAGACCTCTGCACAGGCATCGCCGCCTCAGAAAAGAGGCATTTCTCCTTTCTTGCCCCTTGCTTGCCCAGCAGTTTGGCAGCGACTCGCAAAGATGCAACCTGCTTCAGCCGCAGCTTGACGGACAGCTGTGGTTTATGACGTGGGGCCAGGGAGGAGGTCTGAAGTGATGAGGGACAAGCAGCCCCCGTGACCAACTGTGGAGGGCATACACGTGGGTTTGGAAGGTGTGGGGAGCCAGCTTGGTGGGCACAGCACCCCATAACCAGCCAGCTGCAGCGAGGCAGCACTGTGCCCAGGCCTGAGGTCCCTCCTTCATGAGGTGATTAAGGGTTAGAAAGAGTGCATAAAAGCAGCTCTATGTATTATTTGTACAAAGCACTTTCCTCAAGAAGCTCTCCTTATTTCAGCCAAAAAAAGAAATGATGAAATCATTTTAAGATGGTACCCATGAGGGGGAGAAGATTTTAGGTTAGGAGTTACTGGCTCTACCAGGAAAAAGGCATTAATACTATGCTTGGAGGCTAGAGTAAGACAAAACTCACGGTAAGCGGAAGGGTAATGGGTGAGGTACGTGGTGGTTGAGCCCCGGTGGGAGTGGGGGATCCCCAAGGCAGGGCGAGTCCTGACCAGAGCTGCACGGGAGCTCAGCTGAGTAATGCTGAGCATCCCCAGCCCTGGGGGCCATGCAGGCCAACGCCCTCCACGGGGGTACGCTGCCAGGCCACGCGGTGGCTCCCCTGGGCACAGACATGCCCCTTCCTAGGCCACTGAGGTCTTTCCCAAGACAGCCCACCCCCGGGCACCAAAGGGAGCGTGCAGACACAGACACCCCCCGCACCCTCCCGGGCAGCCGGGAGCACCCCAGGGAGAGACCATAGCGGAGGGGCGAACCAGAGGGAGGGGAACCGTTTCAGGGCAAGACCTGCAACAGCACAGCAGTCACACATTGTCACTTAGGTCTGGGTCCAGGATTCGCTTGATTTGCTCTGACATGGAATAAAATGCAGTTGACCGCTGCTGTTTGAAAGCTGCTGGGGTTTCACTCCACTTCTGACTAGCCATGGAGCTATACTTGGCGGTGGGTACGTGCCCAGTTACGCCAGCACAAAGAGCCTCCAGGACAGGGGCAGCCGGGCAGAGCCGGACTGCCCAGCAGCATCACCCACTGAGCAGCTGAGCTGAAGGCAAGTCACCATACAACCACTGGTCCTCCAGATCCAGGGTCCACGCTTGTCACTGATGCTGTGCTCCCAGGAGGGGACACACATGATCTCCTGCAGCTGGAGTGGCTTGCTTTCCGCAAGCAGATCGCAGCCAAGAGCATCCCGATGCCTTCGGGGCTGCCCTGCTTTCACACAAAGACCCCCGCATCTGCCCTGTTGCTGCTGTGGAGCAGCACCCACAAGGCAGCCTGACGGCAAGGCCGAGGGAGTGGGAGGTGGCTGGAAGAGACATGTTGTGAGTACACGAAGTCAGAGACATCACTGTAGACACATCCAGTGACCTGACAGACTGGCTGTCCATCTCACCCAGCAGGGAGTGAATCTCCCCAGCACATCCACAGCTCCCCACGCTCCCAGACGCACCAGGGAGGAGCAGTTTTTCCACCGGGTATGTTAACAAGGCAGCGGTGCCATTTCAATCCCACATCCAACACGGATTTCAGGCTGGCGAAGAAGCCGCAGCTGCCCTTGCTCATACTGCTGAGGCCAGAGAGTGCAGGATGTTATTGTAACTGCCTGCAAGGATGCCGAGTTTCTGGACTGTGCTGTAACGGTACCAGTTCAGAATGGTCCTGAAGCAGTCCTCATGGCGTGTTTGTGCAGGACGGTAGCAAACCATCGTACCCTCCACTATACACAAGGCTCTGAGCGCAAGCTTCCACTGAGTTCCCACTGGGCTTTGTCGTTTCCCTTTCGCCAGCAAAGCCGTACCCAGACACTTGCTTCCTTTCCCAATGCCAGCCGCACAGCTGGTATCACCGTCATGCCAGCTATCCTGCTCCTGGGGCAGCCGAGAACCGACAGAGCAGCAAATGCTTGAACACGAAGCCCAAGAAGACTGTCTAATCTGGTAGACATCAGCCAAGAAAACAGACGTTTTACCACGGAGCATCTTCTTGTCTCTTTGCTCTCTCCAGAGGAGAGCACGCTGTGAAAGCTGAATCAGGGCCAAGCATGAGACTGTCTCCAGCTCCAAAGGACAACTGTGCTAGAACCAAGTGTTAGGAAAAGTAACCGCAGAGCCAACCCTAGCAAAATCAGCTTATTGACATGAGCTTTCCCTCAAGGGAGTAGAAGATTTAGAGTCATTCCCTCCTGCCAGTATTTTAGCCTCTCTGCCCCTTAACAACTCGAACCAGCTCCATGAAATAGAAGCTGGGACATGGAGATAAACACTAACTTATAAGACCCAGCCTGGCTGCCAGGCCCTGGGCAGCTTCAGCGGCTGTTGATGGCGGCTGCTCTGGGAGGTGTGTTCCTCCCAGCTTCAGCGGCAGAGGATGGCTGCTGCTCTGGGAGGTGCGTTCCTCCCTAGCGCAGTGTCACACGCTGCTGTGGAGACCACAAAAACAAACTCCTTTTCCACCTCAGAGTTTGCAAGGAGAGCCATTTTCTCAGGTCGCATGGACAGTCCTGCGCCTGGGAGCACTGCTGTGTTCCCTTTTCTCACCCGCACTGATGCCAGACGTTGCATCCCAGGGCACGAACATCTTTTGCAAAGCATCAGCAGAGAGGCGTGAGGACTGTCACTGCATCTTTCCTCTTCTGGGACGGGGCTCCCCCCACGTGCACGCCCAGCAAAACGCCTACGTGTCCCAGCAGCATTGCTTCTGTTGCCCCTGAGCGCACAGAGCAGTGGATGAGTTCTCCCCTGCACCCTGCGGCAGTGACTGCCCTGCGTGCTGGTCCGGCTGCAGACAGCATCCTGAGCGCTTAAGCTGGAGAAGCCAAGCAGGCCTGGGCAGCCCCAGCAGAGCAGGCAGCTGCCTGCCATCCCAAGAGGAGGGTGGCCGAGGAGACGGGGCCCATTGCCCAGCGGGTGTAGGGCGCGTGCCTGCGCCTCCCTCCATGTGCAGGGTCACTGGCGGCTGACGAGGTTCATCAGCTCCTCTTCAAGGCTCTACAGACAGCGCTCCTCCTGCTGCTCTGCTTCGGTCTGCAACATCACCGACATTTTCTCCCAAAGGAGCATTAGAGAAAGGTGTCAGTATTTTGTAGCATGAAATGCACTCTCCTGCCCGTTAGCGATCCCCGGAGGCAGATAACGATCACTAAATCCCTAAAAGCTCCCAAATTTATTGACCCCAAAGATAAGCCAGCCTTTCCTTTTCCTGCCAGGATCATCCCCTCCTACAAGTCAGGTGTTAAGGCCCGTGTCCTCAGACCAGGCGCTCCGAGGACGGGTCCGCCGGGCAGGCTGCGGGCAGGGCGCGGGCAGGCTGCCGGCTGCCTGCCTCCCGGAGGGTGCGCAGAAGCCGAGCCACCATGCAGGTCAGAGCCGAGCCTCCGCCGCTGCCTCTTCCCCTCGCGTGGCTGCTCCTGGCGCCGCGGGGTAATTCTGCGAGTGCGTTCCCCGGAGAGCGATCAGGTCAACCCCGAACGCACCACGCAGGGCTACGGCGGCCCCCGCCCGGCCCCGCGGCCCCCGCCGCCCCGGCGTCCCAGCCTCGCGGGGCTCCTGGCCCCCTGCGGCCGCGGCGGAGGGCGGGCGGGGGCGCCCCGAGGGCCGCGGCCGCGCTCGGTCCCCGCCGCCGCCGCCGCCGCGAGGCCCCGGCGCGGCGGGACAGGCGGAGGCGTGTCCGTGTCCGTGTCCGTGTCCGTGCCCGTGTCGGTGCCGGTTGCGCTGCCCGTGCCCGCTCCCCGCCCGGCGGAGCGGAGCCCCGTGCCCGGCGCGGCGGGGGGCGGCCCGGCGGCACGTCTGCGCGGCGGCCGGGCGGCTGCGGCTCAGCCGTGCGTGCGGCGGGGCGGGGAGGCGCCCGGCTCCTCCAGCCCGCCCCGGCGCGGCGCGGCGCGGCGCGGGGGAGGCGGCGGCTGCCTCCATGCTGCAGCGAGCGGCGCGGCTGCCCGGGGCCGGGGCCGGGCGGCAGCCGGCGGCGCGGAGGATGGGCGCAGCAGCCGCCGCGGAGGGGCGAGCCGCGGGCGCCGAGCACCCCGCCCTGCCCCGCCGCAGCGTCCGGCGCCGCGGCGGCTCCGCCTGAGCGCGCCCGGCGCGGAGCGGCGCGGAGCCGCATGGCCCTGCCGCCGGCCGCCCCTGCGCGCTGCGCGGCCGCTCCGCTGTAGCTGCCCCCCCCCCCCCCCCCCCCGCCCCCCGCCCCCGGAGGCGCCGGCCCGGCGGCGGGGCTGCCCGCGGCCGCGCTCCTCGGCCCGTCCCCGACCGTCTGTCCGCACGCCCGTCCCTCCGTCCGTCCAGCGGCAGCGCCCCGGCGCGCAGGATTACGCAGCTGGGGCGCGGAGCGGGAGCGCGTTGCGAGGATTAACCCGGCGCAGGTACACGGCAAGGTCACCGGCCGGCGAGCGGAGCGGGCTGCCCGCGGCGGGGCGATGCGAGCGGGCTCGGCGGGCTGCGCCGCTGCGTGCCCCGCGCCGTCCCCCCGCCTCCCGCCCGCCGCCGCCCGTGCGTGTGTGCATGTGCGCTGCCTGCCGCTGCCCGCCGCCGGAGCCGCGCCGCCGCGCCGCATGGGGCCGTCCGCGCGGGCTGCCCTGCCCGCCCCGGCCGCGGGCAGCCGCCGCCGCGAAGCCGCTCTAGGATGCGGCTGGTGAGCGCCGGCACAGGGCGGAGAGGCGGCCAGCCTGCCTGCCGCCAGACCCCGGAGCCCGCCGGAGCCCGGCCGCGGCCGCACCTGCAGGGGAAGCGCTCCGGACGCCGTCCTTCCCCGGGAGGCGCCAGGTAATCGCGGAGGGCTGCCGTGCCCGGCTCCATCTGCATTGCAGCCCGCGGTACTTACTCACGGGGGACGGGGCGCGGGGGAGGCGGGGGGGGGCGGCCGCGGCGGGGTCCCGAGCCGGCGCGGGCAGGGCGAGCCCCGCAGCGCGGCGGGCGACGCCGGGACGGGGCCGGGGCCGGGAGCGGCGGCGGCGGCGGGACGCCCCTCCCGGGAGGGCGGCGGCCGCGGGGTGCGCGGGGCGCGGAGCGGCGCGGAGCGACGCGGAGGCTGCGCGGCGGGGCGGGTGCCCCGCGGCCGGGCCGGGCCGGGCCGCGCTGCCGCCGCTGCCCGCGGGACGGCGCCGGCGGCCGCCCGCGGCGGGGGTGCTGCAGGGCCGTGTGGGCCGCGGCGGCCGCCGCCCCCTCCGCACCGCACCGCGGCGCGCTGCTGCCGCCGCCCGGGGAGCGCCGGCACCGCCGGGCCGGGCCGGGCCCTCGGCGGGAGCGCGGCGGGGCCGTCCGCAGCCGCGGGTGCACCGTCTCCGCCCGCGCGGTGCCGCGGGAGCGCTGCGGCGAGGCGCGGCGCGGCGGGCGCTGCCCCTGCCCGGGCGGAGGCGCCGCGGGGCCGCCGCCGTGCGCGGAACCAGCCCGGGGCGCTCCCGCGAGGGCCGGGGCCGGCTCGGCTCCGCCGGCGCTGGGAGCGGTGCGGCGATCCTCCGGCGGGAGAGGGGCATCCGCGGCTCCCCAGCTTCCTCTTCTCGCCTTCCCCTGCCCTCCTGACGGTCGCCCCGTCCTGCAGCCCTCGCCCGGGCACACTCCTCTCTCCTGGCTCCTCCGTCCTGCAGGGCTGCCGCTTGTCCCCGGCGTCCCAGGATACATATGCGCTGCTCTGCCTTCCCCTCCCTTCTGTCCTCTGTGTAGCGAACACTTCTCATCTGCAGGAAAGCGAATGTAGGACAAGATAAACCTTTTTTCCTGCTGGAAGGTTCCCATTAGGGGAGATGGCAGAGCAGTTGTAGAGGAGCCAGCAGAAACCCGACAGCCACGTTGGTGTCAGGAGCACACGAACCTCCTGGTTACTGGGAGCAGCCAGGGCCGAGGGCCCTGCGGAGGGGAGCGTGCACAGGCCTGGGCTGAGGGGCCATCGCTCCTAGGGCGGCAGGGGCACAGTTCGGCTAGAAGCACTTATGAAAGCCCCTTCCTGTGCTTGCCAGCTCAGGCTGGGAGAGGCAGGGAGCCCGCTGAGGTCTGCCATGAGAGTTAACGTGAGCGCTGCCCTCTCTCATTTCCATCTGTGGCACTGGACAGCAGTGTCTCCTCTCCTGCACCTTTGTCTTCTCCCTCTCACCTGGTCCAGCATGTCTCTGGGGCATGCACTGTTTCTCATTGCGTTGAGTGTCTAGAGCAGAAGCATGTGTTAGTCTCAGTTGTGGGTATGAACATGACCTCGCCAATCCCCCAGGCTGGGGGTGGGAAAGCTGGGTGCCTCCAGCTAAGCCCAGCCCTTTACAGCCTCCAGCTGACTGTCACGGAGCTGGACAGGCCAGGAGTCCCTGCGCCTTGGTCATTGTGCTGTCTTGATAGTGATCTTTCCCATCCACGCTTACATTTCACATGTTCCCAGAGCAATGGGGCGTCGGTTTGTTCCTTCTGAGCATCCTCGGGTGAGTGCTGGTGTGCCCAGGCCTGTTAAGTCAGTGCGGCCAGACAACGAACCAGTGAGATGAGATGGATCCATCCCTGGTCTTTAGAGCCTTTTTGGTTAGCGTTGCTTGTCTACAGGTGGCTGTCTGTCTGGAGCGGCCCTGGCTGGCTCTGGCAGTACTGATCCTTGCCAGGGTGTGTCCAGGAGCACGGTGCGGAGATGCCCAAACTGACCACTCATGCTGGGACCGGTTCTGCCGCGGTACGGTGGGGCTGCCCTGGGCTGGGTACTCGGGGCTGTGTGCGCCTTGTGCTGCCCCAGGGACTCTGGCCATCCTCCCTGGTGGCTTAGAGACATTCCCCAAACGCTGTGGGCTATGTACGGGCTTCGCCTTGGTGTCAGCCCCGGGCTCCGTGGTGCTGCCGCGGTCTGTCCTGGCAGGTGGAGGCGTGCCAGTGCGCTCCAGAGCAAGGCCCAGCGATTTCTCTGCTGATCTGGGAGTCGGGTTCGATTCTGCACAAAGAGCCATACCAGAGCCCGAGTGTTCTCAGTGCCCAAACACCTTCCTGATCTACGTTTCTAAATATATACTGTACTCAAGGGATTATACATTTGTTTAAATGCATAATAAATGCATTTAAATGCGTAAGACTGTATCAAAATGCATACCAGAGCTTGCCAGTTAGGCCTCAAGTCACAAGCCTCACTAAGAAGCTTTTCCTGGCATATTAGCTCCCCTTTCTGCTTTCAGAAAGAGCAATTACTGGTTTTATCATGGCAGTGCAGTCAGTGGAAGTGAACTCTGAATGTTTCAGGTGCCTAGTACGAGTTCAAAGCTGAACTGATGAACCTGTTTACCAAAACACATGCAGCTGCAGGAGTGGACTCCCCACTGTCCTGTCCCAGCGAGAGCTGGTGGGCTGAGCGCTCCTGTCTTCTGTTTGTGACCAGGAGAGGGGCTGGACCCTGTGGTGCAGCACTGTTCAGGATGGTTTCCTAAGGGCTTGGGTTGAATTTTTTGTACAACTCTTGTTGTCTGGAGAGGCTCCTGTTTGCCACCATAGGTATGAACGGTGGCAGGCTGCGGTGGTAAGACAGGGGAAGAAGGGTAGGGGTTGGCTGCCCAGCCCAGGAACCGGGCTGACTGGGTGTATGGGACAAAATAGGTGGAACTCGAGAAGAAATGTGGCAGAGCAGCATGGCGAGGAGGAACCAGATCTTCCCCGAACAGCTCTCCTGAGGGCTGCCGTCACTGCGGGTGGCTGAGTGTGTGGCTTCTGCCCCAGAGTTGAGACGCAAAGGCAGGTGTGCCAGGAGGGACGGGCTTGGCGAGCAAAGGTGCCTGCAAGCTGAAAGCGCCTGGGAAAGGTGGAGCACCCCGAGGTGCCTGGAGGGCTCGTCCATCCGCTGGGGCACATGCAGATATTTCAGATGCTGGAGAGCTAATGGCTTTCCCTTGCTGATCAATATTGCCTATGCTTTCAGATGTGGTAACAGGTTCAGTTTTATAGAGCAATCTTTTGAATATTCTCTGAGCAAGCACCCAGTCCAGAAAATCATTCTAATAGCTTTGCTATTAATGGGCCTGCAGAACTTGAGCCAAATAGAAAAGGCTTGTCTAAGTGCTATTGAAGCATTTTGGGCCAGGCATATTCCATGCATTAGGGAAGATTTGTACTCCTTTGACCAGACATCACTGAGTGTTGTCTATTTATACACATCTAAATATATCCTGTGCAGTCTTCAGGCTTTTCTAGCTAGTAGTAAAATTACTTTTCAATATCGTGCTATTAAAATGTGCTTGCTGACACTATTTGATGAGTTTCGTGCTAAGAGAGGGGTGTGAGTGTGCCTTTGTGTGTTTTAAATAAAAACTGTTCTTGAGGTAGTTACCTAAAATGCTTTGGAAATAAAAGCATGTTGTCCATGTAGATGGATAGCAGAAAGAAATGTGGTTGAACAGAAACAATACTGGAGACACGCTCAAGCCTGGAAAGCCAAACCCAAACCAGTATAAGGTTTTGTTGCTTAAGAGTGAACCGTTCTTTCTAGAAATATATATCAACTAATCCTGTACTTTGTGACGAAATAGAAACATTTCCTTCTAATTCGTCAGATATACCTTCTGGTACCCCGAAGTTTGAGACATCGTTTTGAAAACAAAATGACAAATCTTGAAGAAGAAGTAACTTCTCATTTGCTTGGGGCGTGTAGCAGGTCAGGGAGCCGGGGGGTGCCTTTGGCGTCGGTTCTCCTGCCGGGCAGCCCCATCCCGTAGGAGCTCTGAGGCGGGACCCACCCTGCGATGGAAACCGGGAGGAGTTCAGGGAGGAGGGAGCGGGATTCTCCCTCACAGATGAACTCAGCGGCCCGTTCCCATAGAGCTGTGGGTCTTGGTGTGCCGCAGCTGCCGCGGCTGGAGCCCAGAGCCGGCGGTGCCGGGCAGCCTGCTGCGTGCTGCACCCGCTCCGCGGCAGCACGGCGGGAACCGCTGGCGGAGGAGCTGATCTGAGCAGCGGTGTCCCTGTGTGCTGGGGTGGAGAGGGGTGGTAACAGCAGCCCAGGTCGTGTTGTGGAAATGGTGTTACAGACGCAGGGGTGAAAGACAGTGCCCTAATTCCAGGCTGTCATAAGTATTCCCACATATCCCTGCTGCAGAGGGGTGAGTCTGTGTCCATGTATGCATTTCTCTGGAGCTAGCGAAGGGCTTGTGGGGCTCCTGAGGAGAGATGGAGACCTCTGATGTACTCCCAAACAACAAACAGGATCGCTCGTTGGGTTGTGGTGATGATAGTAATGGCTGTCTGACTGGCCTGCAGCCCGTCATGAAATAGTAATGACAATAATTTTTTTTCCTGTGGCGGCTCTCACTGGCAGTTCTTGGAGAACTAAGAGAGGCTCCAGAGGGAGGGAGAAGGATTGGTATTCACAGGGGAAGAGATGGGGCGAGGAGAGGGTGAAGGCAGGGCTCTCGGAGGAGGTCCTGGCCCACAGCCCCTTGGGCCGGGTCGCGGCATGCCCAGGGTAGCCCGAGGACAGGCGCTGTGCCCCCCGGGACAGCTCTGGCCCCTTGGTCGGGGGTCCGGGCTCCACTAGCCAGAGGTGCGTAGCGCAGTGAAACGGTGTGGTGCCAGGAGCCCTGCCCTGCCAAGGGCCGGCAGGCACAGATTCACATGGCAGCTGCTCTAACCGCTCAACTGTCTCATTCTTTAGAGGGGTCTAAGGGAGTCTGTGGTGTCCGAAGGGCTCCCTGCCTGCGTGCCCCTGTCCTGGCTGGCCCGCTGTCCCCTGCCTCGGTGCGGCTGGCTGGGCTGCAGGCTGGGCACGCCATACCTGCGGCCTGAGCCGGGCGGCAGGTCTCGTGTTCCCGTGGAATAAATCACTCTACAAATAATATTTGCCCCGAGCAGGCTGAATAATGCAAAAGGTGATTTGTCAAGTGGCTAATTCAAGCGATAATGGGAACCTCGGTGAATGCCTCTCTAATTGCGTAGCATGTGGCCAGCAGTAACTCTGAGTGTTTGAAGCTGGTTCCCGATGCTGCAAAACCCGTGTCCAACGCCTTGCTTTTGAGGTTGCTCTTCTAGATGAAGTTTCTCACCAGGAACTGTCTCTTAGCAAAACAATTCCATGAAAACATGATTAGCTAGCCTTAATTTGAAGTGGAATATCTTTTTTTTCCCTTAAAGTTTTTGTTTGGGCTTCTCTGTCAAGATCATGTTGGACTTCTTTTGGACTGGAGACAGATAAAACTCTTTAGTTTTCATTGCCTCAGCATTGTTGTGTTGCCAGATACCTGATATTCCCTGGGTATTTATTTCTAATTTTTTTGTACCTCCTAGTCTCTCTGCTTGGCCAAGGGGGACAGAGGAGCAGGAGGCCTGAGCTTGACAGAAGAGCTCACAGCAGTGGGGTGTGACAGCTGAGTGCCTCCCGTAGCAGAAAGACTGACCTCCAGCTGTAATACAGCAGACGTACAAGGAAAACACATACAAGGAAGAAAAAGCACCGAGAGGAAGCCCCAAAATCTGTTTTCAGTACCCTGGTGACAGTGCTGCCGGTCTCAGGGTTTGGGATAGGATTTCTTTAACAACATTGAGAAGTAATGCAGAGATGTTCTGCTGCACGTGGGTGAGGTGTGGGTTAAACTTCTCTGGGTTTTAGCCAGAGTTAAGAGTTTACCCGTTACGTGAAGTCTCTGCCCCAGCAAAGAAAGGCACGTACAGTCGGCAGCACTGCCGGTGCTCTGGTAGCTGCATTGTTTTTGTTTTCACCAACGCGCTTTTAAAATACTTGATGTAAAGACCCCCTGATACGGCTCTGTGGGAGCAGGTCTGAGTAAGGCGAGCAGGATTTGTCGCCTTGTCAGCTGTGACTCAGTGGTTCTGCTGGGTACGTGGTGTTTCACAAGAGAGCCTTCTATTCGGGACCGTGATTCAGCTCTGCCGTGCTGTACGAAGCTGTTTTTGCTGTGCTGTGGGCAGATTTGCTGTGCGCGGGGCTCCTTCTGACACGTCAGCGTTGCATCTCATCTCTGCTGGAGCCTGGCTGCAGCAGTGCTGCTCTCACAGGTCGGGGCCAGGCTGCAAACTGCAGCTCCAGAGCAGCGACCGCCGCTCTCCTCCCGCCAGCCGAGCCCCGGCCGTGGGAGAGGGGTCTGCAGGCCGGTGGCACCTGGTCGGGAGAGCGGCGGAGCCCTGGGTGCTACCACTGAACCCGTGCAGGCTGACACAGAAAACCGAGTGCCTCCCACTGCTGTGGCGTAAGGAAACGAGACGAGAACAGCACAAGTCCCAGTTCAGGCTCCAGTGGTGTTTGCCAATGCACAACGGCAGGGTCCTGACCGGCGCTGTGCAGGGGTCCTCTGGCACGGCCTGTGGTGGGGCTGGGGATGCGCTGCAGGTAGATCTGGATGACAGCCTTTCCTCATACAGCACTTGGGCCCTATAGGTTATGGCTTTGGATCCTAGAGAGGTTTTCTTGCACATCCCAGCTCCGTGCTGTGCCTCTGTGACTTCTCTGTGTTCGAGCTGTGCGTGCATGCCCTGCTGCTGGGGGAAATAGCAGGAAGGGAGCCGGCGCACAGGCTGGGAAGAGCTGTGATGCGCTGTGCTGGGGACTGGGACTATGGGGTGTACGTGGAGAGGACCGGCCCACCGGGTGACATGTTGCTGCAGAGGCTCTGCCCGGCATCTGCAAGCAGAGCGTGCGCAGAGGGACCCCTCCATGGGCTGCTCATCACTCGGTGCCCTGCCCGTAGCAGTCATGGATTGGGCTGCTCCAAACAGATGTGTCCTTGTCCCCAAGCATGTGGCAAGGATTGCTCTTAGTGACCAGTTCTGAGGGTGCAGTCTCCTTTCCAGTTGCTCCTTGTTCCCTTGCACAGAGCCCCCCTCTCACTGCGGGTGGGCACCGCAGATGGCCCACTTATGCCTCCCCTCTCTGCATCCCCGTGTCGGCAAGCAGCGAGAAGCCCTCCCGTCAGGGTCTAGTGCATGTTGGAAATACCCATGGGGGTGTGGTTAGTGCCCTACGGCATCTCTTTGGTTGTCCGAGATGAGGAGGTTTGCTCCTGTTCCAGACAGAAAGAAGATATTTCAGCTCCTGGTTTGGTAAACAGAAGTATGTGCATAGCTGCCTGTGCGTGCGGTGATGGGTGAATACTGTGCTCCCACAGTGAGCAACTCGCTGTAATGGCTGTTCAGGCCAGCCATTGCCCTCACAACTGTTTTTGCAATTAAAAGTTGCAGAGCGATGCTTTTGTCTTATCCTGGTGCTATAAAGCAGTTTTTTGGGTTTTTTTAATAGTTTCTTCAGAAAACTTCTGTACCCCAGGGTGTAATTCTGTACCTCCAGCATCATTGGAGTAGCCACTGGAGGCCATGTCAGAGCTCCGCTGGTGCAGGAGCTGAGCGTGGCTTCTTGTCTCGCTGCGTCCTTGGTGAGGGCCCGGTGCACGGGCGGTGTCGTCCTTCTTCCAGACTGGCGCTTAACATACTTAGGTAGGCTTAACTCTATACGTGAGTAATCCTTCTGCAGTCAGTGGGACTGTCCACGCGCCTCGGGGTGTTCCTGGCTCTGGGCCCCCTCGGCTGTGCCATTACCCTTGTTACTGCAGGTGTGTAGGATCACGCTTAACGTCAGCCCTGGGGCAGCCCCACGTGCGCGAGACGTGCGTTTGCCTGCGTAGCTGTGTCCCTGCTGAGGCGCGGTGCTGCCCGGGGCGGGGGGCACAGGGCGTTCTCTGAAACCCCTCGGCGTGGAGAAGCTCCTGGAAATAGAGGAGTTATGCATGCTGTAAAACGCTGGCTTTTAAAAATGTAATAGAAAGCCATAAAAATCACAGTGCCTAGCAGTTCTCTGTGTGGGGTGGGAGGTTTACAGTAAAATATGGCTCTGCAGAGGCTACCGGCTTAGGGGGAGGTTTGTATTTCTTTGCGTGCCATGTGGTGGTCTTCAGCGAGTGTCGGCCATTAGCGTTGAGTCTCGAGGAGTCACGACGCGGTCCCCGGCCTGACGGGGTGTGATCTGACCGAGCAGGGTGGTGCGACGCGACGGCTCGTACCCGCAGCAGCGACTTGCAGGTGGCCTGCCGGGCTGGCTGCTTGTCACGGGGGCTGCTCCTGGCGGGCCCCCGCCGGGCTCTGCCCAGTGCCGGGGCCCTGCTTGCCCCGACGCCGCGGTCCGGAGGCGTGCAGACGGACCCGGCGGTGCCGCTGCCCGGGCGAACCCTGCCGTGCGGCTGTCAGAGCGGGAGCGGCCAGGAGCCCCCGGAGCAGCGCTGGCCGCTGCCCGCCTCCTGCTTCCCCCCTTCCCGGAGCGGCTGCGGGACGTCGGGCTGCCTGGAGCCGAGGCCCCCCCCCCCCCCAGACCCCCCCCCGGGACTTCGGGCTGCCTGGAGCCGAGGCCCCGCCCCCCAGGCTCCCCCCCCCCCCCCCCCGCGCCTCGCTGCGGCGCAGGCCCTTGGGGCGTCCCCCGCGAGCCCCCGCAAAGCGCGGGGCGCCGGGCACCTCCCGGGGAGGGGGACGCCCTGGCTGAGGGCCCGCGGGCCCCGGGTCGCTGCTCCGGCTCGCTGCTCGCGTTCCGGCAGCCTGACCTGTGGACGTGTTGGTGCGGTGGTGGAAATGGGAGGTTGCTTCCCCCAGGGCTCGCGTTTCTGTTGTGCTCATTATTGCCCAGTGCTGCCCTGGGTCAGACACTCTGTTTCTAACTTGTTTTATTTAAGAAGCGTTCTGCAAACAAACACCTTCTGTGGACTGAAGTAATCCCCGCTTCCTTCCCTGTTCATACAAGGAAAACACGATAAACACCGTGGAAAAAGACGCAGTAGGTCAGGGTGGATAGTTACAGCCGCCTGCTAGTTCCAAATGAAGATTGTATTAATTTCTAAGGGAACAAATTAGGAAAATAGTTTTAAAATGAGCTTTAGTAGCGTAGCACTGTGCAGTATATAAAAACGAGTATAAGATAAACTGCTTAGGTAAATGCCCTTTGATTGCTTGCATTGCTCAGCCACGTGATCCGCAGGAGCTCTGTTCGAGCATCGCAGCCCCTTGCTGCTCGCATAGGGGCTGTATTATTGTCTTCCGCGGTTTCACTGAAGGGTACCAAGAGCTGAACTGAATAAGCTTAATTTCTTCTAGAAGCATTAAAGACACCTATGTGGAGACCATGTGACTGTATTTAAATTGCATCTGGAAAGTTAAAATAATAACAATAAATAAATAGCAATAATGAGGAGTGAAATTGTGGCCAGCAGGATGCGAGACTCAGAATGCCGTGGAGAGGCTAGACTTGCTCATCGCCAGCTGAAATTCAGGCCATACATGAAATCAGATACCCAAATGGTTCCCCGAAGGTCTGTAATTCTTCCTTGATTTATATTGAGAATGTGAAGAGAGGTGAAGGATAAAAGAGGAGAGCGAAGGGCAACAGCATTACCATTACCACATGAACCAGAAGAATCGCTCGTACTCTGAGGGCGCAGTGTGTTTCTCCTGTAATGCTGGACACGGCAAACCTAAACCAAACATCTCTGTGGAGCAGTGCACGTCCTCCCGCGAGCGGGCGGCACCCCGTGAGCACGGCACAGCGCAGGGGAGGGCGGCTGCCGCGTGGGAGCGCGGGGTTCCCGCTGCAGCTGCGTTGCCCTGTGCCCTGTCCCCTCCTCAACCTCGGTCTGGCCAGCAGCGCAAGCTTTGGAAGTAATGCTGAGTATTAAGATGCGAAAGTGGGGTTTTTTACACTAGTGGCTTGATCCTGAACTGACATTTGCGTGCACAGGGTGTCATGGAGCAGGATATCCGAGTTCTGCTAAGTGTGGCCTCCCTCTGCCAAGGCTCCGCTGCCTTTTCAAAGCACGCTAAGCTTCATGGACATAGTCGTGGTTTACGTCTATGTTAGCGAGTTGTGTGGTGCAACAGAAGAGGATTTCTAGGGTGAGATGAGGGGTGAAGAGGACCCGATGTCCGCACCGTGTGTGTTTGGGGAGTTAGGCGGGACTTGCGTTGGTAAGATCTGATGGACTGAGCGCGGATTAGGGGCTGGAGTGCCCCGAGGAGGCTGCAGCACTCTCCGTCCCCTCGCGTTCCGCCTGGAAGGGGCACCATGTGCCTGCTCTGGGACGGCTCTGCAGCACGCATCGCAGCGGTGGGGTCACCCCGGCACACCGGGGTGGGCAGACGGCCTGCGATGGGGGGTGCCTCCGCGGGCAGGGCCGCAGTGCTGGCGGGACGGGGTCTGACTCAGCTGCTCCTGCCAGCGGCGGTGGCTCCGCAGCCCGTGGGAGCGGTGCGGGTGCCGGTGCCAGTGCTGGCAGCGCGGTGCGGCGTGGTGTGGAGCAGAGCGGAGTGCTGGCTTGGCTCCCTTGCCGGCTCAGCCCAGAGCTGAATGCCGGCTTATGACACTCCTTATCTCTCCAGCTCAGAAATGCAGTGCTCAGGGCATCCTGATGGATTTGTGACACTCCCCGTGGGACTCTGCGCTCATAAACCAATTAAAGGATTACATTGTTATAATGTGGAGAGTATTCTTTGTTTATTAAGTAATGCAGGTATAATTCAATTAGTGACAGGCTGACCTGCTGATGTCAAGATGTGGATGCCAGCCAGGTCAGAGTCTTGAGCTCTGCTTTCCAGCGCGGTGGCTCGCTCGTGTCTGCCCTCTGAACCAGAATGGCAAGAGCTGAAGGGAGCAGCCGTCCCTCGGGCCGCTCTCCCTGCCCTGCACAGAGCCAGGGGAAAGCCAGGGGAGGGGGGACTCCCCAAGATTGCCCGCTCTGCCGTGCCCTCTGCCAAATGTCTGCCCCCGACCTCTCTGGCTCCTAGCAGGAGGTGAGCTCGGATGAAGCTTTGGTCTGATCCTGTACAGCCGTTTCCTCATCCCCTGCACCTGCGCTCGCTCACCGCCTTCCCGGGGGAGGCCCCGGCCACAGGGCGAGCAGGCAGCAGCGGTACCCACCATCACCACGTCTTATCCCACCACATCAACCTGCTCCAGCCTCTGGTGCTGCCTGCTGGGGAGGTGAAACCCAGTGCTGCCCAGCGGCACTGGCCCTGCTGCCTTCGCTGGGCTGAGGAGCCGCAGACGGGGCTCCTCCAGGCACGGGGCATGGATGGGTGGAACGGCAGGGGGGAGAGCAGGACCTGGCTTTCCTGGTCTTCCAGAGCACAGATGTCCAGCCCCTGCACCTGCACGGCTTCGCTGGAGTAGCTGCCCGGGGTTACTGCCGAGCACTAGGTAAAACAGGGGTTTTTGTTAAGGCTTTTACTACCGTGTTGCTTTATGAAATGCTTTCAATCTAGGCTGGGTATTTAATGTTCAGCATGGCTCAGAAGGCACCGTTTCACCAAATGGTGTCCAAAACGTGGTCTGTCTGAGGGCATGGCATGTGCCCTCTGTACCCCCTACGTGGGTGACCGTGAGTGACCACGCTCCCCTCCCCGTCCCCAGCTCAGGCTCTGCCGTTGGTGCTGCACCGTGTTTCCAGCTGCCCGTGGCACCGCGGCGTGGGCTTGGGAACCACTGCTCGAGTGCCATGATGCAGATGGAGACGTAAATGGGGGCTAAAACATCTGTTCCCTTTGGAGGGGTCCTAAATGCTGTGAGTCCTGTACACAGGGAAATCCTTCAGATCTGGGCTGTGTGATTACATCCCAGAAGTCCAGGGAAGGCAGAGGACTGCGGATGTTTTCCATAGCGATTGCATGGCCCTGCTCTGAAAAGGGGAGCTCAGAAGTATTTGTTGGTGTCTTGTGGTGCCTTGGCATCAGAGCCATGCACAGGCTGGGCACACCTCTGCCAGCAAAGAGGGGTGAAGAAATAGAAATGTAAAACCTCCTTTACATCAGTAAGACCGTACACGAATAACTCAAGAGTAGCATATGGCTAATTCAGTGGATTTGGAGATTAAAGTTTAAATCTCAGTGAGAGGTGATTGCTCCCAGGCGAGAGGCATACCATGAAACTTGCCCAGCCCAGCCCCAGCGCATAGCTGGGACCGGGCAGGTACAAAAGGTGTTTCCAGACTACCAGAACTTTCCAGAAAGACCAGGAGGTTTCACTGTCCAAAATAACAAATACTAGTCAGAGGCATGCTCTGGTTTTCCATGCAATCTCATGACAGAATTACGCTTAGTTTGCAGCACAGATGAGGCAATGCCTCCCCCGTTGCATGTTGCATGCAAATATAATGCGAAGAAAAGGGGTATCTACACACGTGTGCAAATACAGACATGAAAGCAGCTCATGTAGCCTGGCAGTGCTGGAGTAATATAAGCACCTGACAGCAAAAGAGAATTATCTCTGAGGACCGAAGACTGACTTGTAAACCCTGGAATAAATTGCCGTTATTTTGTAGCACTTAGTTTCTCGGTTGCACTTTGCAGGGAGTTTGCTTGTCTGCCAGTTACTGTTTGTCAGAAGGAAAACCCCAAACTGCCAGTAGTCTGGCAGCTGTCTTTACAGTATACTAGGCACAGAAGGTAAAATAAATAAGGCCCCGGCAGTAAACTGTTCCCCCTGCCAAAAAAAGTAAATGGCAGAGGAGGGTGGGAGGGCGGCCCTGGGGTGCAGGCGTGGAGGGGAGCGGAGCAGAGCGGCTGGGGATGCTGCAGAGGAGGAGCTGCCCTCGCCCCTGCTGCCCTCGCCCTGCCCTCGCCCTCGCCCTCCGCAGGGCAGGGGAAAGCCCAAGCCCTCAGCAGACTGATTCCTGCCTTCCAGGGGAATGAACCTTTATTTCCATCCTGACAGTTTGCGAGATATTAGATCGTAAAATCGTGACTCTCCTTATAGAAAAACCTATCACAGGAGAAAAGCCTGTACTTTTTTGGGTGCAGGGGGAAATTAATGCCAATTTCCCAGTTGCTGTGAGGCCGTGCTGTAGTAACCATGGCAACCGGGATTCAAAGACAGGGGTTAAAATACAGGTTTCCCAACTTTGGTACCAGCAGAGGAGACGTCCGTCCTTTCCGTGCCTTTTCCCCAGAAGATGGGGGCTCAGGGGAGCGGGAGGGAGCGTGGCTCTCGCCCCTCCCAGCCCCTCTCCCGGCGCTGGCGCGGTGGGCACCAGCAGCGTGTCTGCCCGGAGCGCTCAGCCGGTCAGCACCCTTCACAGCAGCCTTGTTTTCCTGGGACTGACGCCTTCCGCTGCAATGTTTGTAATGCTTTACGCCTCCCAGGTGCTGCTTCTCTCCATGAAGCTCAAGGAGCTGCTTCAAATCCTTCCCAAAGTTACAAGATTTGAGCCTGTTTCCTGGGAGGACAAAGGTGAAAGCTTGGGATCTCCATGGTCCCAAGTCACAGCCTAGCAGCTCTCCCGTGATGCTTGGAGTGGGTTTCCACGTGCTGGCAGTGATCAGCTGTCCTGACAGTTTTCCTTTTCCCGTCCTTGTGTGATGCAATGTCTTACTTTCTTTTTTTCTCTGCCGTGCTGCCTCCTTTAAAATGTGGAGTTGGTTAAGGCTGTAACTTTGACATGGCTTTCATTCCCATAAAGAAGTGTGTACACTAATATGATACAATCACGTTGCAGTAGGACGGTATCTAAATACTTCTAAATGTCAGTTCGTGTTGATGCATGAGTGCTGTTTCATCATGAAATTAATTGCAAGTACACCACCTCTGGGCATCCGGGAACGACGGTCTCCGCAGCGCTCCCAATTACCAGCCAACACTCGCGCAGCCAAGATAATGGCGTATGACTGAGTTAATGGTAGTTGGAGGGGCTGAGGGGGGGAGGATACCTGTTACCGGTTAATGAAGGGGAAAAAAACAATGGAGGGAAGTCAGTTCCCCAGCAAATGAGGACAGGAATGGAAACGGCAACCTGCCTACATCCCTGACTTGATTTGAAGTTGATGTTATCATCCTTGCAAATGTTAGCTTTCTCTCTGCATTGTCAGAGCAGCAGCTCCAGCTGTGCCGGTCGGTTCCAGCTGTGCCGGTGGGTTCCAGCTGTGCCGGTCGGTTCCAGCTGTGCCGGTGGGTTCCAGCTGTGCTGGTCGGTTCCAGCTGTGCCGGTCGGCGGCAGCTCCTTGTGCCCGGCCGTCTGGGTGTGCTCGGTCCCTGTGCCCCAGCCTCCGGCCCCTCGCTCCCCGTGCTCACCGCGCCGAGCCCGACCTTTGGGGCTGAGGGGCTTCTGTGTGGCCACACATTTTGGGTTGGTGAGCTGACCCTGGCTGTGGCTCCCCGCCTGCCACCCTGTGCCCAGGGACTGCCGGCGAGCATCGCTCTCTGGGGCAAGAGTTGTGCACCTCCCGTGCCGCACCCGCCGTCCTTGGGGACCCCAAAACTGGGGCTGATTCCTGGGGCAGGGCAGCGCCCTGACAGCAGCGCCGTGTCTGCTGTGGCAGGGGGGCATGGCCTGGCACGTGCGGTTTGGCCAGCAGCACCCGGTGCGCTCCTCCCAAAGGGTTAACGCGGCCGAGGCTTTGGGTGAGGAGAGGGCGAGTGGGATCCCCAAAGGCGAGTGGGATCCTAGCTGGGGTGGCAGCGGGTGGCCAAGGCTCAGGCCAGCCCATGCTGGCCGGGACTTCCACGGTTGCTCCTGAGCACAGTGGGGCTTTCCCACTCCTCTGGGCCGTGGAGGAGGGCTCACACAAGCTCTTCCTTTCCGGCAGTCTCAGACCAGCTTTATTCGTGTTAGTGATGCCGAGCACGGCAGCTGGCCAGCACCGTGCCTGGAGCATGCGCTGGGCAGGGAACTGCTGTGGGTCCGGTGCTGGGCAGCCCGGGAGGCTGATGCGACTTCTTGAGCAGCAGCTACGTGCACTTGGAGCAGCAAACCAGGGGCAGAGCCCAGGACTGCTGAAACCCTGCTCTGTGCGATGTTTCGCTCGGTGCAGTGGGCTGAGACCGCCTGTGCCTCGCTAGTGCTGTCCCGAGTGACGACGGATGTTTTCATTGAGCCACGAGCCTGGTGGGTTGGTTGTGTCAGCCAGGCTGTAAGTGGGAAGGAGGGCAGGATCCCAGTGCTCCGAGCGCCGTTTTGGAGCAGGGCTGGAGCAGCAGGCAGGGCTGATCACCGTGTCTCAAGGGTGGCCTCAACACGTGCTGATGGGTGGCACAGGTTCCCGGGGCGAGAGGGAAGGAGGGGGCATTGCGTAACCCCCATCGCGTGCAGCGTTGTTGGGCTTCCTTCTAAACTTGGTGAGGCTGATGCTGTGGGGAGGAGGAGGATGAGTGCGGTGGGAGTGCCCCGGTGAGCGGCAGTGCCTGTCGGGGCGACGCGCTCCCATGTACCCGTCCTGCCAGCGCAGGCAGCTGGGCGGTGGGGTGCATCCTTCTGCAGGAAACCTCCATTTGTTGGGCCGCGATGTCTCATCACTTCTGCGGAGGTGACGATGCTTGTGTCCCACGCGGTGCCCATATTTCACATTATATCAATCTATCTCCACGTGTTACCGCAGAGGACAGAGCTGATGGCTGAATCCTTCCACTGTGAGTGTGGGCCGCTCTGCGATTTCATTAGACTCGGTTACTGAGGGGCACCAGCCTTCAAAATGGAATCACTTTGCTTTGTGAAAAGGCTTTTCCAATATATTTCCAGCTGTGCCATGGTGGGTGCATGTGCTGAGTGTCAATATGTCGGAAGGAAATTGCACATAAAGACAGTTCTTTACACCAAGAGGATGCAGTAAGGACAGTCAGATCTCATTCAGAGATTGTGTGAAAGAAAGGCTGCTGTGGTATGGCTAGGAGATATTGCTCAGTGCTTTGGGGATTTGTTTGTTTGTTTTTCTGTGTGCATATGTAAATGAGAGTTTAACTGATTGCAAATAGCAAAGTAGCACATTCCCCTAATTTAAACGGGTAAAGCAGAGTGAAGCATTGCAATATTCCTTTCTAGTGGTGTGAGCTGTCTCATGCCGTGGCTCTGCTGCACTGCTGGGTAAGAAACTCATTTCCCCCGTGTCATCTCTAAATGCCAGAGCCTGGCAGATAAGACCGCGCTTGTGCTGCTTGGTACCGATCCACATCTTCTGCAGCGCATTTTCCCCGTTCTGCTGTGGCTGCTGCTGCTGCTGGCCAGTCAATGCGTGGCTGCTTCTGCAGGGGGCTGGTGTGGGCACCTAATGGCAATCTGGTTGGGGGAGCCTCAGCTGGAGCCGGGGCAGCCTCCCTGGCAGGGGTGAAGGGGGGTCCCCAGGGGTGGCTCGGGCACCCGAGACAGATTGCTGGAGCAGACGATCGAGGCAGATTGCTGGAGCAGGCGATAGCAGGCATTCGCTTTCTTCCTTTCCTTCAGTTCAAAGACAGTAATTTCATGCCTTAAGGGCATCGCTCCTGAGAACAAAAGGGTTCATATTTTCCTGGGCAGCGTTCCTGGCAGCTCTGCTGCCTGCTGTTTCGAACACAGCCTGTTGTGGCTGCTCTTCTCCCTGCAGCTCCTGGGTGGTACCGGTGGTGTTTGGGCAGCGGTGGACGTGTCACTGGTGCCTCCAGGTGCTTCCCCTGGTCACGGTTGATCCGAGAGCGGCAGGGTGACACTGGGCTGCTGCTGCTCCTGTCTGGTGTCGGTTCTTGCCCCATCACTGTCAAAGCCGAGCAGGTCCTGGTGCTGGAGCAGGGACATACCTGCCGCTGCGGTGTCCAGGCATCACCTCAGGAGCTGGCCGGGCTGTCAGTGCTGCCTCCGGCAGGGTCCTGGGAGCACTGTGGCTGCTCTTGGTCATGCTTGAGAGACGCTGGTCTGCCGCTACTGGGTATTTCCACGTGCCCATAAAGTTTCATGATGTTTTTCAGTGACTAGATAAAAGCAAACCCAAGGGTCAGCTCCTGCCCTGTAGTGTTTCTCAGTCAGTGCTGCTCAGCCTGGGCAATTCCACCCTTACGGCAGATCTCGGCTGGGGGGAAGCTCGGCACCCGTCCCTGCGCAGGGTGAGGGGTTGCCTCCGCTGGGGCGGCAGGTCGTCAGCACTGAGAGGCGGGGGCTCTGCCTGCGGCTCGGTCCTGCCTGCAGGCTCTGGCTGGCCTACAGCTCTTCTTGTCCGTGGAGACCATTTATATATTGCTTCGCCCTCCCCATACACAACTACCCCTACTTTTTTTCGCCTTTGTCTCTCCATGCTGCTTGGCCCTGGTTGTGAAAAGTAGGGAACAAGAGGATGGAGATTACTGCCTCTATCTGCCGGAGCAACAGTGGCTTTCTTTTAAAAATAATAATAGTTACTGTTACCAGTGTTATTGGTTTTATTTTTAAGTTTTTTTCTCAAACACTTCAAGGAAGTTTATTCTGGAAAGCTTATAATTAGCAGGTGCTGCCCGGTGGCTGGGGGAGAGGTGCTGGGTGTTCCTCGTAGCGGTGCAGTGCCGGCGCTGGAGGAGGGAAGGTGCTGGTTCGGCATCCCACGTTGGGAAGGGCTTGGACACCCATTTCACAGGTCTGGCTGCTGGTGAGCTGGTGGCATGACAAGGGGACTGCACCGAGAGATGTTGTGGCATGGAGGTGTCCGAACCGGGCAGAGAGCTGCTGCTGGCGGGGGCAGTCACCCTGCAGGTGCCGGGCACCGGGTGCCCAGGTGAGTGCGGTGCGCTCCTGGCACGCAGGCGAGCGCAGCACACAGTGCTGCCGGTGCCCAGGCGAGCACAGTGGTGGGCTTTGCCCCGCTTGCTGGCGACAGGCGTACAGGCTGCGCCTCTGCCCAAAGTGGGTGCAGGTTGCAGGTGATCAGCAAGTAACGTGCGTGTAGCCGTCGGAGCGGAGGGCTAGAGCTGGTGTGCCAGCGAGCTTTCCTAGGTCACCAGCTCATTCATTTGCAGCAGGTGTCTCTGCGGGAACGGGGTGGGCACAGCAAGAGTTATTTTCCAGCAGAGTCACCTGCAGCAGGCGTGTGCCTTGTTCCAGCTCCTCTGTGCTGCCCTGGGCAAATGTGCCCTGGCATGTGGCCGGCATGGCTCTCCCGTCCCGGGAGGACGAGCGGATGCTGGGGGAGGTTCCCAGGCAGGTGCCCACTCCAGGGCTCAGTTCTCCACCCCGGGGTTCCCCCTCCACCCCAGGGCTCAGCCCCCAGCTCAGCCCAGCCGGGACGAGCGCTCCCATGTGCAGATTGGTTTTGGAGTGCGGTCACAGTGCTCACTCCGAAAGCAACAGGCAAGAGGGAGGCAGATTACGCCTCTGCCCTGGCCCACAGCAGAGTCAGGTGTGGCTGTTCCGGGAGCACCCTGGGTTGTTTCACAGAATCACAGAATCACAGAATCGTATAGGTTGGAAAAGACCTTTAAGATAATCGAGTCCAGACCTGCACGGTTTGCCCACACCTGCCTGGGCTTGGCCGATGCCTGGCCGGACCCTGGTGCCGCGGGGCTGGCAGAGGCTGCGTGATGGTGGCTGAGTGCCCGAGCCTGGGCGGCCGAGCGGCAGTGAGGGAGGTAGGTCTCGGCCACCAGCCTCTGGTCTCTCCCCTCTGAAACGGCGCTTTCTGATGAATCCCGATGTGACAGTCAGCCTCATCTGTAGTGCCGGGCCAGTGCCAGTCGCTGTCTCCAGCCAGTTCCAATATTAACTTCCAGCTCGTTAGCGTCTCAGTGCAGCAGTGGGGCTCAGGAAGAGCTCGCCTGGCGCTGTGGGGCAAGGAAATCGCGGTGCTGCTGCTGGAGAAGGGGAGGAGGAGGAGGGATGGCTTTGCCTTCGCCCTCAAGCCAGCGCTTGGCGGCTCCTTGGGTGCTGGAGCGTAAAGGAGACCGCGCGTTTTCTTTGAGGAGAGGGAGCGACGCAGGGTGGTGTCTGGGCAAGAGAAGCCCTCTTCCACACCGGGTGCTGTGGAGAGGGAGGCAGAGTGGAGAGCAGCAGCCTGGGATGACTGCAGCAGCCCCTGAAGACAGACAGACCTCCCCAGGTGACGGCTTTTCAGGCGTGTGACACGGAGCGTCGGCGGGGCTGTGCCAGTGGTTTGGGGTCTGCATTCGCCCTCTCCGTACCGGGAGCAGGGGGTGGACGCTCACTCGCCACGTGCCACCGTGTGTGTGCTGCACGCGCAAGTGCTGCTCTGAAGAGCTTGCAGCCAGATAGATAAAACTGGCAGAAGAGGGATTTTCCAGTAGGAACTGAGCTCTGAAGCAGTCAGTGACTTGCAGAGCGTTTCAGAGGCGTCTGTGGCAGCCAGGGACGAAGCACTGGCTGAAAAGGCTCGACCCAGCCAGGGAAGGAGCTAACCTTCGTCCCCTACTGCAACACCGGGCTAGTACCTGTGAGACAAATGTAGCACCATTATTACCACAAAATAGCCTCTTTGATGAGTAAAATGTGCAATCCTGACAATAAAGCGTAAGTGCAATATATAGAAGGCATATATCTTTCAAAAGACTTAAAAGTCCTGTTTCTGGGAGAGGTGTAGCATTACCGTGCTCACAAAATCAGTGGTACTTGAACTGCTGAGTGGCAAACTAACTTGACAATGATCGTCAGGCCTGTGAGCACTCAAAGTGCAGCCCGCAGCATTGCTCTGCTCTTATCTGTCCCCATGCTGGAAAACTGAAGTACTTTATTTTTCTCCATCTCCCCCACCCCATTTTTAGTTACAAAATTAAATAAGAGCACAAAGCAGAAGAGATAGAAAAGGGAGAACTTTGATATCAAAGCTGAAAATTAAAAAAAAAAAAAGTTTTGGATTCCTTAAAATAAAATTTTATTTTCAGTAAAAGGCTTTCTTCTTGAAAGACATTCAATTAGCATCAGTTCTTTGCAGCAGAAATTAAGCTCATGAAAAAGTATTTGCGTAGCTGAGAGCCTTCAGTGCAACGGGAAGGGTAAGTTGCTTTTGCTTTTCTGTTGCTTTCTTCAGTACAGTGAAACTTAAAGAGAAAACAACAGAAGTTGTGATGTTGGCAAATTATAGTGGTACGTTTATGGTAGCTGTGGAAAGCGCCGCATTTGCGGCGCGATTGCCAAAGGCAGAGCTTTGCGTCCTGTCGCGGAGGGCCCTCGCTCCCACCCGTGTTACCGAGGGGCTGCGGAAACCTCCTCCCCTGCGCGGGGCGTTCGCGACGGGGGAAACGCGTGGCTGTCCGGGCCCTCTTCCCGACGGATGCTTTCCGGCCTTGGCTGCCCTGCGGCGGGCGGCGCGGGCAGCTGCCCACGCGTGGCGGGCACGGGCGGTGTCGGGTGGGGCGGAGCTGGGGCAGCTCACTGCCGCTGCCGCTGCCACTGCTGCTGCCACTGCTGCCGCTGCTGCTGCTGCTGCCCTGAGCCTGCCTCGCCCTTCGCATGGCCGGGCAGGGCCAGCTCCGGCTTCTGCTGAGCTGCTCGGCCCTTCGGCGGGCAGCGCCGGGGCCCACCGCGCTGGACCTGCCCCGCCGTCCCCTCCACCGCACCGGACCTGTCCGGCTCTCCCCATCCCTGGGGGCACAGGATCCACGGTTTAGCTGGGCTTGAGCCTCTGGGTGTTTCCTGCAATTGTCACTGACAGGCAGGCTCTGTATCAGGAAATACCTTGGAAGTTTTCTGAGTAAACTTTTCTGCTAAAAAATGCCATCGTTTGGAATACAAAATGCTCTGCTCAAAATATTTCAGGTTTGGTGACTTTTTCTTACATTTAGGACAAGTTTCGGAATGACCTGCCCCAGGATTATGGGTTTTGCGGGGACCTGGAGTGTGTGGTGTTGGGCGAAGCTGGGATGCTGGATGCAGAGATCCCTCTGCAGATGCTGAGGACTGCTGCACTGTTCCGCTGCTGCCATGGGTGCTGTGGAGACTGCCGGTGATACTGGCTCCTGGCCGTCTGAGGTGTTCGGGCTCCCCAGTAGTAGTTTTGAAGAAAAAAGATTGAAGGTTGTTCAGTTCAGAGTGAAACACCGCTTAAAAAACTCCTAGCAAAATCCGCTGTCGTCATCTCTGTCTCAGCTGTGCTGGTTTGCAGGTGAGGGCACACTGCTCTCTTTTTTTGCTGTAGCAAACACAAACAGATGAACAACTGAAAAATCGGCCGAATCTCCAAGCGCGGACTGTCCCCTCCCCCCTCTCGATCCCCTGCAACAGCAAAGGATGAGAAAGACTCATACCCCATCCCAAACCCCTGCAAAGGGTCCCTCTGGGCAGGGGTAGCTCCCCCCCCGCTGCAGTCCCTTAGCAGTTGCTATTGAGCTGCTGAGCAGGGTGCTGCGGGTGTTGCACAGGGAGGAGCAGCCCCGCCTGGGTTTGGCTCTCCCTGTCCCTCACTTCCCCATGGACACGTAAGGGCACCTGAGCAGCAGGAGCGATGTGTGGGAGACCCGGAGTAATCGGGAGTCGTGGCGGGTGCTGCTCCCCGCGCTGGGGACACACGGGGACGCGTCCAGCCTGCTCGGGCTCGGGCGGTGGGCTCTCCTGTGCGTCCTCCCCTTCCTTCCTCTTGTTCAGCTCCTTTCTGACAAGCTTGCTGGGGTCGGTGACTAGGATGTGACATGCACCGCACCACGGAAAAATGCATTCCTGTGCCTAGAAGCCTAGAAATGAGGAAAAGTAATGCATTTTTAAAGAGGACATTCTGGGGAGAGCAAAGTACCTCCTTTGATTTCTGTGCATAATTTAAGGATAACTCAATTAGCTTCAGTAAAGCCATGCTAATTTACCTGAGGTAAAAGTTTGAGGTTTCTTGTTTCTACAAGCGTTTTCCCGCATAATGCTGCTCTTTCTCCTTTTGTGAAAAGGGAACTGCCTAATTTTCCTGATATTAATTAAGATAAGAGGGAATTATACCTAAATGTATTCGATGGAAAATAAATAAGTTTAAAACATGCCCGAACTCCAGGTTAAAATCACAGGCCTGGTCACTGATTGAGCCCAGGCATCCTGAACAGCAGGGGATTCTGCGGTTAGATGATACGGTGACATAGCCAGGGGTGCAGGCTGCGGAGCCGCTTGGGATCTGCACGGACTTCATTTTCGTTTTTCTTTGAAAATAGCGGAGGGTGGGGAAGGCTCATTCAGGGAGGAGATGCAGCGGAGAGCGACCGTGCTGTGGCCGCCGGCCGTACAGCGATGTCTGTGCCGACGCTGCTGGCTCCCCGCTGCGCTGGCCCCTGCGCCGCAGAGCTCCGGGGGGGCTGCCGAGCTCAGCGCGCTGCCCCCCGCCGCCCTCCTCCCCGCAGCAGCCCCCTGCGGGCGACCGGCTGCGCTGGTGCGGGAGCTCGTTGCCGCGGCTGGCAGAGCTGCAGGCCCGCACGGGCGTGTGTGTCCCCTCCGGGCATCGCGCCCCGCGGGCAGACCTGCGGGCCGCCACCGCCGCCCCCGCGGCGCTCGGGGCACCGCGTCCGCCCGGCTGCGAGCTCCGGGGTGCGAGGAGGTGCTGGGGCGCCGGCGGCGTGCGTGCGGTGCGTGTGCCGGGGCTGGCCTCCACCTGCTGCCTGCCGGGAGCCGGCGTGAAGTGCTCGGGAGCGGGGGCTCACGCCGGCCGCTGAGCCGTGGCAGTGCCGCGCTGGCGGGCACGGGGAGCCTGCCCGGCGAGGGGCGAAGGCGCCGGCCTCGCGGGGAGGGAGCGGCCGGCTCTGCTCCCCGGGAGCTGGGAGGTCTCGGGGAGCCTGTGCGGTGGAAGGGGCGGCGCCCAGGGACGTGCTCCACGTGTTGAATTCCCTTTTGCAAACTAGCGAAGGATTCTGTTCTTCGGAGCTGGCAAACTGCAGATTGCAGTGCAATTCCAGCTAGTTTTGTTCACACCTGATGTAACACACGAGTTGCATTTTACCGTCGGTCTGGAGTGCACCGCGCTGCTCCTGTGAGCAGTGGAAATACAGTGCGGGCGGGAAGATGTGGGAAAAGGTCATCGAGGTCTCCCAAGATCTCTGTCTTCTCCAAGCCACTATCAAAAGCGGTGATGGGATGCAAGCTGGAGAAACGCGCTGCATGGCTGCAGGGCGTGCGGCCGCGATGATCAGAGCCTGGGCTGGTCCTTGGCAGCCGCCGCGCAGGCCCCTGCACAGCTGGCCCACGGCTGGGGGCAACTGAATTATGGCATAAAAACAGCGCTCCCAGGTGCGCAGCCCTCGCGAGGCACTGCTGATGGCTGAAGCCAGGACTGGTCTCAGCTTGCTGTACGGGTGGATCTGGGGGGGTGTGTAGGTGTCCATCTATCAAGCGTTCGTTTCCCGAGTTCAACAGAAATCTTGCAACAGCAGCACGGTTGATCAATTTTTGGAGCAGCAATTAAAATCTAAACTTCTTTGCCAAAGCCTTAAGTATGTCTCTTATCTAAAATGCTCAGACACATTGCTGAGTTAAGAACATTAGGACCAAGAGACCCATTAAATTATCTGGCATGGAAGAGATAGCTATAAAACCTGCAAACTGACTGGATCTCACGCTGCAGATTTGATGGTATCTTCTTTATACACTAAGATGTAGAAAAGGAGGGAAAAGACCTTTCAGAATAATTCCTCTGGGCTAGAAGTTTTGAAAGCGGCTAAGGATTTCTTTTTCCTTTTCCAAAACTCTGTGTAAAATATTTTTGATCTTGTCCAGCTGAAGGGAAACCCGCTTTGTTTGTGTATTTTTACTTTTTCCGCCCTATAACATGTTTGATCTGTCTTTTGGAAAAAGACAAAAAGATACAGCACTGTTCTGTCAGCCCTTCCCCAGTTAATTAAAATGATCTGTGATAATTAGAGTCAGAAACTGATCAAAACTGTAACTCAGAAATGAAGTAAAGTCATAAAAATAATCACCGTACAGCTTCTCCACATTTCAGCGATGCTGTTCATTGTGATCCGGTGTCTTTGCAAGTTCTGAGTTGTGGTTTATTAAAAGAAATAGCCTCACTTTATGCTGTAGGCTTTATTTATTAGCCAAAGCTCAGTGCTTAATGACCAGTAGACACTTGTGTCGACACTACCCCGAGTAGCCCAAACAACGTGGTTTATTAATGTGAAGCAACAGAGGATGGAGAAATGGCCAATTAACACATGAAATAACGATGCACTTGCTTAGGTGACCACTTGTTTAAAACCACGGGCCCAGAGCAGCTGTCTGGGAGCTGGGGTGCTTTCGGGGTGCCAGAGGAGCCAGGGTGCATTTGGAGTGCTGGAGGAGCTGGGGTGCTTTCGGGGTGCCAGAGGAGCCAGGGTGCATTTGGAGTGCTGGAGGAGCTGGGGTGCTTTTGGGGTGCCAGAGGAGCCAGGGTGCATTTGGGGTGCCGGAGGAGCCGGGGTGCTTTCGGGGTGCCAGAGGAGCTGGGGTGCTTTCAGGGTGCCAGAGGAGCTGGGGTGCTTTCGGGGTGCTGGAGGAGCCAGGGTGCTTTCGGGGTGCCAGAGGAGCCAGGGTGCTTGTGGGGTGCCAGAGGAGCTGGGGTGCTTTCGGGGTGCCAGAGGAGCTGGGGTGCTTTCAGGGTGCCAGAGGAGCTGGGGTGCTTTCGGGGTGCTGGAGGAGCCAGGGTGCTTTCGGGGTGCCAGAGGAGCTGGGGTGCTGGTGGGGCCGCACTGCCCCATCCCTCGGAGGCGCGCGGGGCCGGAGGGCGCAGGCTGCCCGTGGGGTGAAGGGCAGCGGGCACTGCTGGAGCCGCCCTTCTCGCCACCCTTTCATGAGCCACGCTTCTGCCAGACCACAGTTTTAATGCTCAGCCCTGCTCCCCAGAAAAATTTCTGCATGCTGAGGGCCTTTTTTTGTGCCTGCATATCTGTCTTCTGAGGTCAGTGGAAGTTTTCTAATTAAAATGTTAAATATCCCTGCGTCAGGTACCAGGTGCAGAAGAAGGATTACATTTTGGAAACAAATAAAAGCCTGTCATAGGACTGGACCTACTGCTAGGCAAAGAGAGAAGTACCATCAAGGGTGATGCAGAAGAGAAAGAACATTTCAGTGATTATTTCTGTTTGCCATTTGCAAAGAAGCAGAGAAATGCAAACTCGCGGAGACAGTGAGATGTTTTCTACCTCTACAGGAACTAAGAAACAGGTTAAAAAGTGACAGTTTAAGTAAGGCATTTTAAAAGTGGCAAAACTGGATAACTGGTACCCAGGAGTATTAAAATAATTGGCCAAGGAGCTCCCCGAGACAGTAATAGTTTATTTTTAACAAATCCTGGAACACTGTGGACGAACCAGAGGAATGGGAAAAGGCTAATGAAAATTGATAGAAAAATTAAATATGATTGGGTCCGGGGGGAGTTGTGCTGTCAGCTCCTCCTGGGCCAGATCCCTCTCCTCTCCCTGCCAGCCTCCCACTGGCTTTGCTCTCCTCCCACTCACGTACCCGCACAATTTCCACCACTCTTCCCGCAGACCTGGCGCTGCGAAGCAGTGGGGTCTCCTGCCCTTCCTGCTCCTGGAAAGCCGGCCGTTGGGATGTGCTGCCGGGACCATGCCAGCCGTGCTCAGCCCCCTCTCCCACGCCCCGTCCCGGCAGCCGTTCCTACCCAGATGCTCTGCCTTCCCCGGCTCCTCTGTATCCCCGTCCCTGCCCTCCGCCGCTGGTGACTCGGTGGTGGGCGCGGGAGTTCTGGGCTTCTCCTGTGCTTGCTTTCCCCAAGGCACCCTCGGGGCAGCCGGATCCTGTGGAGCCATCCGGGATGCGAGCCCACCGCCAGACAGCGGTTCCCATCGGCCCTGCTCGCCGTCCCGGCTGTGCCAGCGGGGCAGGGGAGCGAGCCACCGCAGACCTGCAGCCTCCTTTCGGCAGAGCATCGGCGTGAGGCACCCCCTCGCTGGCGGGCCGTTTCTCTGTGGGTCGCTGTGCTGACTGCGGCTGCCGCTGGCTGGGGCGCAGGCTGCCACGAGCGGGAGAGGCCGCGGGCGGTGCGTAAGGTGCCCAGTGCTCTGAATGTGGAGCCGCAGGTGCCAGCCAGCCCCGCGGCCCAGGACCCGCTCTCCAACCTCGACAGCTCAAACTGGGCATTTTTCTGGAGCTCGGCTCATCCAGCGTGAGCGCCTGCTCCTGGTATGGATGCCCGCGGCAGCTAGAGATGCTCTCAGGGTGCTCCGTGTTTTGCCAGGCTGTTTCAGGAGCGTTCTTAGTTTTACAGGGGCTCGGGGTCTCTCGCTGTCAAGTCCATCTCCTGATTCCTCTCCGGGGTTTTCCCTGAGACTTCAGTCTCATGGCTCCCCTTTCCAAATCAGAAATAGGAGTTTAATTGTCTCCTCTCCTGTCTCTTTCCAAAGCCTGCCTCTCAGCAGTCTGTGTTTCCCAGGGGTGGTGATGGCCCCTCTGCTCCCCTTAGTGTCCTGAGCTGTGCTCTCTGGGCTCGGAGACGTTAAGTGGCATGCATCTCTTGTTTCTTCTTGTCTTTGTTAGGTACAGTTAGATTTTACTGTATCTTGACAAAGTAGGAAGGATGATTTCCAGCTGTCAGTTACCCAAAATCCTACCCGGTGGCAGGGGACCTCCCTGAACTCCGCCCTGGGTCAGTGGTGGTGGGAGCTGCTCCAGACCTGGCAACCTTCACAGCAAGCTCCTCGCTGCTGTAGCTCTTTGGAGAGTTTCGCGTTCGATTGATTGGCAGTTGTTTAACTGATGATGTCAGAGGCTGTACGTCGATGCTGAGTCCGTAATCCCTGAACGGGTCCCATTGCAGCCCCACAGACCGCTGCCACACTGAACTGCTGGTGTCCTGAGCCTCGTAAGTGCCCACTGGACGTCTGTTTGATGTGAGCGTGTGACTGTGCAATCACAGGTACTGATCTGGCATAATGGCGAGTCCCTGTCCCTCAGTACGTGTACGTCCGAGCCTGTTTGATGGTTCTTGCGTGCCCTGATCTCTGCTCACAGACCTTCGTTCAAGAGCAAGGCTTTACGTTTCACAGGCTTCTGCAAGTTCTCCTGTCTCCATCCTGCCCAATGCAGCCTTCCTTACACATTTCCCTATACCCAGGGACCTCATACAGTCTCCAAAGCATACCAGGTTTTTAAGCCCTTTGGCATCATTATTCTGTTGCCTCTAAAGAGTAAGCCAGCAATCATGGAAGGAACCGATATGAACTGATAGTGCGGGCTTGGCGTATAATTTCCTGATTGCACTACAGAGAAAAGCTTAATGACTTTCTGCAGTGTGTTATCTTCTGCTGTGTCCTCTGCAAATTTACTTTTCACTCTTTCTGGGAGGGTCAACTCCCTGATTTTTGAATCCAGTGGAGGCACAATGAGTTATGTTGTGTGTCACCCGAGGGAGCGACTCGCCAGGTGCCTCCAGGGTGGGGCCGCTGGCAGTGGTCACCGGTGACCGCAGCCTGTGCAGCCAGAGCTGGTGTGCGCTGCTCTGCCCCAGGTCTCCCAGCATCCCTGCGGCCGAGCATCCCTGAGGCTGAGCATCCCTGCGGCCAAGCATCCCTGCAGCCGAGCAGCCCTGAGGCTGAGCATCCCTGTGGCCAAGCATCCCTGTGGCCAAGAACCCCTGGGGCTGAGCACCCCTGCAGCCGAGCACCCCTGCAGCTGAGCACCCCTGCGGCCGAGCACCCCTGCGCTCGCCTGGCCTGCCCCTGGCAGACAGCGCAGGGCAGTGGCTGGGGTTCAGGGCCTCTCCCCGAGTAACCCTTTCATTTCTGTCTTCCCCGTGACTCTGTACTGATCCCCAATTTGCTTTCTGTTCCGTTTCCAGAGCTCTAACATTTCGTGCAGCTTATCATTACTTTCTTCTGTTGTTTTTCCCTATATCAGGAAACCATAAATATGTATTTTAGAGCCGTCAGTTTTTTCAAGCGTGCAGAGGACTACCTCCTGAAAAAATCCCAGCAGCAGATTTTGAGCCAAAGGGAAGATTGCAAAAATAGTTTCTCCCTTATGGCACATTGAAAGTTTCTCTTTTAGGCAAAATTGCCCAACCCTGACAGATGTATCTGAAGTTTTAAAAAATATGAGTCCCAGTATTTCACTGAAACTGTCATCCTTGGTAGGTAAAGGAAAATACTGCTTTTAGTATGCCCATTGATTTCCTTTGGATCTAAATACGGACCAAGATCTGTCCATTTCCTGCTGCAGCTGTGTACGCGCGGTCAGTAAGCTCTTGTGTTCGTGTTTCGAGTAGTGCCGTTTCAGGCTTGCTCTGTGGGCAAGCTCCACTTTGAGTCTCCCTGTGCAGCCAGAGGGATGGCTGAGAGCTGCGGCCCCTTGCTGGCTGCACGAGCCTCCACGGAGATCTGGGCATCGGCTGCCTGCGTCGCGCTCCGGAGCCTCTTCGGGGCGTGCACTCTGAATCAACGTGGAGAAAGGCAGGGCTTTCCGCTCGGTGCTGGCTTTTTGCTGGGGACTAAATCACCTCAATTTCTTCCCTGACCTTCAGCTGCGGGGAGGCGGGCACCGCTCCCAGCCTCAACCCCTGTCCCCAGGGTCCCGGTCGAGCAGGGGTGCTGGGACAGGATGTGGGACAGGATGCTCCCACCCCGGCTGCATCCCCGGTGCATGGGAGCCTGTCCTGGGGGCTCTCCCCAATGCCCCGGCACTGCCCCGTTGCTGCTGAACACAAACTGTGCGTGGTGATGGTGCCATTCGCAGTTGTCACGGGGTTTTCAGACGCTGGGTGTTTGCCGAGTTGTGGGGTGCTCCTGCATCCCAGGAATTTCCCATCTCCTGGAAGTGCTTGGAATTTACTCTGTGGTTGGTCAGAGCCTCTGTCAGGGACTCGCCTCAAACCATCCCTTCGGGGAGTTTCCTTCCCCGGGGCGAGCTGTGCTCAGGCTGCAGCACCACGGCTTGGGGCAATCAGTGGCTGAAGCAGCGGCAGCTTTGGGGCCGGCAGTTCCCAGGGAAGCAGGTCCCTGCCGGGGCTCTCCTCCCTGCCGGAGCCCGGCTGCTCACGCAGAGGTGCCCAGCTGGAGTGGGAGCATCACGCCCAGTGCCGTAGCTCCTGTGCCCGCCATCCCCTTTCTTGGGCTTCGTTTCTCTGATTGCACAGTTCCTCCGGGCGCTGGGTACTGTCTTGCCCATCGCTCCCCCAAGAGGGGACCCTGGGCTGGGACCCTGGCAACGTGCTCAGCCTGTCTGAGGACGTGCTGGGCTCCTCGGGGCCGGCTGGGGACGGCTGCGGTGGGGCTGTCCGGCCGAGCGCCCTGGCACCCGTGCGCTGCCTGCCCGGGGCAGCCCACCAGCACTGGTGCTGCTACCCCGCTTTGTAATGGTCTTTCTGAAACACGGCTTAAGGCAGGCTGGGGAAAACCAGCGTGGTCACCTCAAAGCTCTGGGGGTTTAACGCGGGGCGTTTCCCAGGGGGCTGGCACTGCTGCTGGGCTGCAGACCCCTCTGGGCAGCCAGGGTGGTCTCCGTCTCAGCCTTGGTCTGGTTAGTGCTCCAAAGCACTTTCTCTCTGCTTCGACCTGCGGCCCAAGGCAGCCTCAGCTTTGAACTGCATTTGGATTGATTTTGCCCCCGGGACAGTGAGGAGTGGAGCTGGGGAAGGGAGCTCCGAGCTGGGGAAGGATGGAGGGGGAAGCAGCGCCGGGGGGCTCTACTCTGGGGGCAGCTGGAGGCTGCGGGCAGGGTGGGCAGGTGCAGGCAGGTGCAGGCAGGTGCAGGCAGGTGCAGGCAGAGCACAGCCCTGCCAGGGGCTCTGCCGGGTGCTGCCGGGACAGGCGGTGCTGCCTGCCAGGAGAGAGCCCCGCGGGAATCCCCCCTTGCCCCGCCACCTCCCTGCACCCAGCGCTGTGCCGGGAGCCGAGCCAGGGCCGCGGCGGTCAGTCCCCTTCCCATGAAGGGGGATTGCTTGGACTTCCAGGTGAGATAACGTAGTGGATTAATTAGATAGTTAAGTGCTAATAGCAATTGAGAAGAGATGTACTCGCTGTATGCCCCTAAGTTTGAATTTATTAAAACTACTTTCTGTATGGCCTATTAATTTTTGATGACTTTAGATAAATTGCACTCAGCCTGAAATAAATTAAAATAAGTGCATATAAATCATTTACTATTCTTGGCTTCTGCAAAACAAATTTCCATTTCAGCTCTTGTTGTCCTTCTTTTATTACATGTATGCTGCTGGTGCACATCATTCGTTATTGTGATGAAAATGTTTTATCTCCTTGAGATTCCCTGGTTTTGTCTTTGAAGTGTCAAGGCTGCTGTAGACATGGCACATCTTATATCATTTCAGTAGCTAATTTGACCACATCCGCTGTGATTTACCAGTTAACAGGCCAGGCCTAAATACTAAATAGGTATTCTTTCATGAGAGAGCGCTATGGTTTGTACTTGGTATTTCTTGACGTTAAATTAAACTTTAGAACTTAAAATCCAGCTTATGTTTTATGACTCACATCCACAAGTGATGTTCAGGCAAGTGTAGAAGCAACCCTAATAAATGCCCGTCTGGTTTTAGATCATTTAATTTACTATATGTTTATGCAAGAGTATAGTGACTAAGAAAAGAATTGGCCTCAGTTAATCCTGCAACGATTGCAAGATATTATTACTAGGATAGTAAATGTCCGTCTGGAGTAAATCATTGTTAGTTTACTTTAATTTAATTTTGTAGACCGTGCAGAAGTGGGGCAGTGGAAGAAATGAGTTATTTTTACAGTGCTTGATAAAACTTACAAACTGTTTAGGCTTAGAAATCTGCTTATGATTAACGCCCCCCAGTTTTACTTTGACATGTCCTACTGATGACCTCCCTCTTCGACCACGCTGTTTCCTCTGCTGTCGATCTCTCCCTGCCAGACTGCACGTGCCTTCGCCAGGCAGGCAGTGCCTCGGCTGCAGTCCCACGTCCCCGGGTCCCCTTCGTGCCCGTCCCCTTTCAGTCTCGGGGCTGGTGCCCGTCGGGAAACGCGGGTGTCGGTGCGTTAAAAACCTTGGCGTTTGTTTGGTGAAGGAAACCTTGGGAGTAATTTGACTACCTTTTTGTCACAGCAGTAAGTTAGAAATTGCCAACATTGGGCATCCTGTACTGACGTATGATGGCGGTCAGGAACGGGTAATTTCAGGGACTTCAAGGAGTGTGTGTGGCGGGCTCTGTCAGGCAGGTTATACATCCATCTGTCTGTCCTGGGCCCGTTTGCTCACCATTGCTGCAGTAACTGGAGGTTATACATCCATCTGTCTGTCCTGGGCCCTTTTGCTCACCATTGCTGCAGTAACTGGAGGTTATACATCCATCTGTCTGTCCTGGGCCCTTTTGCTCACCATTGCTGCAGTAACTCGGCGCCTCACTTCCTTGTGCCTGCCCCCATCGCTCCCCTCTGCAGCATGGCAGTTACCTCTCGGCTTCCCTGGGGAGCCGAGGAGCAGCGAGGCCCCGCTGGTGAAGGGTTTAACCACGCAGATGGGTTCAAAAAGAGGCAGTTGTCTGTTTTGAAAATCTCCTTGGGTCTTCCTGTCTCCTGCAATAACCAGTCACACTTGCAAAGCAGATGCAGAGTTTGTGCCAGACCTGGGGTTCCAATCTGTGACTCGATGCCTTCACACGTGCTCCTGCCTTCACCGCCGCGCACTCCGTGGTTGCGGAGTCGGGCGTTCGGCCGCTGCCGGGATGGGGCTGTTGGCATCCCCCGGCCTCCCTCCGGGGTGCTGCGGCACGGTGCCCGTACGTGCCAGGGCATCATTCCCCATTCACCGCCGGCCCAGGCCTCCTGCCCCGTTTCACAGGCAGGACACCTCACGCGGTCAGGATGGATGGAATATTTTGATTTCTTTTCACCTTTTGCTGCAAGGCTCCAGGCCCTGCTGTGCGCTATTCAGACCTTCTTCTTGAGGTGTAAGTACTCGCTTTCTCATGGGTCCTTCTGAGAGACCCAGCAATGTAGTACTTTAATGCTTCACAAGCAGTATTTTTTGACTTTCCTATTGTAGGATGAATAGAATTGAAGTTAGTGGGGTTTATTTCACTTAGCGAGCGCTTTCATCCCTGTAGAATGCATTTTCATTAATCAAAATTGATTGTTAATGCTGGCCAAATTTTTCAAAAAAGTAGCTGGAGAGGAGCAGGCGGAGTAGCCCTTGGGGTCACCGGCCTGTGTAAAACTGAGCACCGTGCCTTCTGGGCCTGCCTGGACTCACCCCCTCGCCGGCCGCTGCCCTCTGCCCATTGCCCACTGCCCACTGCCCTGTGCCCCCTGCCCACTGCCCCCTGCCCACCGCCCCCTGCCCCCTTCCCCATGCCCCCTGCCCATTGCCCCCTGCCCGCTGCCCGGGGCTCAGCTCCTGAGCGGAGGGCAGTAGGCTGTGGAGGAGCGTGCCCTGTTGTGGGGCGAGTCGTTAATCGCTCACAGGCTGTCAGAGCACATTGCCCCACGTGTTCGGCTGCACACCAGACCAGGGGGAACTCCCGGGTTTGATTCAGGGTTAGATTCAGCGGGTAAAGCTCCCCGGCCTGTGCGATGAGCGACGGCGACCCTGCCGAGCAGCGCTGTGCCCTCGAGCATTGAGGCCTGCGAAAGCAGAGCGTGCGTCGGGCAGAGGCTGCCCAGGGGTGCCGGGGGCTTGCGCCGGCACAGAGCTGCTCCGGCCGCGGGGCCACGCTGGGTCTGCGCCTCCCGCGGCAGGGCAGCGCTGCGCGGTGGCAGCGAGCGCTCCTTCCCCTCCCCAGATCACGCTCCTATTCCTGCTCGCCAGATTTCATAGCAAGGCCTGGCTGCGTGTGTTTCTTCGTGCCTTCGTGCATACTCATGCCTTTACCGCAAGAGCACTCCGTGGTTGCTGATCTTCCTTGTCAATTAATTAAAAAAAGCATCCGAGTATCGACAGGGAGGAAGCTCCACTCGTGCAGAGGCGCGGGGTCTCGGCTGCTCGCCCGGCGGGGTGCGCGGTGCCCCAGCGCTCCTGAGCGAGATCTGCTCCCGGCGCAGCCGTTGCAGAGCCGGCACCCCCAAAGCACGTAGCCGCAGGAGGCCGCGCGGTCGCTGGAAATGGGGTCGGCGACCTGCCGCTGGCTTGTGGCAGAGGGCAATCCGCTGCTTTATGCACCCGAACGGTTGGGCTCCCAGCTTTCAGATGGCCCCAGCACGTACCTCCGTGCTCGGGGCTCCGCGGTGCATCAGCAGGTGCCGTCCCAGGGAAGGCGGCTGTGCAGGGGGTTGCAGCCAGCGCCAGAAGTGGGTCTGTTCGCAAGCATGGACGCTGGGGTAATCCTAAGAGGAAGGATGACGGGCTGAATCCAGAGGCAAAGATGAGGCTCCTACCTGTTGTGGATGAAACACTGCATTTAAACTTGGAGGTATGCAGACATTTTTGAAAATACAGCCTTTTTATTAAAGAGCAGTCCCCTGAATTTGAGGGAAGGGCACGGAGTCTTTGTGGAGCTGTACTGGGAAAGCAGACTGGGAGTTCTGCAGCATTGAGTCTATCTATTGAGTGCTGGGGCAGCCAGAGCAGTTCCTGTCCATGTCCGTTTAAAAGACAAGGGACCCCTGTGTGCCCCTGGGCCTTTGCATGTGGATATCTTTGGCTGTGGATAAATCTGAGCTTTCTGTGCCTCAAAAGCCCTCGTGTGACACAACCTCAAGTAAGGTAAAGCTTTCTCCATCCCATATGTTTTTCGCAGTTTCCAGGAGTGAACCAGTGACTCTGAGGTGAATCCAAGGCTTGGTGGAGATGTTTACTGTGCTCTTTTCAGGAGAGGATCCCCGCAGCGGGAGTGCTTAGTCGGGCAGGCAGAGCCTGCCGCAGCACTTTGGCGTGTGCGCTCCCTCTCTCTTGCTGCGGCTGCGTTTCGAACAGCAGTGTCCGGGCTGGTGGGGCAGTTGGTGCAGGAGGCTGCACCCAGGCGTACGGGCATTTCTACGTTGTGTCCCGCCTCCTTTGCAGGACCCTGTTGCCAGGAGCCTCCAGTTCTGGTAGACATCGTCCTGGCTTTGCCACTTCCGTTGTCTCTTCCGTGTACCTGCTCACAGCGATGTGTGCCAGGGTTTGGCGCGCTGTGTTTCAGGTTTCACCGTGCAGTGGTACCAGCCTTTTGTCAGGATCTGATCTCGGCTGGAGTAATCCTTCTGGATGATTTTCATGCTGAGTCTCCTGCTCGTCCATGTGTGGAGGGAAGAAAGGACATTCTGGCATCCTCGTTTTTGGGATATGTAGTTTCACGCTCCCTTTTGCTACCACAGGTCCATGTGGGTACCTGAATAAAATGGCTCTCCTCACTATTTGGAAGATAAATGATCAGATCCCCATGTGTGTTTGTGTGCCGTCTGGGGTTTCCCCCCTCGCTCGGTGGCCGTGGCGCTGAGCGGTGCAGCAGGGACGGGAGCAGGGTCCTCCGAGTCAGGCATCGGGACTGGGCTTCAGCCTCCAAAACGGGTGGGGGGGAGATAAATCTGAGCTGAGGCACCATCCACCAGCATGCCGGGGCACAGAGCATTGCACAAGGGCATGCTGAGTTGGCTGAACTTGGGAGATGTCAAGGCATTGTCTTAGTCTCTGTTCAATTTAATATAATGTATAATTTCAAAATTATCCAAGTTAAACTACATGTTGTTTTGAGCTTTGCAAATCTTTCTGCTTGTGAGCCTCTGTCCTGTGGTGTGGTTTGTGCTGCTGCCTTCGTTCACACCCCGGGGTGACAAGGAGATGCAGACGTTGACTCCGGTAGTGGAGCGGAGCCCCGGGAGGCACTGCCGGCCACAGGCAGCCCTGGCCACCAGCACCCAGCACCGGGAGCAGCCTGGTCGCACAGGGAGGCTGCCCGGGCGGGAGGGCTGGGAGTGGGAACGGGTGCAAGGTCACAGCCAGGGTGCGGCCGGGGGTTGTTTGGCGTTGCTGGACCCCTGGAGCAGCTGCCGCCCTTCCCGCCCCCGCCGCTCGCCCCCTCTCCCCGGAGCCGCGCTCCCCCGAAGGGGCTTTTGTCAGCTCCGGCAGCTGATGCTCGCTGGGTGCAGGTGGGCATTTGACAAGAACAGCCGCAGATTATTCCGCGATTATTAATAAGTCGCGGATTTCCCCACGATGTGACTCGCCAGCATGTGGAGCGTGGCTATCAGAGTGCTTGGTCGCAGCCGCTGGAAACGGCGGGCAGAGCTGCAGGGAGCGTTCCAGGCAAGAGCAAGCTGGTGCCCGGTCCTGGTGCTGCTGGCCCTGCCGGCGCGTTGCCCCCGCGCAGGAGGGGCTGGGGGGAAGCAGGGCAGCGCCGGCAGCGCCCGGCTCTGTGTCCTGGGGAGCCCTTCGTCCTGGGGAGCGGGGTCCGCACAGGGCGGGCGGGTGCCGACCCCTCGGTCGCTGCCCTGCCCGGGGAGGAGCGTGCCCAGCCCTGCACTGCCTGGGGCTCCCTGGGGACGGGCGGGGGTCCGGGACCCTGCCTGGCATCTTCTGAGACAGGTGAGAACGCTGGGGTCGTTCGGCAGTGGGAAATATCCCGATTAGGGTCCGAACAGGCTGAAACAAAGCGTCTCGTTTTGGTTTTCTGAATGGCAAATGAGGTTTTTTGATAGGAATAGTGAGATTTTCCTCGTGCGAAAACTGGGTTTGGGAAATGCGGTTTGCTGTCAAAAGCTGTCGAGGTGGAAACCGCCCGGCCAGCCGCGGTGCTCGGAAGGCCGCCGTGCGGCCTGCCGCCGTGGCGGTGGCCGAGGGCGGGGGGGGCGGTGGCACGCTGGGGCGGGCGGCACCCCAGGGGCTCCCCATGGGCTCCCTCAGGGGCTTTGTAAAAGGCTGCTTGTGAAAAAAGAAAATCAGAGTAATCTATTTTGAGGGCTTTTTGGTTAAGTTTTCTATGCAATTTTGTAATCTGAGATTAAAGCTCTAGCAAAGCAGATCTGCAGTTTATCTTTGGCAAAACTCCGCTCTCTCAAGAACAGTTCTAACATTTTGATTTCAGAAACCCCTCGTGTTGAGGAAAAACGTCGTGACTGTGCTGATTAGTAGGGCTGTTGGACTTTTCCACATCTTACCCTTATTTTCACTAGTTTATAAGAATGTTATACATCAAGTGTTCGGGCTGCGTTTGCGCTGAAGCGCTGGGTATCGATTGCCTACCTCCAGCTAAGGTCTGTCTTGTTGGATACCTAGAATCACAGAATGTTTTGGGTTGGAAGGGACCTTTGAAGATCATCTAATAACCTGGCACAGTTCATTTCAGCAGTTCCTGAGAAGACTTGAATTTATTTATAAGTAGAAAACAAACTGGTGACTTATTCTGGGGAGGGCTTTGCCATCTTCCTTGCTTGATACCCACCAAAACTTCACAGCAGGACTTTGGAGGAGGAAGAGCATCGCTGGTGTTGCACACGCTGTGAGTGTCGCTGTCCCGCCCGGCCGGGGCCGTGCCGTGGGCGATGGGAGCCCTTTGGGAGCGGCCCCACCTTCTCCTGCGCCAGCAGAAGGTGCCCGTGCCTCTCCTCCCAGCAGCTGGGACGCAGGGCGCCGGGGCAGGCGTCTGCAGGGGGGGCAGGAGCAGAAGCAGGGGGAGTCCTACGCCTCTGATTCCAGATCCTACGTGTGAAATGGGGATGGCATTGCCTTCCCTCTCAGGGGAGCTGAGAAAATAGGTGAGTGTTGTTGGGCATCACTCAGAAAAACCAAAGGAGAAGATAATAACTCTCTTCAGAGCAAGGCTTGAACAGCGAGCAGTAAATAACTCCTGATGCCACAAGTGAACAATGCAGATAAAACAAAATATTTAATGGCTAATTAATAGACGGGCACCATCCATCCTGATTCCTCGACAGAACAGGGTCCTTCGGCAAGTACCAAGCATGCACGTGGCGGTGCGTCAGCAGGAGGGAGCTGAGCGGCACCGGCTCCGGCTTGGCCTTACCGGGATCGGTGTGTCGGATCCCTGCACCCTTGCTCCAGCCCGTGCTTTCTGGGCTTTGGCGTTTGGGCAGACGTTTCTGAAACAACCAGTTTGTGCTGCGTTTTCAGACCTGCATTTCCTTTAAAACAAAAGTAAAAAGAAAAAGGGAAAGCTGGAAGTGCATGTTCTGGGATCGTCCTAGGATTTGTGCTGTGGGGCGATGTCAGGGGAGTCCGCGCCCTACCCTGGCCGTGGCAATGCCAGCCCCGCTGCTGCTCAGGGCTGCCAAGGCAGAGGGGACGTGTCTGCGCGAGTCGCACGTTTTGTTGGGAGAGCGGCAGCTGCTTGGCCAGAAATCCTAGGCTGTGGCAGTCTCCCTTCCCTTTGGCTTCCTGCCATTCAGAAATGCTCTGTTTCAGACGAATCTCTTGACTCTGCACCCTTTCGCAGCAGTTCCGTAGCAGCATATTCGGGTACGCTCCCCAAGAACAGGTACCCAGGACAGTCGTCCGAGTACGTGACTGTTCCCGCAGCCGGCGCCCGGCCACCCCAGCCGCATCGGGTGCCTCTGCCTGGGCAGGCTCCGCTCCGGGGAGGGGTCCAGGGCGGTGGTGGCCCCGAGGAGCCCCTTTCCCCCGCGTCAGGGCTTGCCACTCGCCCCTCCGTGCGCAGACCTGTCTGCTGTGAGTGGCCGCGGGGAGCACGCCCGCTCCCAGCAAACTGCGCTGGCCGGGAGAGCGCAGGGCGGATTTTGCAGGGGCGAGCGCGGCAGCCTCGCCTCCCCACGCCGCCTGGGAACGCGCTGCTTTGGCAAACTTGGTGACAGAGAAGTGTCAAAGCAAATCCCTTCGCGTTTGTGTTGTGTTTTGATGTTGCAAAAACACTTAGTTTTGAAAATGCCACAATATTCCAATTCAATACAAATGTTTTGATAAGTTAAAAGCTGTTTTGTTTAAACAATTATTCACTTTATTCACTTCGGCTTGCTCGCGTTTTTTAGCTGTGCAATTAATGCCGATATTACAGTCAGCATTTAGGGTATTTTTATAGTATTTCGTGTGGTAATACCTCAGAAGCTGGGAAGCGCAATGGCTTGGTGTTTCTGACTCTGACACCCGGCGCTCGTTTCCCGACGTCCTCGAGGCGGTTTTTGCGAGAGCCGTCTCTGCGGAGCTGGGCCCGAGGGGCTGCTGCCTGTGGGGGGCTGTGCCCCGGCCCCAGCCCCGCGGCAGCTCCTGCGCTGTGTGGGGCGATGGGTGCTGGGGTCGGGGCCCGCTGGGGGGCACGGCCAGCCCGGGCCGGGGTGCGGGCAGGAGGCCGGGGCCGGCCTTCCCGCCCACCCCCGGGTCCTGCCTGCGCTGCGGGGCTGGGAGCCTGAGAGCCGGCGGCGGGAGGTCGCAACGGCGGTTGTGCTGCCTTTCCTGCACCGCGTACGGAAGAGAAGAGGAAGGCATTCGTAACGCGCATTTTATAGAGGGGGGGCCTGGGAAGACGAGCGCTCTGTCTGTCTGAGCCCACCTGTGTTTGCCAGCCAGGACAGCAGGCAGGCAGCCCTGGCTGCTTGCGTTTTGTTAGTGCCCGCTTCCTTCAACGGGTGCACAAGGAAAATCGTGTGTAGTGGTGGTGGACAATTCAGGTGGTAGGTCCGTTGCTTGCTGGTGATTACTAACGTACACATGCCGTGGGAAGCTGGTGTTTCACTGGGAGGGAACACCGCTGCTGGACCAAGAGGATGTATTGCCGAGACTTTCTGTTTCAAGGACGAGGAGGAAATGCAGTGAAAAAAGCCAAAATAGGCTCTCAGCTGCACCTACTTGAGCCACAAACATAGCGCGTTGGGTTTTACACTGGACAGACGGGAGCGCGAGTATCTCCCTTACTTTTTGTAAGTATAAATGAAGCCAGGAGGTGCTTTCCTCTACAGGTTAAACACCTAAAAGCAGAGGCTGAATGCCAAGAGGAATGCTGACGCAGGAGGGGCCGGGGCGTGCGTGGCCAGGCGCTTTCCCAGCTGGGCGTGTTTTGGTAGCGGAGTATCACGATCAGCCCTTACAAAGCCGGGGCCGGGCAGCAGACCCTGCGTTGCTGGGAATCCCCACCCGGGATGGAGCAGCAGCCGCTGCTGGTGCTGGGGGGCTTGTGCGGGAGTGCCCGCGGGGCGGGGGGGAGGCCCCGAGCCCACCGCCCGCCCCGGGCCAGGCGGCCCCCCGGGGATCCCACAGCCCGCCCGCGAGCACGGTACGTTTCTTACCCTTCTCCTTAGTGTGTATTTTTATCACAACGTTTTAACCAGCGTCTTTTTCAGAAGCCACTCTGGTTTGTGCTTAAGTATCCATCTCCCCAAGCCATGGTGGACTGCGGAGAGGTGCCCCCCAAGCCCCACGTATGAGGGGGCCACGGGGATCGCCCGGCTCATTTTTCTCACAGCACGGCTATTAATAAATTACAGAGCTGCAGTCGTGTTCCTGCGCTGCCGCATTGAGTCATCCCATGTATCACTCTCGGCTCCTCGTCTGTGATACAAATGCCTAATGAGCTGCCTTCGCTGCAGCCCCACATGTCAGAGTTCTCCTTCCTCTAGGACTTGTTCAGTGTTTAATTCATTGCATTTCGAATGCATTCATTTTAGCCAGCAATGGCAGTAGCCGAGCAGCATTGTGCATAGCTCTCACGCGTGGCCGCGGGCTCGGGAAGCATGCAGGAAGCATGCAGGAAGCGTGCTGGAAGTGTGCCCAGTGCAGGGGACTCACCTTGACAGCCCCGCCACGCTGTTGTCGGTGCCTGTGGCAGGCAGCTGGTGGTGAGAGGGCCGGTGGCCGTGTGTTCAGAGCGGCTTGCTGGGACGTGTGTGCGCAAGAGAGACAGTCAGTGGGGAGGAGTAGTGGGGAGCAGAACAAAAAGGGAAAACAAACCAAATTCCTGGAAACCCCTGTGTGCCTGCTGCGTTAGCTGCGCTCACCTCGGTGTCACCAGGGCGTACGCCGCTGGCGTGGCATGTGCCCCAGGTGAGCCTGCTGCGAGCCAGCAGCGAGCTGGTGCTGGAGGCTGGGGGGCTTACTGGCTGGGGCGGCGAGCGTCGGGCAGACGCCCTGAGCGCGGGCCAGCTTCAGGCTTGGGATCCTGAACCTCCCCACGCCTCCCGGGAAGGCTCCGGCACTTCTGTGGAAATGCAGGACACAAAGAGCTGTGTCAGCAGAAGTGAAGGAACTGAGTGCCTGGAAAGTGTCCGTGTTCCCCGGCTCCTGCTGGGAACTCTTCAGCCGTGACTCGGGAGCCATGCTGCATTTGCACTGGTGCAGAGAACCCAGTATTATTTTTACCTTTTTGAGGACTTGGCATTTTTGAGTGTTGTCTGCTCCAGACAATACAAAACAATTCTAAAATAAAGTGCTTTAAAAGTAAATAAAGGATAATTACCCTATTTTTCTCCTCAATTTCTGAGCTTTACGGGCATGTTTATAAGCTGTGCTCTGCAAGGGCAAGAGCTGAAGCATTTTATTGTATAGAAGACAGGTGAGAAACAGCACAAATCCAGAAACGGAGCTTTTGAGGAAGAAACATACATTGTGGCAGGAGGTGCAGCATCCCTGCGTGAACTGGCAGCGCCGCCCTGGGCCCTTGCTCTGAGCCTGCGTCTCACCTTGCGCCCGCTTTAGCAAGGCTCGTGGCGCTGGGAGATACCTGACGTCCGAGGGACACGGCCCTGGCAGTGTCCTTGCTTTAGCCTGAGCAGGGGTGGGATGGACGGGGTGGTCTCCGGAGGTCCTGCCAACCTCAGCGGTTCTGTCTTCTGCAGAGGGATCTGCCTTCACGTGATTGAGTGAAGGCAATACATTTACATCGTACATATATCACTTCCCTTTACATCATTTCCCATTATTTCCTGAATAAGCTGGATAGCTATGATGCAAGGGAGGTTTTTTACCCAGGATGCAGCACTGTGATACAGTATATGTGAAAGGCCTTTGAGGTCAGTGACCAAACAGGGAATGGGAAGTGAGGAGGGATGAGTAATTTCACAATCATTGGTGACAGGCAGAGATAATTGCATCCCACATAGCAGGGCACGCACGGGAACGTTAAAAACAGGCAGGAGGTCTGGGTCTGTCCCTGTGAGAGGCAGGTGTCTGCACGGTCACGTTCGCTCCGGGCTGCCTTCTGGAAGTGGGTGAGGATCAGCCGCTTCCAGCAGCAACGTGCAGGATGAGATGTCCCAGTGATCTGATTTTGCATAGCAAATCCCATGTTCCCCGTTAGCCGTACCGGTGCTCACCAGGTGACTTTGCATCCGTTGAACTCTAACACTGCAAACCACCGGTGTCCCTGTCCCTCCCCACCCCAGCCCTCGGTGCTTCTCCAAGGCCCCGGGAGGTCCGAGGCAGCGGGAGGAGCGGGGGCAGTGACGTGCTCAGGCATGGGTGCCCGTCCCCGCTGCGGCGCTTCAGGTCGGGATCCCTGCCTGTGGGGCAGCGGCTGGGCGGGAGGACGGGGGCGCAGGTGGCCGGCAGCGGCAACGGGCGCAGGGGCTGAGGGTGCCCTGGCCCCGCGGGCCGGCTAGGCTGTGCTCCCATGGGAGCTGCGCCTGGGGGTCCTGCTGCGTGGCTGTGCCCCCCTGTGCCGAGACCAGGGTCAGGAACTGACATCCTGGATTAAGGCTGAAGCAGACGTCCGCTGACCTTCCTCGCTGCTCTAAAGGGTCGCCCGTGCGCTGGGACGATCGCGGAAGGATGAGGAGCAGCCGGTTTCCCAGGGAGCTGCAGGCGCAGCGGATGCAGGGCAGCGCACCCGCCCCGAGGCAGCAGGAATTTGGTGCCCTTGATGCATCGTCAGTCTGTGTTACACTGACGAGATTTTGAAACAGAGTATTCTATCAAAACACTCTAATCTTATGGGTTATAATAAAATCAGCAGACAAAATAAGTGCAAGTGACAACTTGCGAATTATGTCGAAGATGACAAACAATTGAAGGCAATAGAGTTGCTCGCAAAACAGATGAACTGTGGGGAATAAAAAGCCAAACTGCTGCGACACCTCGATTCTCTTCTGGCACGTGACAGCCCCTTACTGCTTGGTTGTCTCCAGGGCAGATGGACAACTGAGGAATGTGTAAAATGAACAGTGATAATGAGTTTAGTATCCTTTTAATACAGTCCAAGACACAGCCTCTCTTCTACCACAGCAAACCCCCGAGGCTGCTTCGGGCTGTTGGGTGTTTTTCTGGGTGGGTGAGAAGCTGCACACCCGAAACAGCCAGTGCTTCCCCTCGTCCCACGTCAGCCCCTTGTCTGCACGGGTGCTCGTGGGTCACGTCCTTCTGGTGGTCCTTCAGCAGAGACTTCGAACCCCTCAGTGAAAGGTCTAAGCCGGATCGGCCACTTGTGCCAGGGCAAACGCTGCTGGCTGTTAAAAGTCACAAGAAAATAAATTGGGAGATTCAGGTCATGAGGACTAGTAAGTAACTGTGGTTCTGTGTGCACATTTATAAATGAAAATGTCTGAAAGAGTCAACCAACTCCATGTGAAAGTTTTGTTGCATGTGTGCTTGAAATATGCTAGCAATTTTCTGAACTACATGTAACTGGAAACTTCAAAAATAAACGTGGTACGATATATTGTGCCATACACCAGAGCCAGGCGTTAGGAATTGGGATACCCCCAGCTGTCCCGTCTCACCCGCGTGCCAGAACACTAGTGGGATGCAGTGAGGGGTGGCTCACACCCCTCTGTGCTATTGCCCGTCACAGCACAGGGGGGGAAAACTCAGGTGCATCTCGAAACCAGACCTCACTGAAGACGAGGTGCAAGGGGGCTCCCGTGACTCAGTGTGGAGCCCTTCGTCGGCCGCGGCTGAGCTGCACGAGGCAGCAGTGCTGTGCCGGGCGCTGTGCCGGCTGCGTAGGGCTGGCGACTGTCGGTAGGGACAGTCCGGCGGTGTGACAGTCACACTGGTACCTGTTGTTTCCATTAGTCCCACGTGAGCTGCAGGGTCGGTCCCTGGTCGCAGGTAGCACCCCTGGCTTTAGGGGACGCATCCATCATGCCCAGTAGGTGTTAGCTGGCTCCTGCCTGAAGGTGCTCATCCCTACCCAAGCTCCTCATTCTAGTTTGCTCGCATTTGCCTCTGCTTGCTCTATGTCACTTACCTTGCAGCTCTGGCCCTTCCCCTGGGAACACTGTTTTCCTGGGTTACAGCTTGGTCTGGTTGTGGCTCCCCCTGTGCCGGACCAATGATCCCGGTGCCCTCGTGCTGTGTCACCAGATGCCCAGCGCCTTGACCTGCCACAGCTGTGGGTGCAGCCAGCACTGCCTGTCTGTAATCATACACAGGCAATAGTCTCAAGGTACAGGGTTTTCTTACAGTGTCTTTAGGACATTGGTACGCGCTTGAGCGAAGGCCTCCCTGATAGTTTGCATTACTGTGCACATGAGAATACAAAAAAAAAGTGCTGTGTTTGTGGATCAAAGCATTAATCAGTTGGAGATAGTTGGCGTTTCATGGGTTTGTTGCTGGGTATGCTGCAGTAGTGGTTTCATGCTACTCTCTGTACTCGGTGCCCTGGATGATGAAACTATTTTTTACTGTTGTCGCACCTAACACTTCCTAGTGTGAACCTTTCGTCCGGGTAGCTCCCCGCGGAGGGAGCGCAGGGGCAGGGGAGATGGGGGGTGCTGCCTCCCCCACACCGGGGCTGCCCTGTATTGCCGGGGCCTTGCCACGCAGGGCCCGGGGAAGCAGATGTGCCAGCACATACTATTGTTCTTATTATGCAGCAGCTGATATTTTTCCTAGCAGGTTAATATTTGCACTCTTCCTCGGAAATTTAGCTGTGCCAATTCAGTAAATGGTTAATTGATTAATAAAGCAATTAAGAAGTTAATATACTGACAGGGTGGGCATTTTATCCTGCTTTATAAAGTAATGGCTGTTCCATTATCACAGCCGTTTGGTTGACATGGTCCCAGACTGAAGCCGAGGGTAGCCGGAGTTGGGGTACCCAACGCGGGCCCTGGCTGCCAGCGCTGCTCTTCGGCAGGCCAGACCCCCAGCCCGCGGCTGCCCGGTGCCACGTGGTGGTGGGTGCTGTCATGGCCTCACTGAGAGATACTCAGGCAGGAAAACACAGGCTGAAGCAGGCTCAGGTTTGGGAGACCTGCTGCTGGCTCTGGTGCAAGCATGGCTGTGGCTCGGTGTGTCGCTCCCGTGCAGGGTTCCTGCAATGCTCCGTGGGCCATGGGGGCCGGGACCCTGCCACGGCGGGCTGGTGGGAGATCTGCCCGTCCTCCCCTCCACAGCCCCGGGCAGGACGAAAGGGCCCGGCACCGAAAGGCAGAAGTGTCCCCTGCCCTGGTCCTTGGCTGGGCCAGACAGTGTGGGGAGACTCACCTTCACCTCCCCTCGCACCCTGTCCTGCCTTGCCCTCCTTGCTGCCATTACTTGCTGATTTAAGCATCCTCTGCCTCCTGGAAGCTCTAGTTTGCAGTTTTGCTGTCCACACCGCAGCGCTGTGGTCATCTTATTTCTTTCTGGAGAAACCTGGTTGATCTTCTGCCTCAGAGAGAACTGGAGAGGGACTTTGTGGCTTGGATGAAAGGTCAGTCTAACCTGTGTTTCCAGCTCCGGCTCTGCGGCTGCTTACAGAAAGCCCCGGTGGGCGGGATGTGCTGATGCGGTCCTTCCTCGGGAGCACCTTCCCAGCCCTGCACAGGCAGCAGACGGAGGATGCCCAGCGCTGCTTCTCACTGCCGCGCCAGTGCTGCGCGCTGGCCCGCGTCCCCCCACGGGGCAGCACGCGCTGCCCAGCACCGCGGCTTCCTCGGCCACCTCCTGGGGAAGAGCCGCTCCCAGCCCTGCTGCTGCCAGCTCCGCTGCCGGGTCCTGCTGCTGGGCGTCCCCCCAGCTGCTGCCCCCCTTTCTGCGCCTGTCCCGCTCCGTGCCTCTGCCCGCCGTGGAGGCGGCACGCTCGGGGACAGACCCCCACGAGCTCTGGGGCGAGGACCACCTCACCCTTTATTTTCGGCGCCGTGCCCTGCTGCCGGCTGTGAAATCAGCAGAAGCTTTGCTCTCGGACGTCAGCCAGGCGCACGGTGTGGTCTAGGACTTACTGATACCGGTTCTGCTTTCTCTAGAAATCTCTTTAATTAAAATAATTGTTATTGCTCACTTTAATCTTGCCAGTTTAGACCTCATTACGTGGAGAAAAATTGCCTCCCAGAATGCATTGCTTTGCATGCGTATCGTTTACGGCTTAAGGCTGGAGGAAAATGAGAGCAGCTACATGAAACAGCTCATTAGCCAGCCTGCCTCCGGCGCTGGGCTGTACTTCGTTATTTACAGGGGGACGCAGCCTCTGGAGCGCACCTGACGACCTCTGCGGCGGCATCAGGCGCACCAAAGGAGGCCCTGGAGCAAGCACGATTTGATGTCCTGTAGCTTTTAAAATTCCCAGAGGTTAGAGGGGGTGCAGCTGTATTTGTTGCAGTGTTTGAAGCCCTTTCACAAAGGCTGGGCCACAGTATTTCCTCCGTAGCATGCCTCCCTATGGTGATTAACCTGTTCAGTCCTACAGCAAGCATTACAAGCGTCAAAGAACCAAAACAGCTCATCCTCCCCGCAAAGCAGATAGGCAGGCCGGGTATCAGAAGGAGCTGCCTTGCAGCTGAGGGCTCCTTGCTGCCCGTATCGGGAGATGTGGATCCTCACCAGCATGAGAGGGCTTTGCAGCTGGTGGGGAACTTCATGCACTCCACTGGGGCGAGAGCCCGTGGTCCTGGCCCGTGGTCCTGGCCCATGCAGCAGCTGGGCAGCCAGCAGAGACCCCAGGGAAACTTCTTGGTGAGGTTCTGTGATCTGAGTGTTTCTGTTTTCTTAAGTGCTTTGTTTCCGATTCAGCAAAACACTCAGGAGTGTTTACAAATCATTGACCTTTGGGAAATTGAAGCTCCTTGTTCTCTGCTTAAGTAGGTTTAGCAGCTCATATGCCATATATCACAGCGTCTTCATTTATATGCACCCATTTTAGCATGGCTGCAGGATGCCTTTGGTGACTGGTGGCAGCTATATCCCCATCCTTCATCCCCAGCAGGTGAATATCATCAACTTCTAGACTTCCCCCCCAAAAAATTGCATTAGCAAAGACCTTGAAAATCACAACTTTTGCTGAGGTCTGGAAGGGTAGGAAAGGCAGTCGATAGCTTCTGTCATGACCTTAGTGATGACAGATTATGTCTGAGCCAGGCACCATATTAGCAGCTGGCTCTGAAGAGCTACCGCTGTGCCGCGTTGGGTTTCCCTGGCACGCTGACTTTGTGTAGCACCTACCATCTGAACAGAATCGGATGCAGTGGAAATCGTTTGCTAATTAATTACTGTCTCCTGGATCCCGCTGCTTCTGTGCGTTATGCAATTCACAACATGCAAACGACCCTTTGTAGCACTGGACCCATCGGCAGATGCTGCACTAAGTATCATGAAACCTATTGCTCCCAAAGAAGATGGGGGCAAAAAAACCCCAGCAAGCCGCACATCGGGAAAAGGAAGCAATCTCAGCCTGGCGTACGTGGCATTTCATTCCCGTGTCCCTTGGATCAATTCCAGGCAGAAATTTCAAATTCATTAGCTCTTTACATGACCTCAATTTGCTGCTAGGACCAGTGGGTGGTCATTTATTTTCATAGCCTGCTGCCGATCCAGGCCCTTTGAGGCGTGCACAGGCGCTGCCGCTCGCCCCGCGGGTGCGGCGTGCTGGCGGAGCTGGGCGGGAGGCTTTGGTGTGGCAGTGCCCTGAACGGGCTGGGGCCGCTCCAGCCCTGCCCCTGCGCCGGACCTCGCCTGGCAAAGCCCTGCAGAGGTTTCTGATGCAGGTCTGCCTCCTCGGGAAATCCTGGACGGCCGGGTCCGCGTGTGCCCGGGGAGGGCCAGGGGCTGCTGGAGTCGGCCGTCCTCGGAGGAGAGGTGGCTCCTGACTGCGGTGGCGTGGATTCTCTTGGAAGCGGTGGGAGAGGGCTGCCAGTGCCTGGCTTGGTGCCAGTGAGCCGTCCCCCTCCGGCAGGTCCTGCTGTGCCGTGTGCGGTGCCGGGGGGCTGGAGGGCCTGTCCCGGCTCTCCCTGCGCCCTGCCTGTGCACGGGCTTTGTCCCAGCCGAGCGCAGGGTACTTCCTCCGTGCTGGGACGGCTGTTTTACAGCCCCCAGGACTGGGGCAGTGTGACCCTGAAGTCCACACTGGGAGCACAGCTGAGATGGAGAAACACCCGGTAGGGAAAGAAATGCTGAATTTGTGCCCATCGCGTCGGCACGCCCCACCTGAGAGCTGCCAGGGCAGAGGTGGGAAGGGGGTGATGGGGAAGATGGGTCCCTGTCCCCACAAGCCCAGGCTCTGCCGAACCACTGTCGGACCCGCTCTGTAGCTGGGAAAAGTGAATAAGGGGAAGGACTTTGTCTGCTCTGAAACAGAAACAGCAGTGTGGGGACAATGCCTTAGTTCAGTCGTTTCAGGTCGACAGGAGAGCAGCAGGCAGTTCTGCCCCAGCCCCGAAGGCAGCGTGCACTGGGGCAGACGGCGTTGTTTGCCCTTGGGAGACACAATTTTCGCACCCGTATGGCAGTGAGCTGGGCAACCCACTGTAGTTTGTAGTTAGTTTTTATAGACAGATTGAATAACTCAAATTATCAAATGTAGCAACAAAATTGATTTAAAAATTTGTATTTGAGAGCCTTTTTTTGCATGAATCACAAATGTCACATGAGGAGCTTGGCTATCCCTATCTTTTTGCAGACACCAAGTAGTAAATGAAAGCAATGAGCACCTTCCTAGGAAAGCAGCATTTCTCTATTTGTTTTATGGAAATAATGTGCTTTTTCTTCTTTTTTAAGCAAATAATGAGGATCAGATAATGCTTTGCTTGGTCGAAAAGGTGTTTTCTGCAACGAGCTGTAAGCTGCGTCAGTGCTGCTGTCGCTGCGAGTTATCTGTTTGTGGGACGAGGTGCGCTGGGAAAGGAGAGGACATACGGCCTGGCTGACTTTCAAGGCACATGTCTTCTTACAGTGGCTGTTCTTCTAAGCCACCAGATCCTGCGGTTCCTGCCGTCTTCTGGAGTATCTCGTTCTGGGCCATAGCCACGAGACAGGGTACTATGCCGAGGAACCCCATGAGGAAATACTCTGCATTCTTTCAGCGAGATGGTGAAACATTTTTGCTGTCCCTGTGGCGAGGGGGTGACGTCCAGCCTGGGGAGGACGGGCTGTCCCTGTCTCTGTGCCGCGGAGGCACGCAGGCTGGGGCACCGGCCTGGTCATTTAGATGCAAGCGTGGTTTTGCTGTTGCTGTCAGTTGAAGTATCCAGTGCTGTTCTTCAGCTGCAAATGTCAGTACCTCTTTGCGCGACACACGGACCTTAGAGCACTCGGGAGCATTTGCGTGAACACACAACTTCTTTTACGCTTTGCCACGTTTCTATTACAACTTATGTGACACTAAAAAACCTGATAAGGGTGGGTAAGGAACTAGGAGGAACAGCTGGACGCTGGGCAGCCGTGGGAGCCCTCGAGCACCTCTGGCTTTCGTTAAGACAGCTCAGCGTGGAGAGAGGCTCCCGTGCAGGGCTGGGACACGGTCCAAGAGAAACGGCGTGCCTGCTTTTCTCTGCCCTCCTCGTTTCCCCCGCAGCACCTGCCCCGACAGTTTCCCAGGCCGCAGTGCGAGAGAGCTGATGGACTTGACGGGGTTTTGGCAGAGTCGTGCTGGTGCTGGCGCAGCCCCGTCTCTGTGGCGCAGCCGCTTGGGCAGGGTGGAGCTGGGAAGAGCTGCGTGGACAGGGTGGGCCCGTCCGCCCTCCCTCCCCAGGTCAGGCTGCCCCGGAGCCTGGCGCGGTGCCGGGAGCCGCTCGCAGGCGTGTGCCGCCGTGGTGTGCTCTGCCATGGGGCCCGGCCCCGGCCGCGACCCGGCCCCCGCCGGGGCTGGGCGCAGGCCCCTCCGGGAGCCCCTGCTCCGGGCACAGGGCGGGGGCTGCCTTCTCGGGCTGCTCTGGACAGCGAGGGCTTGGAGCCCGACTGCCCCAGAGCAATGGCTGATGTCCTGGGACCCATCACCCATCCCCGCACTCTCTCCCACACCTTGCCGGGAACGCCGTGGTTATTGAACCGGCCCCGTGGAGCCGTCCTGCCGGCAGGTGCCAGGGGCCGGGGCTGGCAGAACTGCTCCCTCCCCACGGGCACTGCCCTCCCGGAGGTGCGGTCGCTGTAGCCCTGAAAAATAGGAAGCAGCTCGGGGTGCTCGTCCATGGTCCAGTCTCCCTCCTCTGGGGAGCCGCGGCCGTGGGCCGTGTTCGCAGGCCGCGATGTGCCGTCCTCAGCCTGTGCCTGTGCCTGCCCGGCTGCACCGGGGTGACCGGCCGCCCGGGCCTGGCCTGCTCCTCGCCGGTGCTGCGCCGGGACAGCCCAGGGCCCGGACGCTCCTTCTGCGGAGGGGTGCTTGGCGCTGCGGTGGGTGCCTGCGGGGCTGGGGCGGGGCGGCCGCGAGGAGGAGCTCGCCAGGGGCCTGCGGTTCTGCGTGAGGGCACCCTCCGCTCCTCCCCGGCTCTGACTGCCAGGGGTGCTCCAGTCGCGGCTGCAGCGTCGACGCCGGGCAGCTCCCTGCGGGCACAGCCTCCTTCTCCCCCCGCCATCTTCGACGGCGGGCAGCTGCCTGCCCTGCCCAGAGCTGGCCCTGCCGGGGCTGTGAAGCTGCTGCCGTGGAGAGCTGGGGTGTGCGGGGAGGAGACGGGCAGACGGATCGGGTCCCAAGCACTGAATGCGCATTTGGCCTCGTTACAGTCGACGGGGCTGGTGACTGCCCAGCGCCCTGACCCACCAAGACCTCTCCGTAAGCCCCCTCTGCCCTCGAGGGACTCAGCACCTCCTCCTGATTCGGTGTCGTTGGCAGGCGTACATGGTGTGCACTTGCCTCCTTGTCCAGGCCGCTGACAGAAACACTGGAGAGGACCGGCCCTAAACCTGAGCCCTGGGGGACAGTCACTGGCCACCGGCCAGGTGTTGCCCCATTTGCTACAACCCTTTGAGCCTGACCCTTCAGCCCGCTGCTCGCCCATCACATTGTGTCCAGCTCTTGCCGTGTGCTGGGCATTTTGTCCAGAGGATACTGTCAAAGACAGTATCAAAAGCTCTGCTAAAATCCAAAAAACCCCACGTCCGCCGGTGGGTAACCTTGTCATAACCTTGTCGTTCCAGCTATGGTTGAAGTTTACGTCTCCTTATGTCGCCGTTTCATCTTGTAACAGTATTTCCAAACTTGTAAATGCACCTTGCTGATTTGGTTTTAATCTTGCATAGCTCTTCAAATGAACTTGGCTGAATCCAAGCACATTACTTTAATCACAGCTACAAATCTAAATTAGCAGTATTAAGTTAGCAAATCTAAATGAGCGTGGTGTCCCCAGCCAAGACTGTCTGGGGACCCTGGCAGTTGTGCTGCAGATGCCCTGAGCCGCTGAGTCCGTTGGAATCTGGTATGTGCCAGATCTAGGTTAAAAGAGAAAAGTCCCGCCTGGAAAGGCTGGGTGATGGCCCACGGCCGTGACTGCAGCCGCCGCGTCGGGAGGTGGCCAGCCGGGCGTCACCAGCGGGGTTTGGGGGTTGGAGAATGCGGTTTGCTCCGCCGTGCTTCCTCCTCCACTGCGCGGCATCACCGTTCTCCTCCAAGTCCGTTTCACCTGCAGGACCACCCCGACCTGCAGTGCTGGCACGGGCCGGACGAAACTGCATCCACAAAACGTATCTGAACGCTGCCCGGGAAGTTTGCTTTCTGCTGCAGTTAATGGTAGCAGTAACAGTAATGGTTATGGTAACGCTTCCCAGCGCTACAGCAGTGATAGGCTATGCCCGTTGAAGACCTCTTTTTTTCTGTTTTTCCAATGGGCACTTAAGAGTTGGAATCGGTAGTCATGAAAACCTACAGCCCCCAGTATCAGGAGAAAAAAGATTGGTAGTGCTGCAGAGCGGGGTTCAGAGGCTGGTATTTTCACTCATCCTTTTTGCAACTTGTTGGCTCCTCTTAGTTTGCATGGCACTGTGGATGGATTATGGGCAGACTGGACAACAGGAGCAGTAATTATTGTAGTGACGTTAAATGTCTTTAAACATCCATGACGATTCAAGACTTCTGCTTATGGCTAGCTGTGAAACTTTATTTTATTTTAGATGAGTTTCATTAGTACATTTCTGGGATAAGAATGCGTCCGAGTAATCCGATCTGTACACGTATAATTTTATCAGTCCCGAAGGGAGCCGAGTGCTGCATTTCCAACGCGCAGTCCCGCTGAGGTCCGTTGCTTAGGAATGCACAAGTTCCCTCTCAGACACGTAGGTGCTTCCCCGCAGGACTGTGCCCCCTCCCGCCCGCCTGCTCCGCAGAGGAGCGTCCGCCTTCCCACCCGCCTTCCCCGCGCCGCGGCGGGGACGCTGACGCAGGGCTGCGCAGAAACCAGCGCCGCGGCTCTCGCGGAGCTTTTGGCGTAGTCACTGATAGATGATTTCATTTAGCTGGTGTGGGCACTGTCGTTATCTTCCTTGTTTCCATACTCTGTGAGGACCCTGGATCTGGCAATGTAAGAGATAAGGCTAATTGAACTGTCAGGCTTTCTGGGAGAAGAGTGCAGCGCTGCTGGTTGTGGCAGCCGGGAAAACAGCGATGATCTAAAATTAGCCCATGTTCCATTTTTATTTAGATCCCTGTTGTTCTGGGGGCTTTTCTTGGGGTTGTTTGTCTTTGTTTGTTTTATTTGCATTTTTGGGTTTTGAATGACATAAAATTAGCTCCTTCTGAGTTTATTCTGAAAACAGCATTAAGAGCTTAAATGTTCGGTGGAGATGGCTATAAACCCATTGAATTGCCATGATTTAGAGGCTGCTGAGAGTTTTAGCTTAGCAAGTAAAGCACACATGAAACACCCCTCATTTTCAGTACATAAATGGCATTATGGCAAAGTCACTCCAGACCGTGAGGTGAGGAACATCTGTCTGAAAGCTGAGTGCCTGGCGTAGAGGTGCGTTGCACGGCAGGGATGAGCTCTAGCAGGAGCGGCCCCAAAGCCACTGCTGGCACCACGTGCAGTGCCACCAGCTTCCAAATGGCTTTGTCATTTGTATGTAAGTGTCTGGGTCTCTGTGTGTATATATGCGTGTGTGCAAACATATATATCTCTCAATTGTTCTTCTGGAAGGTAGTATAGAGGCTCCTGTGTCAGGGTACGGAGAATGATAAAGACATCAGGTAACAAGATGAGGATGACACACCGTTACGTGAACCTCAGTTTCACGGTTTAACCACAGACGGTTTGTCTTTGCTTTTTTATTAGTGATTTGCTTATCTTGCAGAGACTAACAGACGTTTGCTCTCCCTTACAGGCTCTTGAACCTGATCTACAATGGAAAAACTGCTTTTGTTTCTGCTGTTCATTGGCATAGCGGTGAGAGCTCAGATCTGCCCAAAGCGCTGTGTCTGTCAGATTTTGTCTCCGAACCTTGCCACCCTTTGTGCCAAGAAAGGGCTCTTATTTGTTCCTCCCAACATTGACAGGAGGACCGTGGAGTTACGGCTGGCAGACAACTTTGTTACAAACATTAAAAGGAAAGACTTTGCCAATATGACCAGCCTGGTGGACCTGACGCTGTCCAGGAATACAATCAGTTTTATTACACCTCACGCATTTGCCGACTTGCGCAATTTGCGGGCTTTGCATTTGAACAGCAACCGATTGACTAAGATCACCAATGACATGTTCAGTGGACTCTCCAATCTTCACCACTTGATACTTAACAACAACCAGCTGACTTTAATTTCTTCCACAGCTTTTGATGATGTTTTAGCTCTTGAGGAATTGGATTTGTCTTACAACAATCTGGAAACCATCCCCTGGGATGCAGTGGAGAAGATGGTTAGTTTGCACACTCTCAGTCTAGACCACAACATGATTGACCATATTCCTAAGGGGACCTTCTCCCACCTCCACAAGATGACCAGGTTGGACGTCACGTCTAACAAACTGCAGAAGCTACCACCTGATCCTCTCTTCCAGCGAGCTCAGGTACTAGCAACCTCAGGAATTATCAGCCCCTCGACTTTCGCGTTGAGCTTTGGTGGGAACCCTTTGCATTGCAACTGTGAGCTTTTGTGGCTGAGGCGTCTTTCGAGGGAAGACGACCTGGAGACCTGTGCTTCTCCCACGCTCTTGTCCGGCCGGTACTTCTGGTCGATCCCCGAGGAGGAGTTCCTGTGCGAGCCTCCTCTCATCACCCGGCACACCCATGAACTGCGGGTACTGGAGGGCCAGCGGGCAGCACTGCGGTGTAAGGCCCGGGGGGACCCCGAACCAGCAATTCATTGGATTTCACCCGAGGGCAAACTGATTTCAAACGCAACGAGGTCCGTGGTGTACGACAACGGGACGCTCGACATCCTTATAACGACAGTGAAGGACACGGGCTCCTTCACCTGTATTGCTTCCAATCCGGCTGGGGAGGCCACGCAGACGGTGGACCTGCACATAATCAAACTCCCCCACTTGCTGAACAGCACGAACCACATCCATGAGCCCGACCCCGGCTCCTCGGATATCTCCACTTCCACCAAGTCGGGCTCCAACGCGAGCAGTAGCAACGGGGATACTAAAGTCAGCCAAGATAAGAAGGTGGTCGTTGCGGAAGCAACATCGTCTACCGCTCTGCTGAAATTCAATTTTCAGAGGAATATACCTGGGATACGTATGTTCCAAATCCAGTACAACGGTACTTACGATGACTCCCTTGTTTACAGGTAAGGCAGCCCCAGCCGCCTGTGCGGGGCCCTGCCAGGCTGCTCAGCGCTGACGTGCTGCCCCCGGCTCCGGGCAGCCCCCTCCGCCCGAGCAGCAGGTTCCCGTGCCGCGCCGGCCGAGCAGAGCCCTGCCTGTGGCAACAGATGGTGGGAGTCTTGGGAAAGACTCATGCAATTTTCTACTCGCAAATAGGGAAATTACCTTGAACGGTGTTATTTTTAGGTAATCCAAACGGACCTCTAATCCTCTGAACTAATCTGATTGGCAGAAAGGTTGTAAAGTTAGATGAGTTAAATGAATCTTAACGCTCTCGGCTTTATGAAAACACAGGGCGAAAGGTGTCTGTAAATGCATTCCTCGTAGTGCTGGCGGCGTGCAGAGAGGTGCTGTGCTGCCGGCTTAACAGTCAGGCCGTTCAAAACTGTCTTTGCTTGGTAATTTCTTTTACGTTTTTGAAGTGGTCACTCTCATGGGGGGCTCTGCCGTGCCGAGCCACGCCAGGGGGCTTGGCGGCGACTGCTGCCGCACCGAACGCAGGGCAGCAGCTGCTGTGGGACAGTGAGCAGCCCTGCAGGGGCGGCGGCAGGAGCGGAGGAGCCGAGCCCCGGTGGTGGTCAGCACGGCCGGGGGCTGCAGCACACAGCGGGGAGGTGCCTGCGGGTCTGCTGGGTTCATTCATGCTGATTTCCTTCTCCCCCAGAATGATACCTCCCACAAGCAAAACCTTCCTGGTCAACAACCTGGCCGCTGGGACTGTGTATGACCTGTGCGTCCTGGCCATCTACGACGACGGGATCACCTCGCTCACCGCCACCAGGGTGGTGGGCTGCACGCAGTTCACCACCGAGCAGGATTATGTGCGCTGCCACTTCATGCAGTCCCAATTCTTGGGTGGGACCATGATTATCATCATTGGTGGGATCATCGTGGCCTCCGTGCTCGTGTTCATCATCATCCTCATGATCCGCTACAAGGTGTGTAACAACAACGGGCAGCAGAAGGCCACCAAGGTCAGCAACGTGTACTCGCAGACGAACGGGGCTCAGATCCAGGGCTGCAGCGGGGTGCTGTCGCAGTCGATGTCCAAGCAGGCTGTCGGGCACGAAGAGGGCATCCAGTGCTGCAAGGCTGCCAGCGACGGCGTGACGCAGTCGCCGGAGACTGGCTCCAGCCAGGACTCGGCCACCACTACCTCCGCTTTGCCTCCCGCCTGGACTTCCAGCGCTTCTGTCTCCCAGAAGCAGAAGCGAAAGCCGGGGCCAAAGCCAAGCAGCGAGCCGCAGAGTGAAGCTGTCAGCAGTATCGAGTCCCAGAACACTAACAGAAATAACTCCACTGCCCTGCAGTTAGCTAGCCGTCCCCCCGACTCTGTCAAAGGGGCCCCCACGTACAAAAGAGCACAATCAAAGCCAAGTAAGTTCCTCACTTTGCCAGCTGACGCATCCCGAGCCAAGCGCAGGCTCTCCCTGGGCGGCGAGCTGATGGAGTCCCACTGCCCCGGCAGCGCGCGGGGCGCCGGTGGATTGCGGTCCAAAAGGAGCATGTCCATGAACGGGATGCTAGTCCGGTCAGACAGCTCTGATGTGGATAGTGGAAAAGCAACTTTCTCCAGTTCTGAGTGGATATTGGAAAGCACTGTGTGACCTGCTTTTTTTTTCTTTTTTTTTTTTAATTTTAATTTTTATTTTAATGAAAAACAAAACACCAAACGTTGTGTGAAACTCCCTCTCCTGGGGAATTGGATTTGGAAGTCCACTGTTGTCTCGCTGATTAATGGCTTGTTCATGCGGGGTTCTGTATAAGCCACCCAGTGCACACAGGGTTTTATTTAGTTTTCATTTGATTTTATTTAATATCAAAACAGAAGGCAACATTCAGAGATTAAAAAAAAAAAAAAGGAAAAAAAAGATTAAGGGGTGAAAAAAAGCAAGAAACAGCACCAGTGCCTTCCCTACTCTAGGACTGGCTTCCTGGTTCTGCAGTAGCAGAAAACAAAAGAGAGTTTTCACAGAAAAAGCCTTTTATAAAGGAAATGAAATTTCCTCCAAGCTAACAAATAACCACTTCTGGATCAATCAGTAAAATGATATTTTTTAAAACGGTCAGACTGTATATTTCTTTTCCGTGACAATGGTGTTGCCTTTGTTTTTAGGCAGATGCTGTACAGAAACAACAACGCTGTGTTGTTATGTTGTGTAAAATAAAATATTCACTCCGTACACCAGCCAGCCTCGCGGTAACTGCCCGCCCAGGAGCCGTGCCCGGGGCCCGCAGGCGCCGCTCGGCGGGTGCCGCTGCGGGGTCAGGAGGAGGAGGAGGGTGCCCGGGGCGAGGGGTCCCTCTCCTCCCAACGGGGTCCAGCTTGCTGGGGCTGGGCGCCGGTGCAGCAGCCGGGCTCCGCTGCCGGGTCTCCCCGAGAGGGTGCCCGCCCCACGGTCCCCGAGCACCCTCACCCCGCGGCGATGGCTTTGCCTAGTGCCAACGCTGGAAAAAAACGTTGCCGTTCAGCACCGGCGACCAGGCAGGCGTCTGCCCGTCGCTCCCAACACGCGCAAGGCCTGGTTTGCTGCTCCGTTTGCAGAGCTGGCCCCCGCCCGGCGGTCTGTGCAGCGACGGCTGTCCCCTTCCCCTCAGCGCAGGTGCACGGAGGCGTGAAGCCGGGGCGAGCAGCCCCGCATCCCGGCCGCAGCGGCAGCATCGCTGCAGTCCGGCAGACCTCCTCTGGGGCAGGGAAGTGTGACTCGGTCGAGCTCCAGGCAGAACGCCGGCACCCTAGGGTGCAGGGGGGAGAGCCGAGCCCGGGCAGCCAGCAGGGCCGGCAGGTCGGCCCCGGTGCTGCAGGGCAGGGCTGCAGCAGAGGGGTACGTAGCTGTTCAGCAGCTCACAGTGATGACTGATGGGGATGATGATGGTCATCTCCTTCTTTCCTAGACTTTTTGGGGCATATTTCCTGTAAGCTCTATGGTTTGTTTCAGTTCTCTTTAATCCCTGTGCACAGCGAAGGGATGAGACCCCAGCGATGGTCTCATCTTCGGTCTGCTGTTTGTGGTGCGTGTGGGATAGAATAGTTTCAGGCCACTATGTAAGGATGTAAACATATGGCAATAGGTGATAGCAACTGAAAACCCCACGTTGTGAGGATGGCAGACATGCTCCTGCTGCTCTGCTCATTCTAACGGAAAGGCTGCAATTAATATTAATTAACTCATATGGTCATCATGTTTAAATCAGAGACAGCTTTAACTCTGCAACGTTAGTGCATTCTCAGATGCCCAACAAAAGGTTTCATATGGGCTTTGCAGCCATTAAAGTGATAGAATAGTTAAATTTTACACCCAGCATGCTTGTTCTTGAGGGCAGCGTAACCCAAGCAGGTGCCTGAAGACACCCTGGCTCTAACCAGGGCAGCAGGCTGGCCCGAGGGCAGTCGTGGCAGGGACCGTCCCGTGGCAGGGAATGGCCCGTGGCAGGGACCGTCCTGTGGCAGGGACCGGCCCGTGGCAGGGAATGGCCCGTGGCAGGGACCGTCCCGTGGCAGGGAATGGCCCGTGGCAGGGACCGTCCCGTGGCAGGGAACGGCCCGTGGCAGGGAACGGCCCGTGGCAGGGAATGGCCCGTGGCAGGGACCGTCCCGTGGCAGGGAACGGCCCGTGGCAGGGACCGTCCCATGGCAGGGAACGGCCCGTGGCAGGGAATGGCCCGTGGCAGGGACCGTCCCGTGGCAGGGAATGGCCCGTGGCAGGGACCGTCCCATGGCAGGGAACGGCCCGTGGCAGGGACCATCTCCGGCAGCCCCAGGTCTCTGCCTCCCAGGCCCCGCAGCTCGGGGCTGACGCGCGCCGGGTGACCCGGCTGCTCTCAGCCGTCGTGGGCGGCTCTCGGCGGTTTTACTGCCTGTCGTGGGAGAACAGAGTCTGGGTGGGGGTGGTGTGAAGGACATAAAAAGAAGAGGGTATTTCTTTTTTAGAAAGCCCTTTTCTTTCCTTGGGAAGTGCAGAGACCAAAAAGGAAACAAAGCCTCAGAATTAGAATACCCGCTTCCTACTGGAAAAGTTAAAAAAAAAAATAAAAATAAATCCCTCCGTAGATTTCTCTGAAAGTCCACGTTCTTCTGTATGCACAGAAACTAGCTATTAAAATAGTGCACCGTCAGAGGCAGTGATGTATTTGTCCAAGCTCTGGTAGTCTGACAACGAAGGCGTTGCCGAGTACAGGACAAACGAGTGCTTCCGTGCCCCAGCGAGGAGCTGCTCTCTGCAGACAGTACCTTCGCTTTGCGCTTAGGTACGGAGATAGCTTTAAAGGTTTTCTGCTGAGGTATTTGTTTTAATTGTGCATTTTAAAAACATCAAACGAAAATGCTTTATATGTTGTCTAAAATTGGACATAAATGTGTCTAAAGTTTTGTGAAAGTGCTAAAATATTAATAGCTTTTTGGGATTTAGGGAGTCTTATTTTTATATTTTTAATTTTTTACTCAAAGGAATCATTTTCTAAACACTGAAGCTGAGTGTTCTGTCCACAGTGCATCTGCATAAGCAGCTTAGAAGGACCATATGTCCCTGCGTTTGATTTAATTCTCTGCTAATAGTGTAGGAACGGCTAGACCTGGATAGCTGAGGGTTTGTCTCGTGCAGCTTTCTCTCTTCGGCAGAGGGGAGAGTCCCTTGGGAATACACTGGGCATGAAATCTGCCATTTCCACTGGCGTAACTGCAGCAGGACACTTCATTTCATTCAGGCTTGATTCAGTCAAAGTGTGGAAAGCCGTATGAAGGAGGAAATTCTCTGTCCTTTCTGTTCTGCAAAACCAGAGGTTGCCAACAGTTTGAGGCAGAAAGTGCTGCGATACTCCTTGATCAGAGTAACATCGGTACGTCTTTGTTCAGAGTGCAGTACTGCAACGTTTTCTAATGCTTCAGAAATGAGAATATGAGTTCAGTAAACCCAAGCAGGGTGTTCCCCGTTGTGGGCGATGGAGCCGGCGCGTAGGGCAGCCCTGGGGTGTCGGGGGAACGGGGGGTGCGATACGTCTGCGGCTGGCCTGGCGCTGCACCCTGGCTTCACCCCAGGCTGCTGACGGGAGCTTGCGGAGACTTGAACCGGGGTGCAAAGCTGCCCCTCGGGGCATGGCCCAGCCCGCGGGTCTGCGCCGTGTGATGGATGCTTCTCGAAAATAGATTAACCGAGGGTTTAGCCATGAGATGGTGTCTTTTTTCACAAGCACCGGAGGAGGAGAAACTACTTCAGAAATATGTTTACTCTTATTAAAATTGCTGGCACATGCTTCCTCTTACACCTTTTCCTAATCCTTTTCTCAGAGCATACGTGTTGTGTTAAAGAGGGCTGGTACAAACAATATTTGGATGAGAAGCAGGGCTTTGTTGGGTGAAAAGTTTGTTGTGTTAGTTGTTTTCTGTGCTGCCTTTCCGCTTGTGTTCTGGGCATGTTCTTTACAGTGAATATATGGTACTGCTCCGCTCTGGGTGCCAATGTGGCTTTATTTCTGCCAGCGTGTTCCCGTGTGTTTGACAGCCCTCCCCAGGCACCCAGGCAGCCCTGCAATAACGGAGTCAACTGGAAAGGGATGGCCCCGTGCCCCGGGCCTGGGAGGGGGGCACGGCCGCCGGCACACACCACGCGGGCCGGCAAGGGCCCGGCAGCCCCCGCTGCCTGCACCGCCGGGGGTGGCTGCTGCCGGGGCTCGCTGCCTGCCCGAGGGGGTCCTGCCGAGGTGCTGCCGTGAGGTTGGCTTGTCCCCGCCGGCTGCAAAGCTGCTGGAGGCTCGAGGCTTGCTGCCAGCAGTACAGGGATGCTCCTGCCTCCTGGGGACCGCGGAAGTCCCGCTGTTCAGTGCTTTGGGACTGCACAAAGCGTAACTCCTCAGGCACCTGAGCACGGTCGCTGAGCCAGGCAGCCGCCTGGCATCGAGCATCCTGGGCTGGTGGCGAGACACCGAGCCGTGACGGCCGACAGTCCTGCCACAGCCGGTGCTCGCTGCGCGCGTGCCCTCGAGAAGGCGCGCCGCAGCCCTTCCTGTGCCGCTGTGAAACCGTACCCAGAGCCACAGCAGGCACCCTGCACAGAGAGGGAGTGCGCTTCTTCCCCAGTAATTGATTCAGCCAGCAGAAGTAACGGCCACAGCTGCTATCACTTACTATCGCTTCTCTTCCTATTAATTGAGAGGAACTGGAGTCTCGGAGATACCGCTCACGGAGTGGCAACCTCTGTCAGCATTGCAACAGCTCAAGAACACTTACTGTCCTGTTCTAGGGTGCTGCTTGCAATCGGGTGTGCTATTGCTCTCTTAAAGCAGCAATAGCAACGGCCATGAAATCACACAGTGCCTTTCCCCTGGTAACTTAGTAAGTAATCTTAATGTTGGTCAAAGTTCCGGTTTAAAACCATGGCAAAGTCAATAGGGTCCTGCTTACAGAAACCGTGTATCCCATATTTTCCCTTTGCAAATGTGTTTCTGCGTGCCTTGCTGCGTGTCGGGGTGTCTGGACCTGGTGCCAGAGCCTGCGCTGCCGGATCCAGCCCGTGCTGGGTAAGTAACCTGCCCCAGCACCGCTGCCCAGCCGGGGCTTCCAGGCGGCGAAGTGCCGATTCCTTCTGTAAGTCGTTCTGTAGTGCTACACCCCCCGCTGCCCTTGTTGCCCTCAGAGCCGAATCGTCCCTCTGGGCACCGGGCACCCATGAGGGGTCTGGCTGGTGCCGGCCCACCCACACGGGCAGCAGTATTCTTTCCTGCTGTGCAGGCTGCAGGCAGGTACATTGCGTTAGGCATTGAACGTCAGATTAAATCAGCTCTGTAAATAAGAATACACATGCCCTATACTGACTTTCACTGTTTGAATGTGGCTGTGGTCTTGCTTTCACAATGGTACAGACGTCCACGAAACAAAAGCATGCAGGTTAGTGGGGCTGAAGTGGTACGAGTTAAAGCAGCTACGCCCCGGCATCAGTAATACAAGACCAACAAAAGGCAAATCATACTGCTCTTGCTGACTAGACTTTTAATATAACTGATTTATTCACAAGAGCCGGGCGTGAAGGCTGCTGCTGTAGAAGAAGGAAGCTTAGCTTGGAGGGAAGGAAACTAAAAAGGGAAAAAAGCAAAGGTGGCACATCGCTGGCTGCAGAGCACCCACGTCGGAAACTTTGTCTGTATGAAAATGAACAGAACAAGCTCCTGTTTTTGTTGTGCTGGAACAAGCTGTGTCACCTCAGGTCGTTTCAAGCACTGCCCTTCAGAAAGCATTCCTGTCATAAATCTGGAAGTTGAGACCGAGTTGGTGTGCCTAGCTTGGTCCCAAGCTGGTTTTCCTCCCGGCCTGCCAGTTTTACATGTGAGTGCCAGGTCTCTAGAGGTGCCCGCTGCGTTTGGTGTGCAAGCCGTGCAATCTCTTCTGCAGGGGAAATTTCCACTGGGAGAGGGAAATGAGGACAACCGGTGAGGGCTGTGGCCCCGGCCCCCTTGGTTCCCTGGGGAGGCCCTCGGAGGGGGTGGCGGAGGGCAGTCCCAGCCTGCCCATGGTGTCAGCACGCAGGACCGGCAGACCTGAGCCTTGGCTTGACGTGGCGAGTCTGTAGGCAGCTGGGAGCTGTAACCCGCAGCAAACCAAGGATGAATTTAAAACATGGTGTCTAGTTTGTATTTCCATACCACAACTGCAGCTTTGCATTCCCTAAGGTAAGTGAAGCCGTGCCGGGGTGGCAGGGAGAGAGGCCGGGCACGGTGGGACCGCAGGCGAGGCCGTGCTCCTCCTGGTGAAAAATAGCTGCCCCGTGGGCTGTCTGCTATGCCATGGATCCGTTTGGTGCAAACAATGTGGGAGCTCAGGGCAGGACAATTAAACATCTGCACATTCTGTCTAAAGTGACACTTTCTCTTGCGTGCAAACCTCGTGTAGGCAAGTGCCAGACTCGTGCCCATCCACTGCTCCGTTCTGTTCTGGTCTTTTCAGTTCTGTTCGAACTTCTGAAACTATGCGAAGAGTTGAAATCCCTGCCATGGAAAAAGGCTTGGCCTCAGTGAGGGCAGAAGCAAATCTAGCAACTGGAAAATTCTCTGATTCTGGAACAATGGGCTTTATGGGTTCCTTTTTGGGTTTTGGGGAGGGTTTTTTTGTTAGTTTGATTTTCCCTTTAGCAGCAGCACTGCTGTGCCAGCACTTCCAGCTGGGGCCGAAGCTGGCTGGTGGTGGCTTGCTGAGCCCCAGGCTGGGGATGCCAGGTGCCATTAACCCTTTCTCCCATTAGCCGCCGCGCTCTGCCTTCCGCACCCCCGTCCCCGCGGTGCTGGCAGCACCCGAGCCCGCAGGGCGCCGGGGCCGAAGGCAGGCTCTGCTGCCCACGCCCTGCCCAGGGCGGCTCCGCGGGCAGCGCCGGGGCTGTTGGGGCAGTGCCGCGCTCGGGCTGGCCCCGCCGAGCACCTCCCAGCGCCGCCTGCCCCACGGCAGCCCGGCCTCAGCCGCGGGGAAGGGCCGCATCCTGCTCCTTGTCCCCTCACTGTCTCCGTTTTGTCTCTTTGCACAGAAGCCGGGGCTGATCCGCAGGACGCCTGCCCGCCTCTGCTCCCCAGAAACGTTGCCACCGATGTTCTTACTCGGCAGAAAACGATACGGTTCCAACTCACCGAAGATTAACGTGTCGCACCACGCTCACCCTGCTGAAACCTTTACTTGAAGCTGCAGCCCAAGCCAAGAGGCTGTTGAGGTTGGCTGCGTCGGATAAACTTTCTTCGCCCGTTCACAGATTGTCCATCTCCCATCTGCCACATTAAGTCTAAATACCTTTTTTTCTGGTGTCCAAGGTTTTTATAAAACTAAAAATTATCATGAAAAATCTGGTGGCAACAGCTGCAGTCCCAAGTCATGTTAAATGTTGCCAGTGGTGAGTTCACAAACTGTAAACATGGTAGCTTATATCACCTGAACAAATAAATGTTTTACTATGACGGCGTGGGCATGTTGGTTGATCCGGAGGGTTTTGCCCAGCGGCGGGCACGCCCTTCCGTGCACGGTGCTGCTTCTCCACACCGAAGGGCCCCGCGCCGCCGGTGGTCCGCGCGCCCGGCAGGCGATGGCGGGGATCACTCGTGCCTCTGCAGCGTGGGGCGGGCGAACGCCTCCTGCTGCCCGCGGAGGCCCCGGGGCTCTGCTGAGCGAGCGGCAGCGAGCCGTGCCCGGCCCCGGCCCGCGGCCACCGGCGCCGCCTGCCCGGGGCGACCGGCTGGGTCAGGCACCGATGCGGCCGGAGAGCCGCCCGGCCTCGCCCCTTCGGCTGGGCGAGGGCGCGGGCGTTGAGCGGAGACGGAGCACCCCGTCTGCCCCTGCCCACGCGGGGAACGCCCTGGGGCACCAGGGCTGCTGGCCCCGCGGAAGCCCCCTCCCTTGCGGCCCGGCGGGGACCTGGGACGTGGCGGGTTATGGCACGGCGGGCTCCTGCAGCGCCGTGGGCCGGGAGTGCCACACAAACAGGCAAAGCACCGAGCACCGGCGTGCCGCTAGCTCTTGTGCCGTGTCGATTTTGATCAGGAGTTGGACCCATCACTCTTATTCTCACAATCCGTGACTGGGGATCTTTCTGGCGCTGCACATAGCCTGGATTTTATGTGGAATATAACAACAGCACATATTGCTCTTCCCTTTCCTTACTGTGCAGTGTAATTGGGGTTTGAATTCTGGAAGAGGATGAGCCCAAAATAAACTGCTTTTCAATAAAATGTTTAGTGGAAACTGAGTCCACAAACTCATCGCCTCTCTTATTGCAGACCAAAGTGACTTCCCTGGTGAAACTGCAGGACGACTGACCTTTCTCAGAGCAAGCAGATGACACTCAGGTCTGCGAAAGAGCCGGGCAGAGTGAATCTGTGACTCAGAAGTGTGAGTTACAGAAGAGCTGAGAGGCTGCTGCTTCCTTTTGACATCCCGCGTTAGGCTGTGCAGCTGCTGAAACCCTTATTAAACCAACAAGCTCCAAACTCTTGCTGCACAGACCGTATCAGCTCTCAGGATTTCATTTCACATTAATATCATGTTCTTACCCTCATTCAATGGCTCCAATTTCAAGCTTTCATGCACATAGCAGAGCTGCTTTTCCCTTGCTGATTCCTTTTTATATCCTTTTATTTAATTGTCAAGGTAAGTTCCACCTGTCAGCTCAATGTTAGTTAGAAATCCAACTTTCGCTGTGGCAAGATTTGCTGAAGTTGTGAATCAAATTTTCAAAAAAACCCTGGAAGGTCTGTGGAGCCCAGCATGCCAGCTGTGCACGGTCATTAACAGTCCTGCTGGCGGACCAGCAACAGGGGCTGCTTTGCCTAGGATGGCCTCGGTAGCATTTCATCCATACGTTCAGAGATTAGAGGAATACCATCGTATCAACAAGCGAAAATGACCTGTTATAGAGACCTGGAACCTGGATACTTACTGAAGAATCATGCAAATCATCTCAGTCGATAAAGCTGAAAGAAATTCTGGCCCACGAACAGCATTTTCTTATTCCTGGTGGGCCCTGCACCAGCCGACATTCTGTGCATCAGCGTCCCCTGCCCAGCCGGGGACGCGGGGTGGGCTTCTCTCCAGGCGGGTGCTGTAACGCTTTGGAGGCTTTCGCTGTGAGTGACTCCGTGGGCCTGACACCACTCGGTGGTCAACACCTCGGTGCTGCCACCGGTGCTCACCGAAGTAAATGAATGGGTTAATACTGGAAAATGCTTTTCTTAATAGGTTGAGAGAGGTCAGGAGGACCTGTCTACAGGCACTGAGGAGCTGGTGGTGAGCCAGTGGCCCAGGAAAGGCAGACGGGGATGCAGCAGCCCCCGCCCCGGCAGCCTCCTGGGGAGCTCAGGCTCGCAGGCATCCCGGCACGCTGCTCGCAGGGTCTGCGTGAAGCCGAAGCGATGGTGGTGTGATGGATTACGTCTTAATGCTATTCCAGGGCATCTTCTGTGAGAAAAGCCCAGATGTTACAGCCTGCCAGCATTCGTTACTGCAGCGTGCACTCAGCTCTTGCAGTCCCGCAACGCACTGGGGAGAGCTAGTCAAGAATTTTCTGATTAAACCTTGTTTTCATAGAAATACACAGATTTATTATGGTCTTATTCTGGTTTTGTTGTTTCTTGGTTTTTTTCTTTTTTTTTCAGCGGGGGAAAAATTAATTGAAGAAAAAATTTCTGTTCAGAGACAAATTAAACCCTAGAGCACCCTGTAGAGGACTGGTTCCTGGGAAGTGGGAAACCAGATTTGATTAGATTTGCAGTGAGGATTTGAATCTCCATTTTCCATGTCTAATGCAAAGGCCATTCAATATTGGCCCCAAACTGTAACCCCAAATTAGTGCGGGCATTTTTCCTCCTCCTCCCTGCTTCTGGCAGGAAGCAATTGCCTTACCGCGTTCTTACTGCAACCGGAGGACTGCAGTGAGGGCTTCAGTCTTACTCAGCTGCCATGGATTGCTAATGAGTTACTGATGACTATTGCTGCACGGCAAAGCTGGGCCTTTGGCTGCTGTGCCTGGGTTCCCTTTTCCTGCTGTCCCGGGAGCGAGGGTTGCAGAAGTGCCCTCGCACTGCGCTTCAGAGAGAGAGAGGCCGCATCCCGACTGCGGAACAGCCTTACCGCATGGCCTGGACCTCACCGCGCTGAGAGAACAGCAAGGTGCCCTGGTTTAACCGTGTCCTTTAACCATTGCAAAGAGGGGCTCAGGCTGTGCCAGCAGAACGTGCTGCCCCAGCCCCGAGAGGCCGTTCTCTGTACGTCTCTGTGTCCTGGGAGTGAAGACGTGCTCTTTTCACGCCGATGGCAGAGTGCCGTTTTCACAAACCTGTGTGCCAGGCAGACAAGCCTAATGCGGGAGGAGGCATGGACCCAGGGACCGGTGCTGAGGATGCATCCTTAGAATTAAACACCACCGAGTTTAGCAGACGCTGCTAACAACTTACTTGGTCTTTTTTGGTGGGGTTTTTTTGTTCCGTTTTGGGTTTTTTTGTTTTCTTTTACTATCCTGGAAACTTCATGAGACTATGGAAGCACTTCCAGGCTGCACTTCCAGGTTGTCCACCTGCCCTCGGATGGCCGGGTCCTGGGGCAGCAAGGAGTCGGCTCCTCCGGGATGTTTCCACCTGGGAGGGGAAGCGCACCGTGCCGGAGTTGTGTGCGCTGCGAGCCAGCCTCCTGAGGGCTACCCCAGCTGCGGGATTTCCAGAGGCACTTCTACGGAAGTCTGAAAAACTGTCCATTTTGTTCACGCATCCAGGCCAGTGCCTGTTGTCTGTTTAGCATGTGTGTGGGAAGAAAACGGCCAAAGAACCCGCTGAGTCCTACTCACTGCGATGCTGGTAAATACCCTCCTGCCCTTACCGATTCAGAGTTCATTTTACAAGATCTGCACGCTGGTTGCTCCCTACGCACCTCTGCAGACCACCTGCAGCCGCTGCGCGTCATGGTGTGTGACAGTACCCTCTGCACCTCCTGCTTAGTGTGGAACTAGCTCACCTCCTGAGATCCCCCAGCCCCAGGAACTGGGACGCTTCAGCACAACCCAGCTTGCCACTAGGAAGTCTTTGCCGTGGGCTGGCTTGTGTGGCAGCCCTGCCTGTTGTCCCTGCACGTGGTAAGGTTTTACACCACTTGATTTCCGGAAGCATCATCACTGGCCATTTCTGAAACAGGATTTCCTTTGCAGTTGTTTGTTTCCCATTGCAGTCAGTAGTCATTTCTCCTAGCTTGGTCTAAGACCACGTTTAATGGGCTCCCTGGACACGTGCAAGCACAGTCCCCTCTCAGTGCTCCTCCAGCCGGGGGCTGCAGACAGGCTTGTCCTCGGTGCGAGGTGGAACGTCTGCTGGTGGGCTGGGGAAAACTTAAATGGGACACAAACAGGCTGCCCTGGCTCCGTTTCTTGCTGCCTCTCCTGTTTCCTTCTGTCCTGTCAGAGCCTACCGCAGACTCGGAGCCTGCTGCAAGAGTTTGGTGGTGAAGGCTGTGGCACATTCCTGCTTACACGCTGGTCCAGGGCTGCTCTCCAGCGTCAGCTCTGAAAACTCATCAACGAAAGCCAGTGGGAGAGAAGACGAGGTGGTAACATGGTCGAGGAAGCCCCCAGGACAGCCGCTGCTGCCAGAGCTGCTGGTGCTCCTTACCCATGGGGGACCCCAAGGAGGCCCCAGGAAAGCACACGTTGTCCAGGACCACAGAAGGACACCAGGCAGCTGCTGAGCCTGCTGTCAGCCCCCCGGCACCCTTTCAACACCTTGCATGGGGTCTACGTGTGCCAGACTACTGCCAACAATCGCAGGATACAGCGTCTTCGTACAGGGTGATGACACCTTTCCCAGCTGCACAAGATGGACACAGTGACAGAGCAGAATTTTGTCTTCATCCAAAAAGCCTAGTGGAAATTAAAAGGATGGGAATTGAATACAGAAATAGTCCGACAGTGGGAATCGGGAGGACTCGGAATGGTGACTGGAGACATTCAGTCCCCTCCTTTCCAATTGCAGGGAACAGCGTCCCATAATCTTGGGAATCAGGCCCTGCTCAAAGCCTAGTTAGATCGCTCCCCTCTGCAAATCCTCCTGAGGGATCTTTCCAAGATGTCCATCAGACATTTCTATTTGTTGCCTGCTCATGCCATTTCTTTTTTGCTGATATTGCCTCATAACACAGATAACTTTTTTTCACTCCTAGCTGTTTTTCTTACTAGCATACCTGTAGACTGTGTCATACCTGCTCTTGTTCAGCTGGTTTACTTTACTCCCTCCATCCCCCTTGTAATTATTCCTGTTCCACCTCCTGCTCCCCCCCCCCCGCAACTCCTCTTTCTTCACTCTGATAGTTGGGGTATTGCACACCAAGGCAAAATTTGCACGGTGTCACTGCGACCACAGTTATGGCTCAGTGGGAGGGTTTGCGTGGGCTGTGGTTGCCTGTGGCTCCGTATCCGTTCCTCCCGGACTGCCCCTGTGGAAGGGGCCACTGCTCAGGGCCAGGCTGGGCGGGCATCCAGCGTGTCTTCGGGCTGACTGTGCCCTGCGACTTGCTCATCATCTCGGGCTTTTTTTTTCTACAACACCTATTACATTACATAGTCATGTCTCAGAAAATCTTTAGTACTCTGCCCTAGGGTACCAGGCTCTGTCAGGTGTGGAGAGCAAACACATTAGACTGTCCCAGGGCAAGAGAAATACCAATCACAACCATGCCCGTGTCCAGAACAACCTATGCAGCAACAGGTTTGAGGGACAGGATTGATAGCAATGAAGATGCCTTTCCTCCAGAGTACGTGCAGTATCAGCCTTCCTTGCCAGTGAAAATGTGTCCAACTGTCAGCAAAGATACAGTAAGAATGACTGGGTATGCTGGGAAATCGAAGCAAGGAACTACCTTCAGTCCCTCTACCGAAATGCCAGCTGTCTGGTGCCATCTCCTTTGGAATCAGCACCATCGCTCTTGGTCCTGCCTGCGGGGAGCAAGCAACAGTCCGCGTCCCCAAAACCCAACCGAGGTAAGAGGAAGGAAATTGCCTCTTAACCTTGGCGATGAGTACAAGTTTCAAAATATTCAGAAGATGGTGTTTGACCAAGTGGGTGAACAGTATGGGAATGTGGAAATGATTCCCAGTAACCTGATACATTCCCAACGCGGCAATCTCATTGGAAGTGGTGCTTCGAACAAAAACTGTTTCAGCAAAACCATAGCTATAGCTTACAGATACCAGACACGAGTAACTCCCTTACCTGTACTGATGAAGATTGAAACCAAGAGGTCAAAACACAGTTTTAATCTATTAAAGAAGTATTTCAGAGATTCTGTGGTGAAGGAAAAAAATAGGAAAAAAATTGCCAGAACTGGGGATAAAGCCTAGAAGACACAGGACAAGCGGTCATAAATTTGTCCTGCCCTTTTCCTCGCACCTCTGGCAGCTCAGGCCGGCGTCCCAGCGGAGTCTGCCGGCTGCTGAGCGGGGTCTCGGGAGGCGCGGGGTGCCCTGCCTCTGCGGGGCGCGGGGTCCCGGCGCCGCGGGACTGCACCAGCCCCGTCCCACAGCCCCGGCTCTGCGCGGAGCCCTCGCTGGGAAGGGCCCTGTGCCACACCTGGGGGCGAGCTGCGGCCGGGCACGGCACGAGGCACATGTTGGTGTGTTAATTGCGGCCACCGCCCGTGAATTAAGACGCCTCCCCGTGCGCTGGTTTGGCACTGGAGGCAAGTGTTAGTGATGCAGCATTGGTTATCAAGGAGCAGAAGGCCCAGCCATGCATTCCCGTGCCACACGGCTGGTGCTGACCGCCCCTTTCCCCCCTGCCAACAGCCCCTCTCTGGCGTCCGCTTTTCCAGCCGGTCCCTGCCAGGTCTCATGTACCATGAGTGCAACCAGAAAAGTCAGGGGGTGAGTTAGAGCCCCCAGAAGGAGGACGCGAGGGGTTGTCACTCCCTGTTAGTCTGCCGGAGCAGAATGTGTCCCCGTGCCTCTGTACCCGTGATACATGCCTGCTGCCCAGGAAAGACCACGCCAGAAACTCCAGCAAAGGGCAAGCTGCCTTCAGGTACACTGAGGTGAGGACTCGGGACACCAAAAAGCTTCCCAGGCAGGTTCATCCATCTCAGCCTGCAACAGCACGTTTTTAGGAGAGGTCGCACTGACCTTCCCAACAGCACAAGGAAGCTGCAAACACCCCAGAAGGTGCCTTCCTCGGAGCAGTCCCACCACTTGGCTGCAGCCCCACCTGCGTTACCGCGGGCTCGGGGTCCCGGGCGAGAGCTCTCAGCTCTCGGTGAGTCTGGGGGCTGCAAGGGGACCTGCACAACCAGCGGTGGTGAGTGCACCCTCCAGTGCGCCCGGCTGAGATACACTGGGAGGTCTGAGGCCAGTGGGAAAAAACCTTCATCTTTGAATTGTAGGCCACCTTTTAAGTTACCACATGTTTTCCAGTAGCTTTCTCCATAAATTATTTTGTGTACATGAAATCTGAGGTGGACTGGTTCAGCGTTGACACAAGCCATTGGATGATGGTTGTCAAACAGGCTCCTAAGAGACCTTCCCTGGCTACAAGACAGTAAAAAATGTGTGAGATAAGGAGGACATCAACGTGCTGCTGTCATCTGCCTTGATGCAGACATTTCACTGTTGATTAATGACATGGCAACCCCTTTCTCCAGTTATGTTGGAAATAATGTAGTCCTTTGGAATTACTTCAAGTTGCAATATCCACTGCCGCATCTGTGCTCATGCTTCTGAATGGCAGTAATTACACAGCTCTTGAACATTCATTCTTTTCTAAGTGGTCTAATATTCATCTTCATTATTTAGGAGTATTCATCCCTAAAAAATTGTCTGACCTTTAAAGTCCTAAAACTCTACTGAATTTTAAAATACAAGGAATCTAATCTGTGTCTGGACAGATCTCCTGTCACTGTCTCGGAGGACAAATGTGGTGGCAGTGGGTAATTCCCTGCTGGGACTGAACCTTTCCTGAACGCTAGTGAGATAAACAGGTTTTTGTGTATCGGCATTTTGTGCCCAGCCTCTGGGGGAAAGGCGGGGGAGAGGGAGGACTTGTGTGGTCCTGTACTGCCTCGCCAGCTGCTGACCGCGTGGTTCGGGCTGGAAGTGGGGAGAAACCTTCCCCCTCCGTGCAGCAGAGCAGGGAGGAAAGCCATTGAGATCTCTGTCCATGGAGGTTTGTGAGAGCCACGGAGCAAAGCCCTGAGCAACCTGGTCTGAGCCCAGAGCTGCTCACACTGAGCAGGGGCTGGGGCAGAGACCCCCCCCGGGGTCCCGTCCCACCTGGGCAATCCTGTGTTTCTGTGAGTCAGCGCAGGACCAAGGGGTGGTCTTGGCCAAAGGTAACGGTTATGCTGGTTTGGTTCACTTTCCTTCCGAGTTTACTTCCTAAGGAACAGTCATGCCCTGGCCACGGCAGCGCATCGCCCTGTGCTGACTCGGACCGATGGGGAAGGGAAAGTTACACGAATACCTGCAGAGGAGGGGACGGCACTGCCTTTGGGGAACGGCCGTTCCCACCGCTTCCACCACTCCGTCCATACAAGTTATTTCAACGTTTTGGCTTGCCGTTGTGCAATTTTCTTGAACGGGCAAGTATAGCACTAACGGTCTTCTCACATCAGCTTGTCGTTGTGCTTGGCAATGGCAGCGCTTGGTAGCTTTCTATGGTGACCAGCCTGCACCCACAGCATACTCAAAGAGAAGAGGTGAGTCCAGGTGTATGTGATTTTCAGGTAAAACCAATGTGCTGTAAATCAGTGCTGATGCATCTCAGGCCTCTTTTAGAGGACCTTTGGTAAGGGGTCTTTTTAAGACAAAGCACAACAGCAGTCTTCGCCAGCAGCAGCATGACGGCCACCACGGGGCACGGGGCTGGCGTGGGGCCGGGAGCCTCTCCCGCGCTGGCACAGCCTTGGGAAATTTCTTGGAAGTCCTTCCCTCGCCTTCCCAGGTCCTGCCCAGATACGGTGTGAGTTTGGGTCTGAATCAGCAGTAAAGTGAATGCAGCATCACCAGTAGCGCCTGCAGCAGTGGGGCTCTTCCCCTCCCGTCGCTGTTTGCCTTTTGTGGCCCTCCTTGTACGGGAGGGAGGGAAGGCGAGTCCTCTACATTACAGCTAGCTGATAGCCAGCTCTCCGAGGACATCTGCCACCAGTCAGTCTTGAACCCCCCTGCCTTGGCACATAACTCACTGTCTCGGTTAATTCAGCCTGCAGGAGACACGGGCGTCCCTCTGCACCCCGCCTGCTCCCCCGCCGTGACACTGAGTCTCGGCAGCCCAGCGGGTCTCGGCAGAGTGTGACATCCCCTCGCGGGGCAGGCGTGGGCTGCTAGCTAACCTGCTGCAAGGGGAAGCGCATGCTACATCAAAAGTATCTCCAAAATACCAAACGTGCGCTTGTGTTTTCTCCCAGGGTTTCACATTGTCTGTGCCTTGTCCTAGGGCGATGAAGCCCAACACCGGCCAACAAGCGGTGCCTGTTGCAGCTGGAGAGATGAGGATGACAGAGACCAGCTGTCTGCCCTCCCAGCCCGCAGACCAGCCCACCCCACCAGCGACCTGGTATAAAAGTGGCCCAGCTGGGGCTGGGGAGGGAGATACGGAAGAGGGGTGGGGTGAAGGGGCTGCATTTGATTTTATTTGTGAAACCGGGCCAGGAGCAGCTTAGTGCACACGAGCAAAGTTTGTCTGCTTTGCTGGGATGAAGAGGTGCCATCCCAGAGCGTGTCCCGGGCAGCCTCTTCCTTAGGGGTGGGTGGCGAGAGCCCTGTGCAAGTGCTGCCCGTGCTGGAGGAAGGAAAGCAGCCCCAAAGCCTGGGGGTGGCTCTGACTTGTGCCGTGCTGCACGGGCAGGCAGGAGAGCACGCGCAGGTCAGTGCTGGTGCTTTGGCTGGGTTTGTGTGAACAGCTTCTTTCCAGCTGCTCTATAACCGCCCAAGGCCAGCTCTTCACAAAACTTAGGGATTTTTGGATGATAATAGATTGTGGGAAGCTGAAGATCCACGGCAGTGTGGTTTCTTGCACAGGCATCAGGGCTCCTGGCTCTGCTAAGCGGCTGTTTCATGTGCGTCACAGAAAAACTGTGCTGGGCGAGAGCAACAGCTCTGTCCCTGTGGGCTCTACCCTCAGACTAGGTGGGCTCAGTTCCCTTGTTTGATGGGATGGTCTAAGGCTGTTGAGCTTCTGTTTCTGGGTGGTATTCAGTGCTAGGAATGCAGGACTCCTGACTTCTAGTGCTTTCCCCAGCCAAGCAAACAGCCTGCTGAGTTTTTGTCTCCTTGGCTGTAAAAGAGGGGGGTGAGGGATTGTTCTCTTGTCTTTGTTGGTTTTTTTACTTTCTCTGATCTCTTACTGCTTTTGCGTTCAGGAGGGTGTGGAGGGTGGCAGTGCCTGGGGGGCCTGCAGGCACCGGTCGCGCTGGGATGGTGTGAGAAGGGGACCAGGCTGGCAAGCACACCTCTGGGCACTGGTCTGGAGGGCTCAGCTCCCGTGTCAGATCGCTCCTCTGGTACCCTGAATGTTGGCTGCATCGAACGGTAACTGCAAAACCCAGTGCAGTCCATGGCTTGCTTCTCAGAGGTGTTTTGGCCCCCAGGGCAGGCTGCCCACCCAGCTTGTCTGGGTGTGCTCGGTGCTTGCTGCCGATGTGCTCCCCTCTGAACCCTGCAGCCTTCACAGCCCCTTTAGAGGAAAGACTTCTTTCCCTACAAATACGTCGTTTGTTGTGCAGTTCACCAAAACCAGAGAAAGTTTAAAATCAAATACGTGTCTAGCGTTTTTGTCAGGTTGAAACCAGTTATAACAGGTAGGTGGAAGGCAAACACTTAAAAGAACATTTATTTTGTAATTACATTAAAAAAACATTCTTGAAGTAAAAAAATAGTTGTAGCTTTCTGAGAAAGCTCCTCTCTTTATAAAATCTAACCTGGGGTTCAGATTGACCTGACAGTCCTTGCACAGCGGTTCATAAAATATATTCAAAAAAGTAGAGGAGGGTAGGCAGCCGGAGGAAACCTGTGGCTTTCAGTGCGGTGGCAGTCCCTGGGTGCTCTCAGCTTGGTGCTTGTACGCTCTGCAGCGCATTGCCAGCTGCGTGCTGTGAAGCTTTTGAAGTCATTAAATAGCGAATATATCTGACACCGCAATTAGAGTAATCTCTGGAGAATAATCGTGCTATAAAGCACAACTGTGAAGACCGCTATTTTAGAATATGCTGCATTGTAGTTCCTGTCACTTGTGCTGGATAAACTTTTGCCTGTAACTGTTGAATAACAATGCTGCATTTTAAACAGGGTTGAAATATATTTGTGTATTTTTGCTGATGTAGTAGATAAATATAGTGCACCAGTATCTTTTCTGTCCCTATTACTCCCTAACATTAAATGAACAAATAACTAGTCTAGCTTGTATGTGAAGATGCAGGTTATACTTCAAAGTGATACAGCAGGGTACAAATTGTAAATAACGTTTTTGACAGGCTGCAATAAACTGAACTTTAAAAATCCCTGCAATATAGAAGAGCTGAATCTGTTTCTTGTTTGGAAATAGAGGCAGCATTACTAATCGTGCGCGGACTTCGCCCGAGGGACGTGGGCACGCCGGCCCGGCGTGCTCCGGCTCTGCGGAGGCGTGAGTGCCTGCCCCGCTCTCTGCCCTTCCCGTGGCGCTGGGTGTGCCGCCCCGTTCCCTCTCCCAGCCTCTCGGCAATTAGGCAAAACTGCTGTCTAATGGCAGTGTAGAACAACGCATTACTGTGTGCTTTAGATGCAGGAAACAGGAATTCGACTAATAAATGACAGGTTAAAAGCAGCAGTTAGAGGAGACAGAGTGCTGCACCAGCAAAGGTACAGCACTAGCCCCTTGGTTCAGGCTGCCTGCTGTAAAAACCGGGACTTTGGTTTACGGTGCATGAGAGGGCGTCGGGGGAGGCTGCCCGGAGAAATCTGTTTCTGTTTGCTGCGTTGAACGCGGTGCCTGGATCTGCTGGGTGTGCACAGCCTCAGCACGCTGCTGCTGGGCCGTGGCAGAGGACGTGCACGTGGCTGCAGTGCAATAATTAACACCAGCTCTGCGCATGCTATCCCTAAGGCAAAGTCTGGCTTGAACGGTGCAGAGGAGAGCGTGATGGGACAGGCAGTGTCTCAGAGGGGACCTCCCGGTTCATCACCGGCTGCTGCTGGTGGCAAAGGTTGTGTTCCTGTTGCTGTAGTTAATGGCAGATCATCGGTCCCTTTCCAGCCCTAGCTGGTCAGGGATCTGAGATGTAGATGCTAAAATAAGATCTCAAATGTGATGCAGGTGAAGAGTGGAGGCTTTTCTGCAGTAAGAGCACACTGGTTTTGGTGCGGTTCAGCTGTGGGGTCATGCCTGCTAGCTTCATCCCTAAGTGCCTCGGAACACAAGGAAGCGCTCTATAACTTCTGCGATACTGAGAGGAGGACTTGGTAAATGGAAACATTCAGAAATAACCTCGCAGAAGAACCCAATTTCCTGGCTGCTGCTGTGGCACCGTGAAGAATCAGCGCGAAGCATCCTGGCAGAGCTGCAGCCGGACGGGGTGCTGCTGCCCGGCGCAGCTGGGATGCCAGCAGAAAGGCGGTTGGCTCTGCTAGTGTCCTGTGAGAGCTCCTGATGTTAAACTGCTTCCTTCCACTACCTGTTTACATTCAAAATTGACACATAAATGCAGCTACAGGTTAATTGTTCTTCCTAGATTAACAAAATCATGTGACCTTCTGAAACTAAGATAAATGTATATTCCATGCTTAGGTCTACAATACAAATCTGTATATTACAAAAAGTAGCACAGCCTTTAGTTGGGCCTCCCAGACAAGCGTGCTTTTTCTGCTTATGAACTAATGACTGCAAAAGCATGAGTACACACTGCACGTACTTACCCCTGCCAGTAGCACTGGCATACGAGGAAGGGTGCGTGACCCAGAAAGAGGCAGCATGTGTCAATGTGGCTTGTTTCTCTAGCTCTGTGAAATCGTATTTCCATAGTTCCCCTGAAACCAGAGTCCCGGGTGCTGGGTGAGCACGGGCAGAGCCCAAGGGCTTGCACCCCATGGCTTGGTCAGTTGGTGCCAACTGTTCGATGCAGAGCTCCCGACGCGCGCTGCGTTGCTGGAAGCCCCTTCGCTGCTGGAAGCTGGAGGAAAGCCAGCGTTTGATCCTACCTACTTTTTTATTATCTTTTCAGTAGCCCTTGTGCCTCCTGTCAGATGGATGGGCACTCTCATGCCCCCGGCTGCAAGCGTGACTGTGGGGGCACCTCCTGGTGCCGAGCTGTGGGGCTCTGCACCCTGCCCGGGTGTGGGGAGCGCGGGGGGAGCTGCTGGGCTTGCTGTGGTCTGAACAGGTCTGAGGCTCGGGCAATGGATGCACACGTGTGCAGGGGCTCACACGCGGATCCCACCCGTGTGCGCAATACCCAGCAAGGCGTGCTGCTTGGCCAGGCTACCAGGGATCAGGCTGAAGGAAACAGCAACAGCGAGTGTGCACGTGGACATCTCCTCTCCAGAGGTGCAACAGCTGACTTGGGGTTTTATGTAGACACACAAACTCTGAGATTTCCTTTCCTCTGCCCACACAGAAGCAAACCCTGACCTGTTGAGCATGGGATGCAGGCAGGTCCCCTCGGACTGCCAGTGGCCCTGGCACACTGTGCATCTTATTAACTTGTGCTGGGTGAGTTGCATGCTTTTTTCTGCTCTGCTCTTTCTGTGTTTGCTCCGTGAAAACCCGTCCAGCTGCTAAATATTTTCCACCTTCACCCTCTTCTAAATAAACAACAGCAGAACCTGCTGTTGCGTGGTGGCAGGTGGAGTTTATGAAATGCTCTCTCTGCTGAAGGTTGGCGTGGTGCAGAGCGAACGCTGCAGTTCTCGCTCTTTAGGGGAGGTGTCAGCTCAGAGCCAGGGCAGGCTCTTGCTTCTGCACCTCTGCCAGGAAAGGGCTTGTGCAGCATCTTGCTGCAAAGGGCTCTGTTGGGGTCATTTTCCTCTCAGTGTTACCAATACCAAACGCTGTGCTAAGCGTCGTGATAAATGCCGTGCTGGGGAGCAGACCCTGGGGAGGTGGCAGGAAAGGCTCTGGCCACTCGCCCTGGGTTCCCAGCTCCGGGGGAGAGGCAGTTTCAGCCCGAGGGCTGTGTGGGAGCAAGCAGAGGGATCGCCTTGCGCAGCCTGTCCCAGCGGTGCCTGGCGCTGACCCCTCCTGCCCTGGCCAACCTGTGGTGCCCGGGCCAGCGGCGCTGCTGGCAGCAGCTCCTACCTGCACGCTGCTTCTCCCCCTCACGGCCCACGTGCATGGCAACAGTTCTTGTGATGAGGAAAAAAGCGTCTGAATATATTTGAGCGTTGCCCTCAATGCTGTGTGGGTCAAAGCGGAATAGGATGGCACAGCAGAGACTTGTAGAAGGCGCACAGAGGGTTGTGTGCGTGCTCTTGGGTAAAGGGCTTTCTTTCATCTTTCCCTTGTTCCCTCAGACTCTGTCTTGCTGCTGTAACATGAACTTGTTTCAGACAGGCTCAGGGTTCAGCCTCTGAACAGAAATGAAAAGCCAGTTTTGAAGCTTTTCAGAATACAGTTCCCCCCTTTCTCTTCTGTTTTGCCTTTTTAGCCAATACCTGGTGCAATTCAGAGATTAACTGGTTTCCCACGATGGCATTAAATACTTGGCTTTGTCTCCACACCACCAAGACGACCTGTGCTGACCGATGTCAAGCAGAGCTCAAATGCCCGGGGAGTGCTGGTCCCGCAGCCCTGCCTCGCCGGGAGCGGACGCGCCAGGCGCAAGGCGCAGGTGTGGGCAGCAGTGCCGGCGTCTCCTCCTCTCGCAGCGCTGGATCCGCCGCTCGGCCCCCGGCACGCGTAGCCCTCTGGCAGACCGAGCTCTCCGTCTGGGGAGAGGCAGCGGGCGATGGGGAGTGCTATTTTTACGTCTCGCCTGCCTGTCGTGATGGTGCGGATGCCGGTGCGGAAGGAGCGTTCGCGCGGCTCAGCCCACGCAGAGGTATTTTTGTGCTGGAGGAATGTGTGGGTTTTGTTGCCGCCGCGTTCCTGGAGTGCCGACGGGCATGGCTGGCAAAACACAGCCCCCTGCTCAGGGGGTGAAGGCTTTGCCTGGGGCTAGCCTTCCCAGCTTCTGGCAGGAGCCGGGTTTCCAGTGCTGCCGGATGCTCAGCTGACTGCCCTCGCTGCGTGCGGGAGTCAGTATCCCAGTCTAACACCCGGTGTTGCGTGGGCAATGCCAGGCAGGGCTGGCTGGAGATGGGAAATGGATGCTTCTGCACCCTGTCCCCAGAAGAATGACCCCCCCCCAGCTCAGAGCTGTCATGAGCAAGAGTGTGCGCGAAGCGCTGGACCAGGCACCAGCTTTGCCCTGGCAGAGAAAAGGGCGGCCTGATTTCTGGGAGTTGCTTGCTGTGGCCGGTGAACACGGCCCGTGTTTTCAGCTGAGAGCGAGAGGGCTTTGGCTGATCCCAGGCCGCACGTCCGTGACCCAGACAACAGGGCTGCAGCCCCAAAGGAGCCGGTGCAGGGCGCAGAGCCGAGGCGTGCTGCGGGGGCCGCGCCGCACGGGCGGGGGGACGAGGGCGTGCAGGGCTGCTGAGATCTGTGTGCACGGCGGCACGGCGGGCGCAGGCCGTGGAGGCTTCAGCCTGGCGAGATGGGCGGGCTTGCCTCTGCTCCTCGGAGGGCTGCAGGGGCTTCTCCTCGGGCTGTGGGTCCAGCTCTGCCTCCCTCTGCAAGAGGAGGTGGGCAGGCTGGGCGGCCCAGGGATGGCATGATTAGCCACCTACAAAAATACTCTCTCAGGAGAGAGCAGGTGATTTAATTTTTGGGACTGAGGGCTATCAAATGTGCTAGCAGTCTTCAAATGTGTTTCAAGGAAGAAGGGGGATGGTGATTGAAAGAGGAAAGGAATGATCTGCTCGGTGTCTCTGAGGGACGGGGAAAGGCACCACGGGTTTGCAGAGCAGGTGGCCCGGAGCAGAGACCTGGGAACTGCCGAGGTGGTGGGGCTGGGGGGCCTGGGCCAGCGTGCTCTGGAGGACTGTCAGGTCTTCAGGAGACTTCTTCCAGGGCAGACGCCTCTGCCAGGAACAGCACAGGTCCCGCTTGGGCAGAGCGCTCTGAGGCCATTTCCTGCTATTCTGTCATTCTGTGATAAGAAAAAGTACTTCCCTCTAAACAGAAATCTAATGTTGGAAGGAAACCAAACGAACTGAGGGACTCTCTTTTTTCGTGAACCCATCACATTTGTCTTTGCTGCTTTTAAGTAGCTGTTTTGCCCAGCATGCAAAATGAGGAGCAAGTCTGTGGATGAAGCCTCTTGCCCACTGTGCCCCTACAAAGTTTCCTTGAGGTGGATCTAGGGGAAAAGTCTTAAATCGCACTAGCAATCCCTTTTGAAGGAATGGGTGGAAAGGAGGAGTTCAGCTGCTAAGAGAATGGTGGTTTTCTTTTCAGAAGACAAAGGTGCACAAGTAGGCACCTAGGGAGCACTAAAACAAGAGACCCCACTACCAAATGATCCTGTTACTGAGCACGTACAGGGCACACACTACCCTCGGTTAAAAAGGCTTTCCTTCGTCGCATTTCACTGTTCCAGCTACAACATGTCCCCTTGGGCTGGTTTGGAAGATGCTGACAGTGACTACAAGTGTAAGGAAACCATCGCAGGAAACATCGCAAAGACTGGGCATGAGTCTTGGGGCCCATTTTTAGATGTAATTAAACGGTGCTGGCAGTGAGGTGAGTGCCTGTGATGCTCCACTGTTGAACTCTGTGAGAATAATTGTGGTCACCATGCAGCTGGCTTCCAGCTTGTGTGACTTCTCCAGGTTGAAGGCTCCAGGGTTTATCCCGCCGGAGTTTTCCTCTGGCGCAGCAGAACCACCCTGGGCTGTGCCAGCGCGGTAGCTCCACGTTTCGCTGGCCGTGTGTTTGGGTACCGCCCTAGGGAGCCGCCTCCGCTCGCCGCGCGCTGTCTGCCCTTCCGCCGCTGTAGAGTTTGGGACGTGTCTGCCCTGCCGGGGAGGTACTCGCTGCCACTTCAGTCATTCTTCCCGCTTGGTTCTAATATCAACAATAACTGCGGAGCAAAATCAAGTGTCCTTAATAGGCTCTTGTGGGGATTTTATCAAAAGGCATTTGCAATTCTTCAGGCATTTTCCTTCTGCTTTATATAAAGTGTATTTGTGGCATGAAACAACAGTGACTGTCACTTATGATAAAATACTTATTACCATTCACGGCAGCACTGGCCACTGTGAAGCCAAGTGCATGAAGACAGTGGTGAATACTGAGCGGGTGCTCAATCATGACGGTTTTCTTTCGCTCAACAGATTCCACAGCGAAGTTGCCCAGGATTGCTATTTTAACAAGCTCCCTTCCTCTCTCTCCTGGGCCAGTTTAAGAAGAATCCCAAATGGCTTGTCTCTCCAGCCTGCAGAAGTGCGGTCTGGCTCCGGCAGTGACCTTGCCCTGGCTGGGCGCCCCAGCCCAGGATCCGAGCCGTTGGTGCCTTCTGTCTACCTGGCACACTCGGCTCGGGTGGCTGGGGTGGAGGAGTCTTTTTGAAAACCCAAATCCCTGTGATTCCTTAAAAAAAAAAAAAAATCAATGTCACTTAAAGAGAGAATTGAGCAGAGCTGATTAGAGGTTTGTAGAAGGTTGTATGTTGGTAATTTTTTTATGTGTAGGAACTAGGGATGGAGTAAGAAGGGTTTTTTTCTGGTAGATTCCATCCTTGCATGGTGAAATAGTAAAATCCAGTCCACCTTCGACCCAGGCAAATGCATTCCAGTTTCTGAGCACATACTGATGCTTTGAAGAAAAAAAGGAGGGGGAGGGGAAATCGACAACACTTTGATAGTATGTTTTTACATTAAATCTTGATTATCTTTCTTCCAGTAGGGGTGTGGGATACCACTTCATTTGCATGCTGCTGAGCAGCTGGATGCTTTGGAGCACAGCGAAACACTGAGACACCTGATGGCCTGGCAGCGTCCAACCAAAGGATGGGAGGGCTGGGAAGAGGGGGCATCGGTTCCGCTCCCGTTACCCTGCTGAGGTCCCCAGAAGTGCAGGGTGTCTCCCCGGGCGTCGTGGTGAGGACGAGGCCCAGCCGTGCCGGATCGCTGCCTTGGAGCGTGGCCGCAGGCAGGTGCCTCCGAGTCGCAGCGCTTCCTTCGCCGAGGGAGGAGGCGATGGAGGGGGTGCCCAGCCCCCCCCCCCCACCTCTGAGCATTAACCCGCTGCCGCCCGTCTGAAGCTGCGGGCTGCCTGGCCTGTGCCGTGCCAACCTGCAGACCAAGGACCGCGTTTCTCACTTGGTCCCTTCTTACTAATAGCTGCCATTAAATGGGCTATGGTTCATGCTGCGGCTGTTCATAGCAAGCCTCTTTCTCTTCTCCCCCAGCTGCAAGCCTGTGTCTGAAGCAATAGAAATATTTAAGAAATAATAGACTAAGCGGGAGGAATTGGTGTTTCTGCTTTCCCAGATTATCTCTATGGTGAATGTAACTACTTGATATGAAAAAAGAAATTGTCATCTTTAACAGATCTCTGTTTCATCTCATCTCATCTTTTTTTTTCCTCCCCAAAAGGTTGTTTAGTTTTTCCTATTTGGTATATCTTCCTCTGCTTTAAATTTATCTTAGCATTATTCATCTTTACACCCTACTCAGAATCAATGAAGCAGTGAAAAAGGGAGATTTACATGAGAAGCAGTTTGTGTATTTTAGCAAGTGTACTTGGAGCCTTCCCCTGACAGTGGTCTCAGTTATTTCAAAAGTGGGATAACCAGCTCATTTGTATATATTTTTTTTTTAAAGAACCTGCTTTTTTCCAATCCCTTTGCTGGCTGGAACCTCTTCAGTTCTCTTATGGTTCCCACTGTTGTTCTCACTGATACCAAAGTCATTGCAAATACATTTTTCCCATCAAAATGTGTTAAGAAAATAAATCACCACTGAAATGCTTTTTCATGTGTGGGCTTTTGCCTTCAGTGGCTTCCCTAAGCTAAAGTGAGATGTTCCCCCAGCACCTCTTCTGGTGATAGGAGACTCAAACTTGGCAAAAATGCTGATGGATGGGGAGACAAAACACTGTGGGTGTCAAATTTGTCACCTGTACTTTTAGCGTCGCGTGCAGTCTCTGCAGACCCTGACGTGGGAACCGGCGTGCCAGTGAAGGGAAGTTTATCAGCAGCGAGCTCCGGGCGGGAGCGGGTGCTGCTGGAGGAGCAGGGCTGCAGCGAGCATCCCCCTCTGCGCTGGACGGGGCGGGAGGAGGGACCCGCGGGCAGGGGCGCGTGGGGGCAGAGGGCAGTGGAAACCAAACAGCGGGGACTAGAAGGAAGATGCAATTGCGCTTGCGCGGTTGTATTAAACGCTTTACCCATGTAAGCCTCAGCAAGGAATTACGTGGTGACTTACACACGCTCCCGACTTGTTCCCAGTACCGTCACGTCCCCCGAATCCAGCCTGTCTGGAGACGAGCTGGCTTTCCACTGGTTGCTCTTTATCATTTTTGGGGAAGGTGCCAGCTTACTTCTAACGAAGGGAACAAGCAAGGTCACTGCACTGCTGGACCTGTTATTCTGCACAGGCTCATTTTTTCCTGCTGCATTCGAGTCCAAGAAATAAATCTTGTGCTGTGAGTTGCCATATGGTCCCGGAGTCAGACCAGGTGAGCGCAGAGGGCGCAGCTGGTGCGTCCCCTGGATTAGACATGGAGTGAAAGGCAGCGCCCGGCTGCTCTCGGCTGGGCTGTGCAGTCATCAGGGTTATTGAGTGGTCCGAGACCTCGCGTGGATTGAATGAAAGGTTATTCTGGGCTGGAAACAGATCGTGATGGATTACTTTAATATTTTACTTTTGGTTCTGTTCAGAAACTTTTGACAGTCATGCTGTTTATTACAGGTATTTTGTTGTAAAATACTAAAAATTCTGTGTCCCTGGCTGTTTACAAGTAAACTTGGACTGAAAATGTTTCCTGACCTTGGAGGGGTGAAAAAAACCAGAGGCAGACAAATGCATCCATGTGATGTTTGAGAAAGTCATAAATCCAAGCTGGAATGAAAAGTAATTTAGTCATCCCTTTGGAGTTATTTGGAACAAGAAAATACATACTGAATATCAAATTTACATCCAGTTGCTTTGATATCAATGGTACTATACTGTATGAATTTCTTAAAAGACAAAATTTAAATTTCTACCCTCCATCTGACTTTGCGGGTAGCCCAGAGCCGAGCTCGTAGCTGGAGCCGAGGCCCGAGCAGGTTCCTCCGGGCAGCTCTGAAGGCTTTGCTTCGGATGCAAGAAGCCGGTTTGCACAGAGTATGTTCTTTGAAACACTGTTGCCAAAATAGTTGGGCCAAAACTATGAGTACATTGCATTTAAAAGATTTCTAAATCAAAGAAAATTCTTAATTAGTCCAGCAATTAGCTTAGATGCAAGACATAACATTGTAGGGCAAAGTGCCCGCGTGAGAAGCTTTCTGAACTCCTGTTTACTCATCTAACAACACCTGACTGATCGTTTTAAACATTACACACCATTGTCGGTGAATAAATCCCAGAGGGCAGGGTGCTGGCTGATGCCTGCCACGCGGCCACGCCAGCGTTTCCTTGTTCCTCCGTTCTGCCCGAGCCTCCCGCCCGCCGCTGTGTGTCTGGGGGGGCCGAGCTCCTTCCAGGGGCTACGGCGGGGGGCGAGCAGGGGCAAGCAGCCCAGAGCCTCGGACCGGCTGTGCCCGCGCGTGCCCGGAGCTGCCGCTTGTACCTGCTTCTGAGAAGCAGACCCAGTGGGGAGGTGGGAAGCGTCCGCCCTCGGTGCTGGCTGCCCTCGGCGGTGTCCTGCGGGAGGAACGCCCGTGCATGGGTCGCTTCTCCGCTTCCAGCAAAACCGGGACGGAGATGGTGTGTATGGCTCTGGGCTGGCTGGTGCCTTCAGCCATCGCCCCGCTGCGTACCTCCTCCTCCCCCGAGTATCTTTCTAAGTATTTTATAATGGCTTTTCCTCACCAAATTAACTAACCAATATCTCATTAATTTTAATTTTGCTAAAAAAGTGCTGTGGGCTCTGTACCGAGCAGGTGGTCTCAATCCCTGCATTGGCTTTGCGTGGTGTGGGATGGTGTCACCGTGTTCGCACCGGGGCAGTGGCTGCCCGGTGGTGGTTGGTGCATGTTGCCCGAGTTTGTTTTGGCTGTAGTTTAACTGCTTTTCGTTAATTACTTGCTAGTGCTAACAAGGAGCTCTGCTGGTTGGTGTGAACCATCTGTGACCCCGTAATTAATGAAGCTGTGATGCGGACAAGCACGGGCGCGGGAGGGTGCCGGCAGCCCGGGGTCCTGGCGGAGCAGAGCCCCGGGGCTGGGGAGCTCCCCCTTGCAGAAACACCAGGGAATTTACCTATAAAAGTTTTAGCTGTATTTTTAATGAATTTTTAAATAATGATTAGCTAATTTGGAGTGTAAGTGTTAGTGCTGTCGTAACTGGACTAATAATAACTGCTTCTCATATTTTGATTAGGCTGGTAAAACGTTAATTAGACTAGCAATAAATTCCTGGCACCTCAGATATGTGCTCCATTTTGCCCGTAACAAGATTTTGAGTATAACAAATGAAGTGTATATATTTTTATGGCAAGCCATAACACTTCCTCTGAGGTATCTTACGTTTCACTGGATGATTCCAGCTAATTGTCCTTTAATTCATTATGGAGAAAACTCTCTGCTGTTATTTGAACTGACTGAGATTTTTAGACAGGGAAAGTGACCGTTCAATGGTCATAACCTGCCAGAATTTCTCATTGCAGAGTCCTGTGTTTAATATCTTGGCATTCCTCCTTTGTTTCTGCTAATGTAAGGCAATAATTACCATTACCGTGTCACCTGCCTGGAGTGGGGCTTGTCTTCTGAACTTCTCTTGGTAGAAAAGTAACTCCGTATTTCCTGATTGCTGGGTTAATGTTTTGAGCTGGTGAGGTCGCACAGTGGCAGGAAGGGAATGAGCCCTGCAGGGACCGGGCGCAAGGAGAGAGCGGCAGAGCCCGGCCACGCTGCTCGGCCGAGGGCAGCGCCAGCGTCCTTTTGAAGGGCAATTATCTTCAGTCCACAGCAGCTTTGGTTCATAATATACAATCCACTCACCAGGATTATTTTGCAAACATGTGAAAGCAATTGCGTTTACATGATTATATACACACATGGAATATAAAAACAGAAAATGAGATTTGCAGAGGTCAGTGCGACAGCTGTACTTCCTACTGGTGGCATATCTCTTCTTTGAAATGGCTTTTTTTTCTTCTTCTTCTTGGCATTTCAGTGAAGAAAGGATTTAAAACACAGCATATTTTAAGGGTATGAATAATCATTCTCACTATCTGATTTATGTTAACTTATGTAACGACTAAGAGCTTAGGAAAGTCATCTTGTCATTTGAGGTTTTCTTTTACCCTGTTTTTGTTGAACGTTTTTTGATAGAAAAACAGATGCAAAGCAGAGTACACGTAAGGAACAGACACAGCCACAGAACTGATGTTTTGCAAATCCTTTAAAACTTTCCACATACATTGATGTAAAACCTGTGATCAGACTGCACCAAACTGACATATGGATCTGTGCCATTTTTATCTGTCAAGAGCATAAGAGATGGCACAGTGAGTCAAACGTGGTGGGATTTGAGAAACAGCGGAGTTCTGGTCCCAAGAAATGTGAGAATTAATAAATTGATGGTACGGCCCGTGGGAGCCCGCGCTCCCTCAGCCCCGCTCTGGGGGCTGGCTGGGGACTCTTTGTGGGGAGCGACCATCGGTGATCAGGGAGTCAAGGAACAGGGGGAGAAGACGCAGCTCCCTCTGGGTGTGCCGAGACCACGCTCACGCATTAGCGTGGGGGTTTTTCTGGTGCCACCGGCAGTAGCAGCTGGTGCCTTGGAGGATCTCACTTTTGATCCGAAAAGGAATTTACTTCAACTGCAGGTGCCTTCATCCACCTTAGTTCACTGAAAGAGCAGAGTACTCACCCAGCCAAATCTACATCCCAGCTTGGGCAAAATGCTGGTTTCTTGCAAACAGCTGCTCCCTGACTGCAGAGCCGTAATCTTACACCTCACACCGGCTTTATTCTGCACTTCCAGAACCGCACTTAGCTGCGGAGGCAAGCCCCTGGCCTCCGTACTGCCAGAGCACCCAGCTCATCTTCAGAAGTTGTCTTTGCCCTGGCATGCAGGACATCTGTTTTGCAGAAATTGAAGCTGAAGTTGTGTCTAAATTAATTTGAAATTTTTCAGTTTGGTTTAAAGAATAATAAATAATTTGACTGCACTTAATTCAGATGCCTGCCATTGCTTTTGTACATTTTGTGCCAATGTCTCATTGCTATTAGCATGAGGAGAAAGCGCCTGTGCTGCAGTGGTTTTGTAAGTGACGTGCATGATTATAAGGGTCTTGCGCTCCTTGCCATAGGTATTGTGCTGTGAGCGGCAGGGTGACGCGCACAGAGGTCGGGATTGCTGATGCCCTGGCGTGGGTTAGCTGCAAGCGTTCCTGTAGAAAGGGACGCTGGCAGCTGCAGGGCTCGCTGCTGCCGGGCTGGTTGCTGGCCCTGGCACGAGGGTGGCTGTCCCCGTGCACCGGGGCGGCCGTTGCTGCTCTGCCGGCTGCAGCCTGCGTGCTGCAGGATCTGTCCCATCCCGCCGGGTACCGTCTCCCTTTAGGTGACTGCCCTGCTCCCGGCAGTGCTCCCAGCTGCTGCTGCCAGCGCTTCCCTGCAGAGGCGTCGAGGGCGCCCAGGAACGGCCACCCCGGCCCCCGCCGCGGGCAGCGCTGCAGGCAGGAGCAGGCCTGGGCAGGAGCGGGGTGCCCCGCTGTGCTCTGCGGGCTGCCTCCTCCTCTGGGGCCTGCAGCCATGGAGCAACGTCCCCTCTCCACCTCTCTTGCCCTGTTTGGTTTTTCATTTTTTTGGGTGTCATTGAACAGGTAAGCCTTGTCTCAGCTCAGGAGAGTGTCTGGTGCAAGCTGTTTGAGGTGCTCCTGTAAGGACCAGGCTGAAGGGACCCGACCCGCCTCGGAGCCGGGGCAGGAGCAGGCTGTGCGGTGCGAGCTGCAGGGCACCCTGAGCACTCCTGTGCGTGTTGAGCAGGGGTTGTGCCTCAGCTGACAGTCGGTGTATTCATATCAACTTGCTAAGGCTACAGGAGAGGCTCATTAATTGCATTGAGAACTGATAGGCAACGGCTGAGACTTGTTATCACTGCCCAGAAAGGATGCTATACAAGCTGACGTGCGATTTCAGAAAAAGTATGATCCCAGCAGTTGTCCTCCTTCATACACATATCAACCCATGCACGGTGCAGCGCGTACTCTGAACCGGCCGTGGGGCGCAGCGGCAGCTCGACGATTGGTACCACTGTGATTCTTCTAATGCCAGGGGCAAAACCTGAGCGTCCCTCCAAAGGAGAGGCGTGGGTGCTGCACCCTGCCCGCATTCCTGGCGGGGCTGACATCCCTCCTTCGGTTGGTTCCCATGAGCACAGCTCGTCCGAAACGGAGGGAGGCTGAGGCTGGTACGTCAGCGAGGGGTGGGGGGCTGGGGGGTCCCCGCTGGCGGCGGTGGCCTTGCACGTGCCATCGCGGGGTGCCATCGGGGTGCAGGGCGTGGGGCGGCAGGGCCGCGGCCGTGGGGATGGGGTGCTGCATCCCCCATGGAGAGCATCCCCAACGAAAAGGCCGACGGCTCGCAGCCGCTCTGCGCCTTTCCATCGCTTCTGCGGCCGCGGGACTCTGGCCTCTATGGGGGAAGAAACTCCGGCGTATGCCGGGGGGGCTTTGAAGGGGCGTTAGAAACATTCACAGTGAAGTTAAAGTACGTGAAACAGGCTTTGCCCTGTGGGTGCCTTTGGGCATATGGAAAATAGACCAAGCAAAAATAATTTATTTTCAGTTAGAATTTGAAAGAAGCTTTGCTCGTTTTCAGAAGTGTATCAGCTAAAGCATAGAGAAGAACAAACCACAGCGATTGGAAAGTTATCTGCCCACTTTTGGCAAGACCAGCCCTCTGCCTTGATGCTAAGGCCATTTGGTAGGTTTATACCAGAGTAATGTTGGGAAATTGTGACTTTAACATTCCTGTAAGTGAAGGAAAGGCGCAATTCCTTTGTGTTTCAGATTAGTAGGAAAAGATAGCATGCCAGACTGCCCATTTAAAAAAAAAAAGAGGAAAGAAAAGAAAATCACCTGTGCCTAATGCAGTGCCATTATAAAGCAGTAGCCTCTGAGCTCAGTTTATCTGTATACAGGAATTTGGTCTCCAACTGGTACTTAAATGAGGCACTCTCCTCAGTGAATGCATTTTCAGAGAAAGTCCAGTGTTGGATGACTTTTTATATAAACGTTTCAGCAGAGAAGACCCCAGAGTGCTGGTCTGAAGTTGCAGCTTGCATTTAAAGTGTATCTACAGAAAAGCATTTTCCTTTCTCTCTTTCTTGGAAAAGCCTCCAGATGAAACTGTTAACATAATGGCACAGCACATCAGCTGTGTTGCACCGACACACGAACCAGAGTGTTTCTTAAAAATTAACTAATTTATTGGGATCTTGGCACAGGATATTGCACGGACAGGGAAGGACATCGCCGCTGAGCCTCGTTCCCCCGTTACGAAGGCCCCTGCGAACCCGCCCCAGCCAGCGCCCGCCCTTGCCATGGAAGAAGGGCAGGGGGCCCAGCTCCGGGGTCGTCTGTGTCAGCGTCCCGCGGGCGGCGGAACGGCCCCGCAGCGCCGTCGCCAGCTCTGCCCCTCTGACTTCGTCTCTCCCCTGGGACCTGTCTCGCTGCTCCGGCCCTACGAGCAGCTCCTCCAGACGGATGAAGGTGGGACGCTGCACGGCTGCTCGCTGCCGCTGCGGGGACGGGGACAGGGACACGGAGCGGCAACGGCCCGCACTCCTCACCCGCCGAAGGGGGAAAGGGGGAAAGGGGCTGCGCTGCCCCGCACAGCCTCGCACCCAGGCGATGCCGTCGTCAACTGAAACGGAGCAGATCCACGGGGACCGCGAAGCCTTAGAAACGTCAAATACAGGAAAAGCATGGCTGACAGAAAATGGCTCTGGCAGGTCATTTCTACAGGGACGCCTGTTCAGAGGACAAAACGCCTCGCTCCCAGCTGCGCTGCGCTGACCGACACTTACTGCCGGTCCCCTGCAACGCATCGCTCCTGCAGAGCCGGGCACGGGCGTTCAGCTGCCTCTCATCTTAAACCACTTCCTCACGGGGGAGTGAAGGGCAGAGCGATGCTCCGAGAGCTTGGATGCAGAACTGCGGCTGGGGAACAGAGAGGAAAGGAGAAATATTTTCTCCACTGACCTTGTTATGAGTTTTACTCTCATGAATCTTTATAACAAGAAAATAAATAATTTTTAACGCAGTAATGGTGCAGATAAGTCACAGGGAAACCTCAGGGCTCAGCCCAGCCGCTGAGCCCTGCAACAAACGCTGTGAGATTTTAGGACTAGAGTGCAGGATGCAGGGGAAACCTTGTTTTGGGATCTGAGGTGGGGGAAGAGCACTAGATTCCTTGGACAAACTTCATTTGCCTGGGTTTCCCATTCCCATGTATAATCAGAAACAGTAATGGCCCCTTACCATCACTTTTTTTTCCCCAAATTTTTTAATCAGAACATTTTGCAGGCAGACCGTGCTTTTCCCTGGTATTTCCACATGTGCTGCATCTAGCAGAGCAGAGCCTGGCTCATGCCAAAAGTCTTGGCAAATATTACTGCAAGACAAAGTCCTTAATCCCAATCCAAACACTTCCTGTGTTTTGCTCTAAAACCTTGGTCGGGGTTTCCGTTGCTAACTTTACCTTTACCTGCTCAGCTTCTGTTAGACATCTGGGGGTTGGTGTCTCTCGCACATATTTTGTGCACAGTACTTTGATATCATGGATTGAATTATAAAATGAGCACGCGGATAACATAAATTAAACTACCTTTAGTCATCATTAAATCCAAAGGAATTCCTACATACCATTGGGCCTAACACCTATAAAACGAATACGCAGGTCTCTGTTAGAAATGTTAGACGCACCAGAAGGCTGATGAGCTCATGTAAGGTACGTGATGTCGCTAGCGCCCAGCTGCAACAGCAGGAGGGAGAAGATATCCTCCATTCTGACTTTCCTATATGCTGGAAATAAAATCAGACACTTAATATGAGAGCACTATGCTGCCGTTTAATCATCTGTGCAGTAGGTAAAACAGGCTAACGTGGTCCTTTCGTGAGCCTGATGGATAGCTTTATTTCATCATGATGCTACTTAGTTAAATATTGTGTTCATGATGAATGATTTGCCAAGCTAAGCGAATTAGGACATTTTGATTAAACCCCTTGCATTATTTTATCTTCTTAGTTATTTGCACCTTGGTTCCATTAAACCATTATATAAATATATGTGTATATGAATACTGACTTTACCATTTAACTATAATAATTTTAAAAGTTCCAAGCCCTAAAAATAGATTGCAATGGAAGTATGAATTCAAACTCTGCAATAAATTACAGAGCATTGCACATGTCTCTAAAAAATCAAGCCATCACAAAAATAAAGCCATGCCACGTGAGTTGGCGAACCTCAGGTATGAATGCAAATGAAGTTTCGTTACCTGATAGCAGTGCAAATCCGTGCTCTGTGGAAGGCCGTAACCAAGAAATGTTTTGTCTGTTACTGAGGCTTCTGGAAGGCAAATAGTGCTCTGTATCGCTGGCTGCAGAAGGCTGGGAAGCGTGAACCTGGGCAGGCAGGCAGCGCCAGGGCCAGAAGAGGAACAGGAGTTGCCGTGTCTGTGCTCACACCGCTGCTTACGTGGCCGCATGCAGGGCCCTGCCTCTGAACTTGTGCCGTGTCGAGGCTCGGCTGAAGGCTCGCACCGCAGTGACTTTCTGAGCTGGTTGCAGACCCACTGCAGCTGCCCGAGAGCCCCGCGGTGGACCCCCGAGTCCGATGCGCAGGGCCCCTGTGCAGTGGGCACCGTTGCTCTCGACGCTGGCCACGGGGCAGTGCAGACGCTGCTGCAACGCTGAAACGTGTTCTTGCAAAATCAGGATCGTGCAAGAGACCTCTAAGCTCCTTAGCACCACAAGTACGTCGCTTCTGGGGCACTGACCTGCCCTGGGCTCGGCGGTGTGGGGCTGATGCCTTGCAAGAGGAAGGGCTTGTCAGGGAGCACATCCTCCAGAAGGATCAGCCTCACCCAAAATTGCCTTCAGACACGCACAGGGCTTCCTGCAAGTGCACTCTCAGCTGCTAAGGAGAGGCACACGGAGGCCAGACTGCTCACAGGTGAGCTAAACCAGCTAACCACACATCTGCTGACTCGGCAATTACCAACCACAAAGGCCTTCTATAAAACTGGGTCCAGCTGCCTTTCCCCACCCCCCATCAGTTTTTCAGGTCTTGCTTGTCTTCCTGTGTAAGGTACGTCAGGAGATAGTAGTGAGCCTTGCTTATTCCCAAATAATGCATTATGCTTTTATAGGAATTTATAAGTATGTGCTTGCCCTGAGGCCATCTAGAAAGCTGACTTCTGAGGCTGGAGGGGGCCTGGCTCCTGGGAGGGATCAGGGCATTTGGGAAACGAATACTCTGGTGAATTGCCAGGCTGCAAGCTCAGCATACGTGAAAATGAATAAATAATCTGAGCTCTGCAAGGCAAGGCTGCTTCTGTGTGTGCAGGTGGGAAGTGCATGTGGGCAGGAAGGCAGTCTGAATGAAATTTTCTGTGGTGTCTGCTGTCGGTGTCCAGAAGAGATAGTGTCTACTAAAAATTACCTCTAGGTCAGTTAGTGCATTTACCTCTGGATGTGCAGAGAAGTGCTTCTTCTCTTCTCTTGTTCTCTAAGCGCAGTTCATTTCCACTTATTGATACAAGAAGGGAATTGTCAGGGGCTTGTTCTTTGTTAGTGCCAAGTTTCTGTCCTACAGGCTTGAACATCCTCAGCTCTATTCCAGTATTTCACTATTTCTACTGCTTTTTGGCTGAATTCTCGACCTTGGCAGACCCATTCAGGGGTGGTTCAGGAAGGGCAGGTGTGGTTCTCCTGGGCTGGGTGGTCCTGCGTTGGTTCTGCGCTGCGTCCCGTGCCGGTGGTCCTGGTGTCAGCGCGGCAGCCCTGTGCTCAGGGGCCGGCTCAGCACCTCCCTCAGCCACCCCTGCGTTGCTCCAGGGCAGCCGGCACGCTCTGTGCACTCCTGTGCTGCTTGTCGGGCAGGGAGATGTGGCCCGACCCTTGGCTACCTTCACAACAGCAAAACTTGCACAGGAGTTTTCTGGCTCCTGTGCCGATGATTTCCACCTCTGCCCGGATCGTTGAGCCTGGTAACTAGCAATGGCGGTTGGAGCTTAAGCCTTCTCAAAGGAAACCGTCTCTGCTGAAGGAAAGCTGAGCTGCTGAGCCGGGAAGCGGAGGTCTCGGACAAAGCTCCAGCTCCTTTGGGGAATGCTGCATGCCTCCTGCTGCCTTTGCAAGCCGTGGGCGCTGGGAGGGCCTGGCTCTGCACAGGGGCCGAGGTGCTGAGTGCCGAAAGACACACGGCGAGGGACGGCTCCTGCCGCAGCAAATCACAGGCAGGACTAGGGATGCTGGAATAAACTTAATCCCACCTTTGCCAGACATGCAGTGCTCTTAGTACTCAGCTCAAGAGCTGTGCCTTTGCGTCCCAGGCTGGGTCCTCTGGTGCTGGGTGCAGCATGCCATGGGGGCTGCGAGGGCTGAAGTGCCTGTGCTGCTGCCAGCTGCAGACCTTTCGTACCGAAAGCTGAACTGCAGCTCCCTGGTCCGAGGGGCAAAAGGTGTGAGGAAAAGGAGGGAACGCTGCCCCGTTTCCCAGGTCCTGCGTCTGATGAAACCAGCCTTTCCCTCATTCACAGGCTGCAATGCATCCCCCAGCTCTGTGCTCTAAACCACATGAATCATTTGTTTGTGTGGATAGGTTTTGTATACGAGGCTAGTAGTTCCTGCAGCGGGGATAATACTCTCCCACTTACATAAGCAGGCACAATAGGCTTCAAACCTGCAGTTTAACTAGAGCATCTCCTTCTCAAACTAAAGGAAAAAAGTATCTTCTCAATTTGAAGACACCAAGTGCTGATCAAATGATACTGGCCCACTTCAGAGGATTTGTTTGATCCTTTTCTAAGTGGCTTAGTCTCCTTTACACTGAATATACAAAATCTTTTCTTATATCCAATTAAGATTTCTCCTAGGTATGGGTAACATTTCACTCCCTGTTCAAAGGATCTCCTCTCCCTGCTGCAGGAGAGCTCGGTGCACAGAGCGAGCTGGCACTCAAAGGCAGGGGGACCGTGGGAAGTACCTCGCTTGTTTTTCTGGTCAATTTGTCAATTGAACAGAGCGTTTCACAGAGGCACAAACACAAAATAATTGGCTACACTGCACTTTTCTGCATGAGTACCTGAAATCACAGTGTCAGAGGGAAGCCGGGTCTGCTGGGGTGATGCTGCGGGTGAGCAGCGAGCGGCCCCGGGGCAGGAACCTCGCCCCGCTCTTTTCTCCCAGTGCCCTGGTGGAGGCACGCTGGGGAGACCAGCGTGGTTTGTCAGGGCCAAACTGGGCGGAGGGGTCTGGGGAATTGCCTTGGCAGGAACCACCCATGCTGTCCTGTGCCCTGTCCCCTCGCCTTCTGCAGGGGGTGGCTGCTACCGCACCGTCCCTGCGGGGCTGTCGCATTCGGGTGGAACCGCACAGGGCTGGTCCCATGTCCTCGTCAGCTGTGGGTCGCTTCTTGATGGGGGAAATGGATGCACTAACATGCTAAGAGGACACTTTTCAGAGAGATGTTCTTTTTCTGTGAGCAGTTCCCTGATGTCCGAGTGACATAAAACCTATCTGCACGTTTTTTAACTCTGCTGCTGCTGCAGACCCTGTGCAGTGGGAGCAGGGAGCTGAGTCGTCTCCTTCTGCATCTTCATTTGTTTCCGCTTGCATGGCCGGTCAATTATATTTTAGCAATGCCTTTGAAGGCATTTTGTTTGCACAGGTGTCACTGAAGATTAAGTTTAGCATATGAAGTCTATTATTTGGAGCTCATGCTTCCCCTATCCCCGGGAAGAAACTTGGCTCAATTGTCAGAGCCTTGGAGAGGTTTGCAGAGCTGGCAGCTAGAAATATAAACATCTTTTAACAGCTCTTTTAATCTAGCAGAAAAAAAGTCTAGCAAAAGCTAGTCAGTGAAAGCTAAAACTTGACAAACTCAGACTAGATATGACACAGGTCTTGATGGCTGACTGTGATTAACCAGAACTGCAGCTCACCTGGTGTATAGTAGGCTCTCTGTCACCTGAAGTCTTTACATCAAAACTGGATGTCTATCCAAATAGCTGAGAGCTGGTGGTGGGTGGGTGGGTTGGTTCACAGAAGATGAAGCTCCGAGGCTGAGGGGGACTTTGCTCCTCACCCCCCTCAGAGGATATTTCCCCTAGGATCCTGGTGAGCAGAGACCTCTCAGTGCAGCGTAAAGGCGGGAGGTGGCTTTATTTTAGTGGGGTTCTCTCAAATGCTGGAAGAGGAATCCGTATCTTGACTTTTTATTGTTTCCCTCCTTCCTTGGGTTTAGTGATCAGTAACGTTTTTATTGACAATCTCTTTGAAAGGTGGCTGAAATGCACAGTAGGACAAACTGTTCATTTGTTGCTCATTCATGATTGGTAAACTTTCTTGTATCATAAACTAGGCTAGTGGATCAATTGTAGATGCAGTGTATCTGATAGCGAGTGAGAGATCCCAGAGCTGAATCCCCAGTGCTTCAGAAGATGGGGGGATCTCCCGTGAAGAGCGGTGGTACTAGGCAGTTGGTCCTTCTTCCTCAGGAGACATCACACCCCAGTTATTTCAACACTCGTGCCCTAATGAAGTTCCTGTTTTCCTCTTTGTAGACTTCTTCAGCCCCACCTTTAATAGCTCAGCTCAGTGTACCTATTTCCCTGTCTTCATGGCTGCCTTCTGACATGTCCGATAGTTTTGCACACTACAAAACTACTTCTACTTTCGGTTATGCGTGGTCACAGTTTGTATTGAGTTTTTATTTATTAAAATTATTTCATAACGTGCTATTGAGCAAGGTCAGATATTTGAAGGGATTAGTTAATATATACTCTTTCAAGTCAATACAAGCTGATCTCACCTTGTTTTCTAGATATGTCACCTTGTTTTCTGTCTATCTGATGTATTTAGATGGTGAGCAGTTTGGGGTAGAAATGGTCTTTTCCTGAGCACAGTCAGTACTTGGTACAATGTTTTCCTCAAGGTAGCTGAAGAATCTAGCTGCTACCACGTATGTTGGTAATGTTGTCAATGACAGGTAATCCCAGAAGTAACTAAATATTGAATACTCACTCCTAAATCAATCTGTGAGATTTATATTAAGTTTTATATAAATTATTATATCCTTAGGAGTAAAATTTCAAGACTTGAAATTCTCCATAGAGTAAGTTCAAAGATCCTTAATCCTTCTAAAAGTGGTTTGCTGGTGTTAGCCTGATTAAGCACTTACAGATATACTACATTTCTATCATTGAGAAGCCTCTGCTGCAGAGCTGGGTTTGCAGAGGGAATCGGGTACTAAATATTCCTAATAGCAACCAGCCCAAACAGACCCCAGCGCTGTCAGTGAAGCGGCAGTTTGTCGGTAACAAAGTGCAAGCTCTTTGCTCGGTCAGCAAAGGAAGACATCCCGGAGGGAGCGGGAGGGCTGGACTCATGGCGCACACCGTCGGCAGCGCTGCAGCCGGGGATGCCTCCCCAGACCGCGCGGCTTTCGGGCGCTCTGCAGGCGTGGTGGTCGGTGGCTGCAGAGGAGCAGAGGGCGGAAGCCCCGGCGGTTTGCTCTGTGCTGTGCCCTGCTGTGTGGGGCAGAGGGCTGGGTCTGTGTTCCCCCGCCGCTGGTGGTTGTGGGGGTCGGAGGGTGGGAGGTGCACTGCAGCCAGATTTTGGAAATGGTCCAGCCCATCCCCGACGGCTGGCAGGGCCGTGGTGTCAGGAGCATAATGCAGGCTGCAGCAAGCCACCACCTCTTGCAGCGCAGACCCTCAGCACCAGCCGCGGATGATGTTGCTGGCAATGTGTACTGAAGTAAATCGATTTTATCACAGAGCGGCTGCTGAGAGTCCGTTCCCCAGACCATCTCTCCCACTGTCTAGCGTCTTAGCTCGGCTGAGGGCAGAAGTCTTAAAGCCAGGGCTTTAGCAAAGCTCCTGCCCTGCTAGAGGAAGCAGCGTACGCTGCCTTTATTGGCAAGGGTGCCCTGTACCAGCAGACATCTCTAGAATAATGAGGCCACCACTATTTCTTCCTACCATGTAACAGTTTGTCCAGGAGATGCAACTCCCATCGCATGACACTGATCCCAACAGCGAAACGGATCTTCCCTTGGAAGAAGTCAGAGCATGAGTTCAGTTGATATCACTGCAGAACAGCAGTCTTGTGGGAGGATTGTGCAAACCATCACTGCCCGTGACACTGTTGTATGCTTTCTCCTCATTTTGGGGTCTGACAGTCCCTTAGGGATGCGCTCCAGGCAGCTCCTGTCAGTAGTGCCCAGGACTGCTGTAGTACCTGCTCCAAAATATCTCTCCAGGCGGTGGGAGCAGGCTGTAATGCAAATGCTAGCATGAGGTACTGAAATGCCCTTCAGGCTTTGATTTTTCTCAGAGTCTTCAGTGTTTCTTTATATATGGGAGCTGTACAGACCAGTACATTGTGCTGTGGGGAGGCCACTGCTTTCTCATTTCTGGGTAGAAGTTAAGCCAGCTGAGCCTCGTGCAAGGCTGGGCTGGTGGCGGGAAATCACAGCAGGTCAGACAACACCATTCTTGCCGGTCCTGAAGGGCTTCAACTCTGCTGGACGTTGTGCTGTGCAAGCAAGGAGCTTTCTGTCTTTCACTGTATGGCAGAAGAAGGAGAACAAGGTTTGTGAAAATTAAGAGCCGACCCTTTTTCCATACGCATCTTTTCCTGTTACAGCTTTTAGGCCAATACTGCGTTCCCCAAAGGTATAGACGGGGACTGTTCAAGTTTTAACTGACATTTGGTGGGGATGAATTTGCATTTTTCAAGACTACTGTTGGTGCAGTTGCTCTCAGTTATTACCTTCTCAGTGGTGTAGAGGTTAAGTGTACATTAACAACCACTTTACTTTTGCACTCGCTCCAGAGGCTCACCTCAGTAAGTGTTTTTAGAAGTGACTTTTCTGCAATGTGACCTTTTGAGCGGTGAAATTACAAAAGCAGCACACCTCTCATCAGACTCGCCTTTAAGACTTACTCTCTCTACTTGTAAAATAATCCAAATAAGTCTTCACTTACTGTCCTAAATTAAATAGTTGCAAGGAGCCCTCCAGATTCCCTGTGGATTGTGCGCTGCCAACCTGATAGATCTGCATTTGTCATCAATATCAGATCCGGTCGCGTTCCTGTTCGGAGCTGAAGATCTCCTTGGTTTGCTCTTCACAAAGCAGCCGTTGCTGCTGTGTGTCATGACAGTGACCACAACCAAAGCTCGCAGATGCTGAGGACTGCTGAGCTTTACAGAGAGTTTACATTTATTGCCGATGTTTTGTTTGTGGTACCTCATGATGCAGTTGCTATTTTTTTTTTTTCCCTCTGGAGGAAATTCATAATACAACAGCAATTTCTCATTGCTTTGGGGATTCAAATCTATTTTACCTTGTGATCGTTTTTGGCCTGTTCATTTTGTACCTCTGAGAAGCCCCCATCCAACATACTAAGTCAGCTTTCTTCAGAAAGGCAGTGGTGATGCTCTTTGAATGTCCTTAATCTTGTCTTTTTAATTTGTGTGGCTTTTTATCTCTTTAATCCATGGAACGGGGCATCGGTCCACAAGCCCTGTCTGGCTTTGGGACAGCCGACCTTGCTGGCTTTCAGCCACCTCAGCAAGGGCTGCACCGGCAGCGGCTGCTGAAGCAGCGGCGAACCTCAGCAGAACTGACTCCTTTTTCTTGCCACTGGTCTCGTTAGCTAATTGCACTCCTTCATCTCCCGGTTTAGCCTGGCTGAGCTCTCCAAGGAGTCGGTCGTCCCCAGGCAGCCAGGCATTTTCAGCCTCTTCCCCTTCCCTGTGCCTGGCTCTCTGTCAGAGTCCAGCGGGCTGCAGCCCTGGTTTTGTTACCCCGAGCTCTGCAGCTCAGACCCGTTCCTCCCCGGCTCCTGCTGTCCGAGCCCTCCCTCGCAGGGGCTCTCATCTGTAACCCTGTGCCTCATGTGGATTTTATGTGGGCGTTTTTACCATTCACAGAGCCTTGGAAATGGGCTTATATGACTTGCAGGTGTGCAAGAAATGTATTTATTGGCCAGTAAAGAAAAGAGATGGCTGGTGTTGAGGAGGCCAGGGCTGCTGGCGTTAAAGGGCAGAAAACGGCGACGTGCTGACGGCTGCGGTTCCGGTCGCTGCCGGGCTGGGGGCCAGGTAGGCACCCGCGGTTGGGCATTGCTGCCTGCACTGCTGGTCTCGTCCTGCTGGGCAGACGTGCCCGGGCTCTGCTCCCCGACGCTGGAGTGGTGTGGATTTTCACACTGCTGTCTCTCACTTGAGTTGGTAACAATTCATGACTCGGGAATTTCAATTCTCTCTTTGTTTTTGCTTTTACCTTCACAGCATAAGCTAACACACTCTCCCTTGGACGGCCCAGCAATGGTTTTGCAGTGAAGGTCAGCCAAGGCAGCACAGCTCTACCTCCAGAAACGGGATGGGGGGCTGCGGCTTTCCCAAGCGTGCAGAAAAACGCACTTGTGCTGTTCGGTCTGCCTTATTGCTGGGTTCTGGTTTAGGTCTGCAAAGACATACAAGGCATGACTACACGTGCAACGGGCTGTCCTGGTCGGGTTCAGCTGCAGAGAGTGAGAAGATCCCTCGGTGGTCTCCTCAGCTATTAAAAGGAATATAACCTATTCTACCTTCAGCTGAAATGCTCAGCTCATGACAAAGTATTTTGCCTACCAAATAACTTTTAGCAGCCATACGGTCTCCTCCTCTTACAGTCCCTTTGATGAAAAGTGCTCCTAGCACAAAGCCCACAGTGCTGTGTGGAGAACGTCACGGTGCCAGCCTGGCCCAGCAATTAAGCATGTGTTTAATGGAGAAGTGTTGCCTGCCACCAAGGTCAGAGCTACGAACACTGTAAGACTGCCAGCCGCCGGAGTGCCTGAAAGGCACCGTGGTGACAAAATCTGGACAAGTACGTGGCTTACCTCTTATTAGGTCAGTGCTTTCTGTCTTTTATCGTAGAAAGCATAAAGGGTTTATTGCCTGTTTTGGACTGGCAGTTACCCCCCTCCTCTGGAGGCAGGAGATTACTTTTGTGGTACGTGGATAGCACGCGGGATGGCGTGGATGCCATCGGCTGCCCCGGAAGACCCAGCACGGAGACCCTGGTCCTGCCCGGAGCAGCCGGCCCCGCAGGGTCCCTCGCCCGAGGGTCCTGGCAGAGACCACGTGCCAAGGTGCCCTTTGCTCCCGTGTCCCTTTAACGCTGGGCTGGGACCTGTTTTTTCTCTGTTATCCCTTTGCTGCAGCTTTGAAAGTAATTAACACTTCTTTTGAGAGCAGAGGCTTCTCAAAGCATTTACCATCTGGTATCACTTACCACATTAATCATAGTCCAAGGAACAAACTAGTTTTGACTTGAGATTTCCTGGGTAACTGGATTTCTCAATTTCAGATGCTATTATTGATAAGTCTGAAATTTTGCAAGGTACCTTATGTTCATGTCATTGCTTGAATGGAAGAAAGAAAACAAAAATAGCCCCAAACCCCCAAATCTGAAAACAAAACTTGGACTTTTCTGATTTTGCACTGAGGCTTGGGAAAACATGATGTCTACATTTTTGACAGTATTAAAATTTAAACTTTCATGACCCAAACTGAAAAACATACCTCTGGCAATATTTTAATATTGATAGGCAAAATTGTGATTCATCAACATCAAACTGTTTAATTCATTAGCCAACAACTTCTATGCAATGTGGGAATACATTTAAAAGAGAATGAGATGAGATCAAGTATTAATTATGCAGTCATTGCACAAATTAATAATTTTATGTCACAAAGAACTTCCTATGTATTAACACTTTATAACCTGTTTCCTGCCCTTATTTTTAAGTTCTTTTGAGGTACATGGGTACACTGTATTTTTAAATCAACCTTTCTCAAAAATGGTAGGCAGAACTAAACATGAAAGACTGACATAACAAAACCTCGTTTTTCTTGGAGGTGAAGTTTTTAAGTTTTCTGATTTCCATGCGTGTGTGATTCTCATACACAATTGTCAATATGAATTGTCACTAATAGTTTTGTGCCGTATAATGCTTTTACTGCCTTTTGTAATATTTGCCGTGACCACACGCACATATTAGTACTCGTGTCTCTTTACCCTTGCTGAAGTGCTACCATCTGAAAGTAAAATGAAGGAACGCTAGCAGCTGTGGGATGTGAAGAGAGGGCGGGAGGCAGCCGGTTACGAGGACTGAGATACTCTAGGAAGGAAACGTGCAGTCCGTGCCCTTGGCTCTGAGCTCGTGCGTAGGTGTTACTCTAGTTCATCACCTTTGCATGGGGCCACTCGAAGCGAATGCCCTGGATGTTCCCAGTGCCTGTGCACGAGCAGCGCAGCACTGCAGGGCTGTGCCGCCCGCCCCCTGCTTCTGCCAGCGGCAGGGAGCTGCTTGGGAACGCAGCGCCTCGCCCTGTGCTCTAGCTGGTGCTCGTCCGGCGCTTCTCTGCACGGGGCCGGTGAGCACGTCGCACAAGACGAGCAGTCACAACAGCAAAGAGGCTTCTGCAGAAACGGCAGCAGCCGGGTGCTTGACCCCCTCTCCTTGCCCAGTGGTGAATGCCAGCTGAAGGAATGCCGCGCTGTGCTTCCCCTCCTCTGGGCAAGACTGGAGCAGACCCGTGGGAACGCCGACTGTTTCAAGGGAAGCTTGCATCGTGGCCATTGTAGTGACTGGGAAGAACCACGTATTTTTCAGAAGGCCCCTGTTGCTTCTAATTCACAGTTCTCAGTCAGATGAGGGGAGCACCCTGCAGCCTGAAGGTGCGGGTGGGATTATCCAGAGAGGAGCCTGCAGACCTGCTGTCCGTGACACTGAAGCAAAGGTTGTCTTCCCAGAAAGGAGCCAGATACTGCAAAACATCTTGGAATGGTGGGGAAATACTGTCTGTCCCCAAGACAGAAACTGTACTTTCATCTTTGCCATGTTGCTGATGTTTAATTTTTAATTGCTCTGCAGTGTGGCCATCTCCATAACAAAGCATGAAAAAAATCTAAATTTGTCCCGAAGATATGAAAGCTGCTGGATGTTCTCAAAGCCAGAGCTTGAGCTGAAAGCCAGAAGGAGCCATCTGAGAGCCTGAACCCTTCCCTATGGTGCAACATGCACAGCATTAGGCTGGAGGACTCCAGTGGCACAGAAGCTTTTGAGAGCGAAACACTCCTTAAGGCTGGAAGGATGTGCTTGGGCCAGAAGCCCTCACCCTGCCCCCGAGAGGTCTGAAAAGCAAACTGAGCCCCAAAAGGCACACAGATCCTTCACTTCACGCCATCCCATTAAAAAGGTACAAAGGGTGGTTGCCAAACAGAGAAACTTAAGCTCAGTCGTTTTAAGACCAAAGATCTCAAATTCCATCCTGCCTTGCCTATAGCATATTGATTTAGGTGAGATTTAAATTGGAGCCAAATGTTACATGCATTTGGCTGGAGCAATTTCTTCAAGAATGTTTTCCTAAATTAGGGATGATAGTGATAATGCTCCTACTTCTTGGCTGTTGCCTACTACTGGCTGAGATTTCATCTGCTAACAACCATGTTTCTAAAAACTCGAAATCTGCTTTTACAGCTACTTCACACAGGATGTAAAAACACCTTTTAACAACGTTGCATTCATGAGCTTTGCTATTTCCATGGTATAACTGATTTTGCATGTTAAATGATCATGTTTCTGCTCCTTGGCAGGGAGGTGCAATTTTATTAAACAGGTTCTTTTTTTCCTCAGATAATCTTTTCAGTGAGTTTTACATATTTGAATCTATAGTGCAAGGACTAGAAGAGATCTTTTCCCTCCGAATGCCTGAGGATGGGGCAGGGATGCCCTGAGGGTGCCTCCAGCCCCTAGAATATTCCAGCTCCATTTGCTGTTTTGCATACTCCTGTGTGGCTTCCTCAAATGTTTTTTGTGAATTCATTCATCAAATGTTTCCAGTAAAGGGGTCGAAACATTTACGAGTGCTAGAAAATCTAATAATTTGTTTTTAAATTCATGACGACTCCTCATTTCCTTCATCAAAGAAGTTGATTTGTTAAGTTTTAGTCATTTAACTATCCCTATACAGGTGTAGTGGTAAAACCTACCTGGCTCTAACAAGAATGTTTATGTTTAACTGTAAAGCAGTGAGAGCCATAGTCTGCATTTTTCCTGTTAATTTACCTATTCCAAAATATATAGGCTTATCTTTAATAAATTTCAGAGCATTTCTGTCAGCGTATGCCTTACTAGAAACTAGCGCTATGGGTGTTATTTTAGCATGTTATGAAAAGCACACGCAAAGCATCTTTCTGATGGGTCTCTTCATCATGCCACCTGCCGCACACCCCTGCTCCAGGAACCGCTACCTGCCCAAGCACCACGGGGGTTATCTTGGGTCGGGGGTAGAGGGCCGTGCTGCCTGCGTGACTTACAAAAACCAGCACTGTCTGCTGAATAGTAAACCCAATTCTTGTGTTTTGGCAGGGTGGGGAATACGTTGAACCTGAACGTGCCCCTCTGCTGCTCGGCCCTGGCTGGGCCACCACGCACTAGCAGCGCGGGGGAGATGCTGTTACTCTCGCAAGCTCCCTCAGGCGTGCCGCAGGAACCTCCTCGGGCAGGCGAGGCTGGCTGGGGGCTCGGAGGGCTAGCGGGGGCCGGATCGCACGGGCTGCGCCTGGCGGGCTTTGTCCCACGCGTGCCGTGGGCAAGAGCTGCTGGAGGCGAGGGTGATGTGCCGGGCACCGCGTCCCCGACGCGCTGGTCCTCGTGCAGCGGTCTGCGGCAGGGGGACATCACCCACCCCCATCGGGGTGCCCTGCTCTTTGGTAGGGACTGTACTTTGTGGGGTGCTGGCATCCACGGTCTCAGCGAAGGGGTTGGAGCGCAGAGAGTATGGTCGCAGTGCTGTAGCATCTTCTGAAAAGCTGCTGGAGAGGCAAATCGCTGCCTGCTCGGCGAGACTCCCTCTGTGTGAAGAGGAGAGCAAGATGCCTGTCCGGGGATGAACGGGCTACGGCTGAATCCATGTCTGCTCTGGGAGATGCGTGAGCTTGGTGACACCACCCGCTTTTAACCAGACAGCGAGTGCCTGGGAAGCCTTCGCAGGAGCCTGGGCTCGGTGCTGCGGCGCTGGCGGCCACTCCTCACGGGGACAGCAGGGCTGGGACCGCTCTGCCCAGCCCTGGGGGTCCACAGCCACAGCTCCCGCCCTGCCGGAGCCTCGGCTCCCAGGAGCTCTCAGGGGACACGGGACACCGGCGATGGCCCCGTGCTCCCCCGCGGTGCCCGCCCTGGTAAGAGGAGGGATGAGGAAAGGAGCCCGGGGCCCAGCGGGAGCAGGACCCTGACCAGGAGCAGGGGTGACCTCTCTGCTCAGCAGCACGGGACGCTGGGCCCTTACCTTCTTCATCCTAGTTCACGGTGACTGTGCCTTTGCCAACGGAGGAGCAAGCCGCATCTTAGCTCTGCTTGCAGAGCTGGTTGCAGAGGGCAATGAGCAGAGGAAACCCTCCAGAAGCGCCCCACGCTCCCAGGACTACGAATCCTCTCCCATTGCTTTTTCTTTTGTGAAGTGGCTACTCCTGAGGCTGCTCGCGGGAACGATTCGTTGCCCCGGCTCTGCACGCCCGTCTGCTCCCTAACCCACTCTGGTCAGGGACGTGCAGCCTCCCGCTCGCCGGGTGCCCTAAAGAAACATACTGGGATGCTTGACAGGGCAAGAATGACATTGTCAGCTGTAAGCTCTGCATGCCCGTAGGAACTGATGCTTTCTGATTAACCTGAATGTGTATCAGGAAAAGAGGTGGGGTTTTTTAATGTAGAATTATTTTTGAGGGTGAGGCAAATTATTATGAATACTAAGTAGAAATTCCCCAGCAAATGGGTTGAGTGCTGCCAGCAGGGAGGCAGCTGTGAATGCCAATACCAAAAATCTGCGCTTCTCCTAAGGTGTGACTGTGCTCCTTACCGCCGAGGTTTGTTCACAAGTTCACCAAGTCGGGGAATGAAGTCTATCTATCTGCATCAAGCCCCAGAAACGCACGGTCTGAAAGGCGCTTGGACACACACGAGACCTTTTTATCGTACCAGGGAGATCATGAGAGCGGCCCAAAGAAACGGAGCGATGGCAGAGGAAGAGCTGCATGACAGATCCCTCCGGCTCCTGCCCCTGGGCCAGTGGCCGCAGCCTGGCGAGGCTTTTGCTGTGACAACCCAGGCAGAGGAATCATAATATTTTTTGCTTGGAACGGATAAAACCAAATCAGCTCATGTCTATAGCTTGCTGGCACCAGGGAGGAAACTGCCTGGTACTTAGCTTGTAATTCTTCAGACTGTAGATGTTTCATGTAATTTTAGATAGCCTGGTAATTGGCAGTGATTCATACCAGCTCTGCTGCTGGCTGCCTCCCCATCAAAACACATCCCCTGCAGCCGCGGTTTCTACGTCCCCCGCCGCGGGCATTACATCAGCACACGCTCGCCATAAGCCCACCGTGGGTTATGCAGCGATGTAGTGCTGCTCAGCCGGGCTGCTCTGCGCTGGTCGTCATCTGGCCTCTGCCAGGGGGGCTTTGCGAGTTGCCACCTTCCTGCCCGACCAGACCAACCTGGGGATGGCTGAGCAACCGTGCGGCGGGCGTGCAGGGAAACGGACAGCTCTGTCATTCCCACAGCAGGAGACTGTCACCCCTGGGACCAGGGGTGGAAAGGACGGGTAAGTTCAGAGCTGAGAGTCCGCTTTTCCCGATACTGTGGGCAGAGGAACCCCTAATCTGCTGGCTCGTGCAGGAGGCTTTGAGGGGTGAGCGGGGAATTTTGCCAGGTGGAGGACGGCCCTCTTCTACTCACCTCTGTCCTCAGCCCTGAGAAGAGCTGGTTGCTGAGTGAGTGCTTGGGTCTGTCCCGTGAGTTAAACTTGGTGAAACTGTATGTTGCCAGGGTTAGAGAAGAAGAAAGGGTCAAAATTCGGGATGAAGGACCACACACACTCCTGCACTGCTGGCAAGGTCGAAAACAGCCAGATGTGTCTTTATCCACTCAGCATCCTCTGTAGGAGGACAGAGAGGGAAATGGGTGGATACAGAGATAGCACTGACAATGCTGATCTAAGCTCAGACAAAAAAGACTGATCTGGCCTTCAGGCTGATCACAGTTTCTGGAGACCATTCAGAAGATGGAGCTGAGGAATGAGACACACAGATGGTGGACAGAGCTCATTACGAGAAGAAAAACTTTTGGTGTTCAGACACAGCTAGACAGGAGCAGGGAAGAGAAAAAGGTTATGTCTTTGTGTTAATAGGTACAATTAAGAATCCCTGCCCTTAGGTCACAGCTGTACTTGTTTCTCCTGTGCTCCCATACAGTGTTTGTTTTATTTTTTATTTTCTCTAGGTTTTTTCCTTTTCTTTGGTTGCTTTTTAGCAGCTGTTTGTGGAGCCAGAGGTCTGTGGAGGTTTGTGGAGGTCTCCATAGGGCAGCAGAATGCAAGACCAGTTCTTTGACCCCCCGTACAAAGTCAGGCTCTCTCCCCGCTCCAGTTACCATCAGCAGTAGCTGAGCTGCGAGGTTAGCACCATAATCACCTTTGATGTAAGCTAACGAGAGTCACTAGATGAGAGGGTGGCTCACCAGGGACAGAGCTGCACGTTCCCCCAGTTTACAAATTAATTGCACTGACTGGAAAGAGCAGGGAGGCTCCTGCTGTTTACTGATATCTCGGAGTCGTGAGCAGGGAGATGAAGCCTGACTGAAGGCAAAGGGGGTACCCCTGTGCGCAGGGCCGGGGGGCCGCAAGGCTGGTAGAGTCTCTACCGCACCTCTGTGAAGCTTCGAACTCGCATCAGCCCCGTGCTGCTGCCTGACCTCCACTGTGCTCAACCCCTGCTGCTAATTAAATTATGGAAGAGAAATACAGAAATGCTAGACGGGCAGGCTGTGAAATTTGCAGACACTGCGCTGGACGGGCAAGGAAGCTGTACGTCTCCACTGTTCTGCAGTGCACTGCCTTCGCGTAACACAGCGAGAGCTGGGGGGATTTCCTTGGTGAAAACAGGGGGGATAGGAACAGTGAACTGGCTCCTTGGGGAGCAAGATCTGCAGATACTGTTGGCACGATGGCTGAGCCTGCTTCTCCCATTCCATAAAGCATAAATTGTTTAAGTAAAACAGCATCTCGATTTAGAAAAGTTTGGTCTGAAGTTGTAATAATTTAAGCAATAAATTAACTCGTACAAATTCACACAAAAGCAAAAAATGCAACCTTTCATGCCTATTGTGTGGTGATGGGAAGGAAACAGAAATGATGCTTTGACTAGGTCATAGGAGAAGACACCTGCTATAGATGCTATAAAATTAAATAACACAGGAGAAGAGGACCAGCTTTGCAAGGGTACCCTAGTTGTGGGGAAACAGGTTCCTTTCAGTCCATTTCCTCCCCTCTAGAAGATCTAAAATTCTGTATGTAAACCACATCTTATTCCAGGTTGTATTTATTCCATTTGTATAAAACTTAACCATTAATTTCTATTTTTAGTGATGTTAGGATGCTCATTTTAGAGGGGAGGTGGAGGCAGTCTGGTAGCTCCTGCTGAGGAGGGATCCCGTAGCAGTTCAGGTGTTTGGGTTTCCCACACACAGCCAAACCTTGACCTTCCTCCAGAGAAAATGTTTCTACACTCATCTTATACAAGGAGGAGGAATTGAACTCGTTCAGAGCTGTTGTGTGAGACTTCCTTCTCCATCTTGGTGTGACAAGACTGGATTTCTCTTGACATGAAAGTAGTCAGTACAGGTTTACAGAGCAGGATTGAGAAGTGGTTCAAGACTATTATTTGTTTCTGCTGCAAATGAAGAAAAGTTGCCTGTGGCAGCAAGACCTTCAATCAGTTTTGTCTGGGGTAAAGTGCTGGAGCACTTCTCATGTAAAGAGGCTCCTAGAAGCGTGGCTCAAGAACTTCTCTGCATCCCTGTCCCTTGTGTCCTAGCTCGCAAATAGAAAGATGGGCTCAACGCAAGACTTTTGCATCTGGATTTTGAAGTTTGTGCAGTGGGTCTGTGTCATGGTATATTTAGGAGACCCAGCTGGGAAGCAGTGATCCCTGGCCAGATGCCACAGCCAGTTTCTGTTCCCAGCAGTAACAATAAAAGTCTTCATTTCTGGTGTTCTGCGGTACAACACGACTGCATTGCTGCTAGTGGTTTTAAATATTCCTTTGTGAATTAAATATTCTTTTGTGTTTTCTGGTGTCAGTCTCTGGGTGCTCCATTGCTGTTCAGTGTTATCTACCAGGATGACGGTGAGATGTGCTGTCAACAGCGGCTGAACTGTGCCTTGTAGGTGAAAGAGAAATGAGGGCTCAGGAGAAGACAATAGCAGAATTTATTCTGCAGGTGGGTGAATGCAATTTTGAAAGGAGGCATTTGTTTTTAGGGTGAGATTTAGGCGTGACTTTTTTGGTGTTCAGATGCTTTTAAGTGTATGCATTCTGCTCATGTTCTGTTAAGGTGAATGAGAGGCAGGACATCAAAGACAAAACAGGGAGAAACGTGCTGCTGCATCCTCCAAAACCATGTGAGTCAGAAAGTCCAGGAGTGGCAGAAGGGCCAGGGTGGTACACGGCAGGTTAAACTTCCCAAACAAAGGCTTCAGTTATTTTGTTTCTGTTTTAGAAAGCAACAGTAAGACCAAGAGAGACACTGAAAGCCTGCTCTGAGCCAAGAGAATGTTTACAAATCCCCCTGCAACAACCAAATCGATAAATCTATACATTCTGCTCTGACTTATCAGTCACAAGAGCCACAAAATAGTTGCTGGTTGTTGGAGGTGTTTGTGGACAGGCTGCGGGGGTGTGTGTGTGTGTTGTTTCTTTCTCTCTTCTTTTTTCTCTCTCTGGGTTTTATTTCACTATGTGAGGAAGGTGTTTATTTAAGAAAAAATGAAAAACACACAAAACTGTATTTGGCAAAACCAGAAGGTTTCTGCAGAATTGCTTTTGTGAGAGTTAAGGTGTTGACACAACCTGGTAAACAAAAACAGGAGTCGTGAGGCACACGATAAGTGGGATTGTATTTCAGATAGCAGTGAAGAGGTCTGGACAACAGCTTATTTGTGATATTGCCATCAGTTTGGGAAGCATGGGGCTGGAGTGACCAGCGGCTGGTCTGTGCTGCCATGGTAAAAGCTTGTACGTGTACGGACATCTCCTGAGACGCTGCAGAGCATGGCTAGAGGCGTCGGGAGATGGACGGACGGGAGCTGGAGAGATGCGGATGGCCGCGTGGACCAGGTCTGTCGCACTCCCCCGGGGAGGAAGGGAGGGCAGTGGCAGCACAGCAGGCACAGCCTGCCTGGGGCTGAGCTGTGCGTCGGAGGGGTCGGGCACCTCGCCGGGTCTCCTCCAGGGCTTAACACGCTCTGTGCCAGCAGGCATTTGGATCTTTGTGTGACGCCTTCTTCCTCTTTCAGGTATTTCAGCCTGAACTGAGAACCAGATGCTCCTAATACGTGTGAGTTTCTCCTTTGTTAGCTGTTCCACCTTTTCACCTGGCTTTGGGTTCGTGTGTTAGGACTGGCCGGCCGGCAGCATTGCTGCAGCAGCTCAGCATGGCCCCAGAACGTGTCTGGCTGCCCCGACAGCTGGATTTGCAGCTGTGGGGTATTGCTGCAGCAGCACAAAGCACCAGCCCTGAGAAAGCACCACTGCTTCTGCCTCTGCATGTCCGAAACCCCAGAAAGGTTGCCTCATCAGATGTTTTCCTGGCAAACTCCATCCCCGCTTGCTGATCACAACTGGCTGTCCTTCGGCAGCCGCTCAAAGCCATCTGTGCACTTCTCAAAGACATCAAGCCATATTCTCACCACGCCTGGCACCGAGGCCATCCTCAAATGCCTCCTCAGTCGCTGGTCAGGGTGCTCGTTCCCGCCTTTGCTTGTTTGCTGCCTCACAACCTCACTCGTGGTCCTCTGTGGTCCCCTTCCTCAGCTTTGCTTTCCTTTGGACAAGGTACCTTTATTTCCCTTTATAACAACGGGTGAGTCGTAGCGAGGCTGCTGGTACATCACCTGTGAACAAACCGAACCCCAGCTCCAAACACGGTGTCTGTGTTACGGTAAACCATCCTCGGCCGGTGGATCAGCCTGGCCCTTTTCTCAAGGTTTGGGGGGTTTGGCCAACACATTGGCTGTTGGCAGGTGCTTTCCAGAGTCTCCTGTTTTGATTTATCAGCTCCTGTACCAGAAAGTGCACCTGTCTGAGGCAGTTGCTGTGCTGGCAAAGAAAAGGGGCCATGGGAGCCACTGGGGCATAATTAAATCATAAATGACAAAAGTTGGATTTACAAAGACATTGCTCCAGGGCACCCAGTGAGCTAACACCAGTCCTATGATGGAAAGGTAAATGAGGAAAAACTGGGCACTCCAGTTTGGATAAGTGACTAATTATAATTTCTAGATTTAATTATCAACAATAAACTCTTAAATACCCACTGCAGACAAGTGAACCTCTGTGCCTTCCTTCTGTTTGATGTGCTAAGCATAAATATTCAGCTCAGCCTCTCAAGAAAACATGAGGTTTTACACAAGAACAACTATCCCAGATGAGCAGGATTTATAGCTCCAAAATGGTCTGGTTTCATAATTTGCAAAAGCTTTAACCTTTCAAGCATTTCCAAACCTATTTTAGCATGCAGGGAGTAGTGATGCAGAGACATTAACGTTAAAACTTTGTGTGTCTCCAGTGAATATTCTTACAAGAAGAAGCATAACGTATCCTTTTTCTTATTTCATTTTCTAATATTTCAATGCTGTTTGCTTCCATGAAAGAAAAAAAAATCCTATAAAATTAACAAATATTGCAAAGCTTTAGATACCAATTAAGATGAATAATTTAACGTGTAGATATCAGTGCATGACAATTCTATGCTTCATCTGCCTGCTCACAGCTTATGGTGGAAACTTGAGGCAGATTTGCTGAAGCAGTTCACGTTTCCTTGAAGGTCATTTAAATGAATTTTCAGATTTCCTTTTAGTCTTCAGGTGATCCCATTAATGACTGGAAAAAACAAACAAACAAACAAACAAACGGAAGCAAAAGCAGATTGAATAAATCATATGGCAATCCTTGGTAACCTGATGTCATGTGCACCAGCTCTGCACGACTGTAGATCGGACATTTATCTCAGCTCCCATCCTTAGAAGTGGAAGACAGCCCAAATGTCGCGTTACCTCCTGGAGTGGTTCATGCCTGTGAATCCTGGGGCTGTGAGCCATGCCACCTCTGCCAAAGGAACAAGGACCAGGATCGCCTTTACCTTGGCTGTCATTCCTCTCTATTGACCATTGCGAAGGATGCACAGGACCCATCTCCAGCCTGCCAGACTTGCACGTTTACAGGGCAGCCAGCCTTGAGACTCAGCTGTCTGGAGAAGCAGCGGGGTTTGCTGATGCATGCCTCCTCCAGGCACCGGTTCCTGTGTAGGAAGGTGGCAGGGCAGGACGAGACGTGGTAGAGCCAAGGTAATCACAGGTCTGGCAAAAGACGGGGACTAAAATGGATGGGTGGGCTGACATTTCCCTGGAAATCCTTTCATTTGCACAGATGGGGTCCACCATTTGCTTCCCCTGCAGCAAGTTGAGGACTTGTATGTACCTTGTCTGAAAACAGAAGGTGGGCCCTCGATAAGTGACTCTGGCTCCTGTCTTTAATTGACGTGGTCTTTGTGCAGAATTTCTGTTATATGAAACCTAGAAAACCAGATGGGAAAAATGTCCCTCTGAATACATAAATAATTATAATGTCTTTCTTTATTAAAGAGGCAACTCCAAAACTCCTGCCTGCTATCCTGATGTGGACATCTTGCTACTTGCCTTTAGCTTGTTTGCAGATCCGAAGGCTAAGCACTAATACTAGAGCGCAGGGATTATGCTTGTAACAGGCTGTTCAGCTCTTAACTGCGTTGCTCTTTTTTAAAAACAATCTATGTTCGGATTTGGGAAAGGAAGTCTGGTATGAAAACTGCTAGATCACATGCATCTGCTGCACTCGGGAAAGATCTATATCTGTCATCATCACCGTGATGGAATCAATTGTACCAGCAAGTATTGACAGCCACGGGCAGGAGAATAGATTCAGCACCGTGCAGACGTATCTTGATGTTGGCAGCTAATGTGCAGGCTTTACAGCAGTACTGTGCTTCCTGTATCCCCCTTTGACAACCGGAGTGCTCCAGCAATGAAAAAGCAATGGCAAAGGGCAGAACTTGCTGCTGAGGTTTCCAGTCACAGACAAGTCAGGCAGGAGTGATCTCTGCAAGCATCTGGTTTGGGGAGGCAATTGAGTTTGGACACTCCTTCACCGCAGGCCCGAGGACAGCCTTGCTTTTCCCACTGGGGTATCTTCAAAAATGCTTCTTAAGTACTTCCCTTTGCCTAGATCCAGACGGCCCTGGACATCTGGGTCACTCTGCAGTGCAAGAAGAGTACCGAGGGGAGAAGCAGTTGGAACTTTGCACCACGTAGTCTCCAAATCCCTCCTGACACTGGGGAGCAGAATGCTGGCCAGCCCTTCTGGCTCGTGACCCCACTTGTTACGACTCTGGCTCCTCTTGCTGGAACTTATCAACTGGCAAAACCTGTTTGTGAAACATTTTGGGGGTTGGGTGTATAATCTGATTAGAAGATGACAACAACCTTTTCGAGTGGATTGTTGAACAAGTGTCAGAGGGCGAGACAACAGACACCAGCGTTATTCCTCTCAACATATTCCAGCTTTGTGGCCAAAGCAAAGAACTGTTTATTGTTGTTGGCATGAGGAGATGATTCCTCAGAATCTCAACACTCTGCAGCCGTTGTCATGCTTTAGAAACAAAAGATGGCAAATGTGGGTGATGCAACGTCTGTAGGCTGTTACTTCTTCCAGCTTCCAGAAGAGTCTTACTGTAGCTTTATGATCTGTATGGCCGAGCTCACTCAAGGGGCATGGTGAGAGTAAAATCTAACCAAATGAACAAACTTTAGTACTGTCAGCTGAGCAAGTCTTCAGACTCCCCATCACAGATCTGGCTACCCAGACACATTTGTGAAAACTGCTCATCATCTCACAATAGCCTGGTAACGCCAGAACTGTTTCATAATTAAAAATAGTGTGAGGACAGGCTTTTCCGTGCACTATTCTTCAGTTACCATTTTCCATGCAGCAACCTGTGATACACTTAGAGATGATAACCAAAGATGGTAAGTTTTATCGCCCTATAAAGGGTGGATTTTTCAGCCTTCCTCTTTAGAGCTAAACCAAAGCTTACAGGGTTGCTGTTCCACAAAAGGGTGTTTGGCAACAATTGCGCTTTGGTTGTGCATAAATTAAAGTGTAACAGAACACTATTAATAGTTTTGATGATGATTCTGATCAGAGGTTTGACTCAAATATCAGCATAAAGAGAACAGTGGTACCGTATCAACCTAGCTTTGGCAGAAAGCGTGTCAACCAGAATTGTGCTTTGAAAATACAGCAACAAAAATCTGCAGGAAAATTTCACAGCAGGACACCTTATACCACCATGACTACTAATGAAGAGCAGCTGCAGACAGTAAAGAGTGCGACTCCGGGGAGATTTCAGCAGCATCTCTGGAAGGATTGTCTGGAGTCCCTGACTTCAGAAGGGAGTTGACTTGCGCTGCACAGGCTGCAGCACCGCTTGTCTCTTAGTGGTGGAGCTTAGGGCATGTTACAATCAAGTGTCTCCATCAGCTACTCCGTGCTATCTTCACGTCCTTGCAGTGCAAATCAGCAGGACAGGAGTCCAGACATCAGGGTCCTGGAGCAATATCAAATATTCAGCACTGAAATAATTATTCTGCTGGCTCACTTAACTGGTCCAGTCAAATGTCAGAGATGCCTTCTGTCAAAAGTGGAGTGATTAAAGTGATTTTTAAGGACAGCTAAAATAAACTGAATGGATAAGAAACCAATTACTGACATGATACGCAATGCAAAAATGGTGTGAAAGCCTCCACCACGGTAGAACTCAGGAAAGTGAAGGGAGCAGCTCTAGCAGAGATATATTAAAACTGCCCGAGATTATGAACAAGGTTAGATTAATGCTGCACAGCAGAAAATGCTCAGAGGAAATGGGGCATAGTGAATACAGGAAGCAACACCTGTGGCACCTGTAACCACTAATTACTGTGCAAATTGGACTAATTTCTCACTTTCTGCCAACTAAAATCTTAATCTTCGTGCACTGAATTGAAAGAAATTTCTGTCACCATGTAACCCTTGCAAGAAAAAAAGGTTCTTCTTTGAACAGCTATACCCTCGGCCAGCAAAAATAACCTACCTATCTTGATATAAAATGCCAGCTATGTAGAAGAATTACTTTTGAAGATCCTCTCTGTGGTGGGTCTGTAACTTACTTAGCATTTGCCCATAAACTGTTTCCTTTTTTACCCCATCTTTGTTTTGACCATCAGCCTGCCCCTTCTTTCAACGTTCATAAACTCTCTTTTTTTCCTAAGTTCCAGCCAAATCTCTCTGTTCAGCCAGGATGGTCTTCTTCCCCACTGGCTCATCTTCCAGCACATGGGGATGGCCTGCTCCCGTGCCTTTCAATTTCTTTCTTGAAGAATGTCCAGCCTTCCTGGACTCCTTTGCCCTTCAGGACTGCCTCCCAAAGGTCTCTGTCAGCCAGGCTCCCAAACAGGCCAATGTCTGCCCTCCGGAAAGCCAAGGTAGCAGTTCTGCTGACAGGGCTGCTTGCTCAGGGCTATTGAAGAAAATTCACTTTTTAGAGAATTTCCTGTAAGTTTTTAAGCAGTACCATACTGTTGCAGGCCAGAGGGCTTAAGAAACTCCTCTTTTCAGGCAGTGGATGTTTAACATGCACCTTATGCAGAGATGCTGCCATGAAGTCAATGTCAGGATGCTCATCTGTTGGTGTAGGACAGCAGGGTTGTCCTTAATTCTCTCTACTGAGGTACTGAGGAAATTGATAAGAAGTGATTTCTTATTACTAAGAAGTAACTACTTGTATCTCACATGGACTCATTAAGAATTAAAAATAAGTGATTCAGAAAGAGCTGCAAAATGCAGAGGTGTGAAAATCTGCATCTCAGAAAAAGGCTAAATCACCGCCTGTGCAGCATATTCGAGAGAGGGTTGCATGGTAACCCAAGTGCAAGCTTCATCACAGGCAGCAGCTCGCGACCAGCTGCCATGTGTTTACTGTAACAGACAAAAAGCACAAAGTTGAAAGAGAACTAGATAAACTACGAGCACTCTTAAGCTGTTTTTTTACCCAGAGATATGAATGAATTCTGCATTTTTTAACATAACACTGCACGTCATTTGGAGAAACAGCATGTCCTGTCTGAGCCAGGTTCTCTGGATTTGGTGCAAGAGGCTCTGGAGGATATTTTCTGGCCTGTCTTCAACCAGATGAGCTGGAAAAAAGGTATGAAAAAGTCAGTGTCCAGTTCAGTGGGGACAAATGGAAATTTCTTTATTTTGGTGGAAATAGAATCGAACAGAGTAGGAAATAATCACCTGAAAAGTAAGGCTGGTGAATGACTGGCTGAGTAGCAGCTCTTCAGGAAAGGATCTGGCAGCTCATTTGAATTGCAAGATGGCCAGAATTCAACAAAATCCCATTGGTGTGAGAAAGCCAGTCTGTGGACACCTGTGAAGAGCAGCACAGTCTGCAAGCCAGGGGAGAATCCCTTCCAGCCCCCTCGCTGCTGGCCACGCCATGCTGGAGTAGTGTCCAGGCTGGGGACCTCACTGGAGAGATCGAGCACAGGAGCAAGAGTAACTGGTGGTGCAGAAGCTCAGCCCCTGGAGGAAACACGGATCTGTAAAATATTTGGTCACTGGGGAATGGAAAAGATGTCATCAGCTGAAATGCATCCTATGTGCTTTGGAAACGCATGGTGTACGTGGGACAAGTCTCTGTTTCTACTGCTTCATGTCCTCTTAGGAATATTTTAATTTGGAATTATGGAATCATATAAAATAATATGAACTCTGCAGTGCCAGTGGTCGGCTATACAGGAGTATATTGCAGTTATCAGCACAGCAGCCAAAGGTAAAGCTCTAAGACAAGGTGATACCTAATCTTCAGAGCTCGGTTTGGGGGGAAGGTCACTGTGCTAAGTGAAATAAACAGTTAAACCAAACCCCAGGCTGCTCAGGACCCGTGAGGAAATTCTGCATTTCTGGCTGAAAATCAAATAACCTTCTCAGAAATACATTGCTTCAATGTTTTTCTCCGTGACTCTAAGTGGCACTGCTTTTTCTGTTTAATAAATCTCTCTAGAAAATGTCACTCACTATAAAATTATATATTTTGAATAAAAGCTAAAGTCTCAGCATGCATAATATATTATTCTTGTGTCTGGGCCCATGGCCTTTTATCCCAAATAGAAAATAAAACAATTGCTGAATAGAAACTTCTCGAATGTTCCGAAATTCTCAGCTGCCACCACCCACCACATTGCAGACTGCAGAATTTCAGCTCTTTCCATCAAATATATACAGTGTATAAATATACTTGTAGATACATACATACATATAAGCACTAGGGATATGTACATTGTGCATCGCGGTAGAATTGGTCTCCAATAGAGCTGAATATACAATGGACACCCCTAAAATCTAATCATGCTCACCCTAGGCTTGATCCCGGGAGCAGAGCCCCACGCGGGCTGCAGCCCGTGGTGAACCAGTGGTTGTTTCTCCTGTGCTCAGCAGAGGGATATTCAAGCGTATGGATCTGGATCCCTGGATGCAGGCTCCTCCTCACCTCTCCAAGGAAGCTCACATGGTATCTAATGACTGACCCTTTGAATATGTTCCTTGAACCCACATCCTGGTCCCAGCTGCTGGCTCTGTCCCTGCCCACCTATAATTAGATGATTTGCATTGACTGAAAGCGAGCTACAAAGGGAAGCCTTGCTCAGAGCCGTCCTGAGAGACCCTCCTAAAGGCTTCTCCTGAGACCCACTGCCTTCCTCCTGATGAACGACTACACTGATCACAAATCACGGACAGAATGCTTTTCACTTCTTGTTATTTTATTTATGTCCCTTTTTCATAAAAACTAGGCCTTACCTGACCAAGTAAAAAACCACACCTGAGGTCACCTAATCCAGTACTTTCCCATCCTCTGTGTCTTCATCATTGCAAAGGCGGTGATGGTCCTGCTCCACTGGAGATCCTCGGGGCTCACTGACCTCTGGGGAAGCACCTGGCCACGCACCAGGGCTCCTGTGGACTGGGGAGGCTCGTGAAAAGGTAAAGGCAATATTAATAACTAGCACCCGCTGCTGATCCGTGAACACATCTATCCCTTGTCAGTGAAAAAGGAAAGTCCCGCGTCGTCCCCCGCCTGCGGCCATAGACGTTGGAGGGCCTCTGTGGTGCCTCTCCAGCACGTCCTTCAGCAAGCCGCAGGCGCAGGAGGGGACCCCCTGGGCAGCGATGTCCCCGGCCATGCGCCAGCCCTCCCTCGGAGCACCAGGCTGTGCTGGGCCCACCGCTCCTCGGGCCAGAGAGAAAACAGACGATTGAGGTGGCCTTTCTGACTGCTTTTCTGCAAACATGGCCAAGAATCTGTCCCGAGATCTTCAACTGATTGCTCCTCTGCAGCCGGGCCCCACCTTTCCCCACACCGACAGCTTCTCTGCTCATCACGGTTGTAACTGGACGTGCTCATTTTGTCTTGTGTAGCATTAGAATTGCCACATCTTGCTTATTCAAACGTTCCAAGCTGTTGCCACCTTCTGAGGTATTTTTTCTGCAGAAAGCATTGTATTTTATTTCCTTTGTAATCCATTTAATGATGAAGGAATCCAAACAGGTGGTTTTCAAAGTTTTTAGATGCAAGACGCTTATGTCTCACTGTCATAACAGTCTGTCTCATTACACGGGGATAAAATTCAAGAAAGTTGATGTATTGCTTACAAAGGAAGCAACAACACTATCGAGTGATGCAGTCCTGTTTGTTCTGTAACGGTGTTATAACTTGAGGAATTCGGTTGCCTGAATCTCTGAAAGTTCCACTGAGGCCAACAGAATAATATTAATTATTTTGTTGTAAAAGAAACAACATCTCTGTGCCTTTTATATCTTTTTATTGTTTTATAGCCTTAAGCATCTATTTACTAATGCTTTGTGCTTTACGAGGTTGAAAAAATAATGTTCCTTTTCTCTTTGTTTACTTTAGCTTTTTCTGTTTGTTTTTTCTCGCTCTGATTTTTTCCTTTTTTTTTTTTCCCTTTTACTCTGACGATCTTCAATACTTTAAATCACATATATCACCTCGATTATCACATATATCGTCTGAATTTCTTTGCAAAATTCAGCTTTGTCTGAAAATGGCAATAAATGAATTATCCATGGCCTTTAGGGTGTTCTGCCTTTGCTGAATCATAGACCTTTAAAGCATGCTCTCAGGGGCATCACTGATACCTGCCTGGAACCCCAGGTGTGCAAACACGTTTTCAGAGGTGCGTTTATCTGTGGGAGAGGCTGCAGGAGCACGTGTGTGGTGGGGCGAGCCGCCCGCCTGCCCTGGTGCCTGCGGGCAGTGGCAGTCTCGCAGGAGAGGGATGGCGTGGGTGGCTCTCCCTGAGCCCAGGTACAGCACTGGAGGCAGAGGCGAGGCAAATCAGGCACCTCCTGTGAAGCATAGCTCAGCACACAGCCAGATCATGGTACCTCACCTTCGCACCTTGGTACGGAGGGTGGGAGCCCGGCTGGGCTGCAGCTGGGAAGCATCGCCTCCTCCCCGCGCGTCCCCGGGGGACCCACACGCGCCGCGCACACAGCCACGCTGCCGCAAGGTTTTCAATCATCTACCAATGCTGTCTGAAAAATGTCAAAGCTTGTCTCCCGTGTTAAGATAACTCACAAACACAAAGGTAAGACGATATAATACCAAGATATGCAGCAGAGAGACTGGCATATCCAGGTACAAAGCAGTTTAGAAGTCCCCAGCTGTACGGTGCTAAGATGAACCGTGTGTTAGGCAGACGTGTTAAAAGGGGCTTCAGGCTTCATCTAGTCTAATACTGTCAAGGAAATGCTGGATGCAAGTGGTTTTTTGCCTTCTTTATTCTATGAATACCCTAAAACATTGTTTACAAGAAAATGAAAATAAAACATGGTGTCTTAGCACTCAAAACCTGTTTGTTCCGCACAGTGTGGGATATGGCGTGTTCTGCTTAGTGCTCACTTGAGTACGTATGTTGTGCGCATCTATAGCATTACCAGTGTGAGTCCTTCCATCGATGAAAAAACACATGCCGCTCTGAACCAGAAGCAGTTACGTTGCTGTGGTTGATGTTATTTGTCTTTCACAGAAGGCATACATGATGCCTTCCCATGGCTTCTGGGTAGAGAACGAAGGTGCAACTTCTGTGACAGCAAGGTGAAAAGACAGGGTAATCCTACCCGCTGGCTGTAATATTGATTTGAAGCCTTGCTGCAAGTTCAGAGGTCTTACTCAAGCATAAGCACCAAGGAATGGTTGTTTGAAATTTAGTAAGTGATAATAACAGAGCTACTGCAAAGGAAACCAGCTTGACTGACCCTCAGCCCATCCATAATATCCTACAATATTGTTGGAGAAGCCTGTCTGATGATCTGCTCCTGCAGCCTGAGAAGAAGAGCTGGAAATGAAAGGCTTTTCAGGTAGACTACTCGGGGATCCAGATTTCCTGCAAGTGAAGTAATTATGTTTTCATTACTCTGGGGCTATAATAAAAAGAAATTCTGTTGATGACAATTCTGCAACCATTGTACTGAGGATTCAGCTGGCACAGCTCTGTAAAACACGATTAATTAACTTTCTGCCAGAAGCATGCTGTAGTGAGCTGTCCTGTCTGTCTTCTAAGGGATGCTGTACTTCATCCTAGACAAAGTCGCTGCAGCTGCAGAGGGACGAGTAGTAAAATACTGCTTGCAAGAACACGTCCTTGGGTACGTGCCTTTTGTGAGAGCAAGGAAAAGTTGTCTAGCAGCATGCACTACCTACAATCTGCATGTGAAAGCCAGGTTTTAAACACATTTGAGAATGCCCAAAACACATGAAGATTGGAGAGCCTGGCTAAGCCGGCGTTAGGTGCCTGCCGCTGCCACAAGCCGCGCAGCTCAGCCGGGGGCTGAGGCGAGAGCTGGGACGGAAATTTTAAAATGGCAGTTGAGGGATATTTCAGAAGTGCCCTCCGCGGGGGCTGGCTCCCTGGGGGAGGCGAGGCGGGTGGCACGGTCTGCAGATCCCTCTCCCTCCTCCGTGGGGAGGAGACCCCCACGCTCGTGGCAGCCCTTCCCACCCGGCCGCGGGGCCACGCCGGCCGCCCAGGCACGGGCAGTCCCCCGTGGGGTGCCCGTGGGGCAGAGCCCTCCCCTCACCTCTGCCCGCTTGCCGGCTCTGCCAGCGCCCACGGCGCGTCAGCCAGCACCGCCCAGCCGGCGCCCAGCACTGCTGCGGGACGGGCGTTCGGAAAGGTCCTCCCTGGAAACCAGCCGGGAGCTGAAGCAACATCAGCACTGAAGCGCCGGCGTGCTCTCCTCTGGGCTCTTGTCCTCCCCTTGCCCTTATGTTCGGCTAACCCGGGTTTCAGCCCTCTGGATGTATGATGGTTTCCATACCTGAGATCTTAGGTTTTGGGAAGCGCTGCCGGCTCGCCCACATTTTCTTTTTTCCCCTGTCTCTGTATTGCAAATGTGAATTGGGGTATAATTTACTAAGATAGATTAAAATAAACAAAAAGCAAAACAGACATCGACACCAGAACCAAAATAAACAAACATGAAAATTGGGCAACCACCATAGCTTTTATTTCTCAGGTCAGCTCTTAATTGTAGTACTTAGACATGATTAGCGGGTGTCTTGATTACCCCGCCAGAAATAAATCCTACTTTGCAGAGAGGCTTATGTTTTCTGGAGAGGAGAGGAGAGGAGAGGAGAGGAGAGGAGAGGAGAGGAGAGGAGAGGAGAGGAGAGGAGAGGAGAGGAGAGGAGAGGAGAGGAGAGGGGAGGAGAGGAGAGGAGAGGAGAGGAGAGGGGAGGAGAGGAGAGGGGAGGAGAGGAGAGGAGAGGAGAGGAGAGGAGAGGAGAGGGGAGGAGAGGAGAGGAGAGGGGAGGAGAGGAGAGGAGAGGGGAGGAGAGGGGAGGAGAGGGGAGGAGAGGAGAGGAGAGGGGAGGAGAGGAGAGGAGAGGGGAGGAGAGGAGAGGAGAGGAGAGGAGAGGAGAGGAGAGGAGAGGAGAGGAGAGGAGAGGAGAGGGGAGGAGAGGAGAGGAGAGGAGAGGAGAGGAGAGGAGAGGAGAGGAGAGGAGAGGAGAGGAGAGGAGAGGAGAGGAGAGGAGAGGAGAGGAGAGGAGAGGAGAGGAGAGGAGAGGAGAGGAGAGGGGAGGAGAGGAGAGGAGAGGAGAGGAGAGGGGAGGGGAGAGGAGAAGCAGCCAGGCAGCCGCATGGAGCCGCACCGCTGCCCCGGGACGCTGTCGTTCATGCTGGAGGCTGCGGGCCAGGAGGGCAGCTCAGACCCGAAGCAATGCCTCCGTGTCCCCGGTTTTGTCTCCTGGCCGGACCGCAGCGGGTCTGGGGGTGATGTGCGCCAGGCAGGGGGATGGGCACAGCGTTACCCCAGTGACCTCCAGTTTCCCGATGAGTTTCTTGCCCAGAGGCCTGGTGTGTTTAATACCGGCATAAAACCCCTTCAAGAGCGTCACCGGGAGAATCGTTGGTAACGAGATTACAGCAGAACCGAGCGTTTGTCCTTCTGTGCTATGGGACGTGTGGCTGTAAGGTCATTTGGTGCAGAAAGGTTTTTTTCATTGATTAAATAAAGAGATCCAAGCAGAAAGCCTCTGATCTCACAATGTAATTCCAGAGGATTGCCCTAACGGGGGGACTTGGGAGGATAACAGTGTCCTACAGAAAAACATAAACCAGTGCAATTAAAGACCATGCTATGCTGTGCACACGTCAGGGACCGCGGTCAGGACGAGGAGTGAGGTTTCGCTCTGTAAGCTTTAGGGACAGATTTTCTGCTGTGGAGATGGTGGGGGAGGAAGGAAAGGAGATTTTCTGCTCTAGAGGCTTCCCGTGCTGCACTCGCGTTTCTCCTACCAGAGAGTGCATTTCTGCTTGGCACCGCTGGAAAGCAAACTCCAGCACCGCATTATATTTTTTTCTGGGGCAGGGGATGGGAGGTGTTTGCTTTCCCTTCTTGTAGAACAAAATCCAGACCTTTCAGTTTTATGCAGAAAAAAAGAGGACACTCAGCAGCCAACACTCCAGGACAGCCTGTATCCCGTGGGCAAAGTACTTGGCTGTGACATGGGAGACTCCCATCCAAATCCGTGCTTTGAGCCAGGCAGAGCCCTCGCGATCGGCCTTACTCGCTGGAGCTTTGGAGCAGGTGGGACTTATCTGGGGATGGAAAAAAAAAGTGTCATGAAAAACCAGTAACTTTTTCTTGGAAAATACTTTGTTGCCATGAATTTTCACTTCCAGAAGAAATCCCTCCCAAAAACCACCAAAAGACCTTATATATCAAACTTCTAAACTTAATAATTATTTTGAAAGAAAATGATTTTGCTTTTCACAGAGGAAGAATCTCAAAATACTGAACTCTGATGATGTGTGAAACCATAAGAGGACACTTTGAAAAACGTACCCTGACTCCTCAGAATCCATATGGCGCCTTTCCAACCCAAAGAAAACTGGACGGGAAAAGTGCCTGATGTGCACCGTGGCTGCGTTGCAAGTCCCCGGTCGGTGCTGCTGCGCCGCGGAGCAGCGCTTACAGGTGCGGGCGCCGGCGCGGGGCTGCAGCTGCCGGCATGCGAGCAGATGGCTCTGCACGCCGCAGAGAGCCGGTGGGTGCTCGGAGATGGTCTGTGGCTGCCCGGGGTCGTGCCATGCCCACCCGACTGCAGCGGGAAGCAGATGTGCTGGACACCCTCAGAGGAGTGCTTTACTTCCAGTGACCTCGTCTGACTCGCTTGTAGTTTTGCTGGGGAATACAAAGAAATAGGGTCTTTGCCAGAAACTCTGCAGCATGAATTCTGCTGTGAAAATACACATGTGCATGAAAAGGTGAAGGACATTTCCTTGGGCTATTTTCTGCTGATGTCTTCTCATGTAGGAGGCATGATTACAAGCCGACAGTGCTGCATTGCATCCCTTGGCTCGTTACGATCAGTTTGTCCAGGCAAGCCATTCATAATGCAGGAAGAGACTGAAAAGCTGTCTGGACCCTCAGTTAATGGTCAACACATCTGCCACTGATACAAAATGCAGAGAAGATATTGCAATCTATGTTTATTTTTTTCTGAATAATAACGATAATAAAAAAAATTCAAGTATTTTTTTCCTAGAGTCTCATGGCAATTTGAAACTCCAATCCTGTTCCTCCCTCCTCTGTTTTAAAACTGCATTTTGTGGCTTGTCATTTACAGACGAAGTTCAGGAGCCAACAGTGCATCTCTTCTGGGGGGTGGCTCCGGCGGTGCCTCCACGGCGGGCAGGGAGGTGCTGATGGTCCCCTGCCCCTCCCCAGCCGCGTCCTCTGAGCAGAGCGTGCTATTGAAGGCTTCAACTGCAGGATTTTTAATGCTGTTCTCAGCAAATAGGTATTCCCGGGAGCCTTCGCGTGAAGGCGGAGAGTGAGCTGAGTTCAGACAAGCTGCTGCTCAGCTTGTACTTCTCCCTCTGCTTCCTTCTCTCATGTAAAAGCTACGTTGTGATCACCTCAGTTCATTAGAAACCGTTCTCATTAATCCACATTCTCTCTCTTTTCCTCATTTCCCATGAACAGGAACTGGATTTTATTCAGAAAGGTGCCAGGGATTTTCTTTGTGGATCTGTCCCTAATCACCTGTGCATGGCCGCCTGCAAACAGTCTGTTTTGAGAAGAGCAGTTGTCTCATCTTGAAAATCTCTACTGCTCTTCCCAAAGTCAAGTTTAAGTCTCATAATAACCATGCTTTTCCTCATTCTCAATTAAAGCACAATAATTCAGTCTCTACTTAGCCTGTTAACTGTTCAGATTCACTGCCGGGGCTTTATCCACAGATTAATGGATTTATAGATTATAAAGCCAGAAGGGACCAGTGTTACTTTCTTCCTAACAGAGGCCTCAAGAGGTCCTTCAATGAACTCTTGACTGAACTTCAGTACTGCTGAAGAAGAACAACAACAATGAAAAAATCAATCTCATCCTGATTTAAAAATTCCCAGATCCATGGTAAGTTTGTCAGATCCTTACTTACTCTTGCTGTGAAGGAGAAGGATGCCCGGCCCCTCACCATCGGTGATCAGCTTCAACCAGCAGCCGTGCTGACCTCCCTTGACCCCTGCTAAGCAGAAAATCCCCCTTTCACCACATTTCTGCTTCTCTGGGAGGTGTCCACAGACTATCGCATCTCCCCTTCTCTCTCCCATCAGCATTTCTACCAGGACAGGGCCCTTGTGCCTTTGACGCTGGCTTTCGGCACTTTCGGCTTTCCCGTTCCCGCAGACCCTCCCCAGGCTCCCGCACCCCTCCGGGACGGGCGACAGCAGCTCCGCAGCAGCGGCAGCAGCTGCAGGAGCTGGGTGCTGGTGGGACCTCTCTGCTCTGACTCGGGGTGCTCCTGCACAAGCATCATTCGTCCTCGTCACCGTGCTGCCCTGGGAACTCCATTTAGCTAATTAACAGCAAGACTCTGCTACCCGTTTTAGCAGTGCCAATTCCAAATATAGATCCCCTGATCTTGCAGACGGGTATCTTCTTCTCAGACATGAGGCTGCGTGTGGACACATTAAAATGATTATCTGACCATGCAATCCAGACTTCCCTGCATTGGTTACTCGGTCTTTTTGTCACTCACCACTGCCCCGGCCTGCGTGTTATCAGCCCAAAACCAGGCTGGGGAGCGGGCTGTCAGTCAGGCAGCACCGACAGCCTCTGGCTGATGGTCCACGGGCGGCAGACCCCGGTCACCTGCTGAGAACATACAGCCACGGTGTCCCCGCGTGGCAGGACAGGTAATGCCGTGACACACAATATTATTAATTTAAAAAGTCAACATGTCGCATACCCAATGGATGAAAAAGCAGCTGATTAAAAGGTTTTGAAATGCCACTGCAAGCGGTAAGCGCGCCCTGGCTGCTCGCCTGGCCGTGGGGATGGCCGCGGGGCATGGGGATGCTGCTGAAGTCTCCTTGAGCACCCTGTGAGACTTTTAAAAAAGAATCTTGTCCAAAAAGGAGATAATTAGTTTTGCAAACCAGCATTGGCTATATTTTATTCTTTTAGCTCTCTCTTGATTAACTTCCATAGTAGCTGTTCTGTTATTTTTTCCAGCATTGATGTTGGACTGACAAGTCTATAATTATCTGGGTCATCTTGTTTATTCTGTTTTATAATACTGATATACTTCCTTTCTTCTCACTTTGTACCAGATATTCGCAGCAAGATTTTGAGCCAGCTCTTAAAAAAACCCTCTGAATGTTACATTATATATATATATATATACCTTTTTCCATGCTAGGTGCAGCATAGCTTGATTTTAGAAAATTGTCATATAAAGCAATTATAAAACCTGATGATAATTTAGTAGTGGCAGAATGAGATTTCCAGTGTACACCATTCTTACCAGAGCTCCTCTTTGCTCTATATCTTCTCTCTTGTTATAGCTTCTAACGCCCAATGACGTTTTGGTGGTCTGCTCCAGAAATCAGTTAATACGCCTTCTAGGGTTTTGCCTGTGATTATTCATTAGGGCATGTCTCCACATGTCTACAGACACCTTCCACATTCTCCTGCTTCCTTGTTCAGAAGGTCTGTGTTTACTATATCCAGTGCATTTGTAACAGCCAAGTTTTGGGAAGCGTCTTCCAGAGGCCAGTGTCACCAAATGCAGGATTTCTGCTCAGAAGTCTGCACGTTTACTTTACCTCTGCGTTACCCAAGCTCATGGCGTTGAGACGTAAGCAATAAAATGTCTATTTTCTATACGTTGTTTGATTGAAGTTGTTGTGTCACACTTTTGTGCTGAATGCCTCCACTTTGCACCTTTCCCTTTCAAACCCAGTGCCCCCACCTGCCCCCCGCAGCTTCACCTCCACGTTAGGGTATTGCGTCGTCCCTGCTCTCGGCCGTCTGTCCTGCCCAGACGGGTGAAGACGTTTTCCACAGATTTGTGTCAGAAAGACCAGCAGTCCTGCCTGGCCAGGGCTTCTGCTCATAAGGGTGAGCTTTTTCCACACCTTTGTGTAAGACACATTACTATATTTTTGCCAAATCTGACATAAATTTCCTAGAGAGACACAGCCTGACAATTAAGGAGCACCGTGAGCAATCTCACGCCTGATCTATGTTATTAATTGAGGGACTATGAAATATTTAAAACCTCTATGGGAATCACAGGGATAGGGAGCAGGCACAAGGTTGTTTGTGCTGCCCAGATATTTGATGGTTTTTGACTTCAGAGTACTTAACCGTGCTTCCTTAACATTTGTTTAACGTTCCCTTTGTCGATCGAATGTATTTGAACTTTTAAGGAGTTAATTGCTTTTCACACTTCTGTTAGTAGCTATCTCCTTGATCTAATAGAAGACTGAACTTAATTGGGCTTGTTCCAGGGAGATTAAAAAGGTCTTTTCCACCTATAGTATCTATGATTTAATGAAGTGTGCATGTGACTCTTTTTTAATGTGTTCACCAAATAAAAAATCACTCTGGTACCCGTGTTTCCTGCGAGTGCACCCACAGATTTACACAGCTGCGGTATAGTGACAGTGCAACAAGCATTGCTGATTGCCAAACAAGAAATACGAATTTATAAGTGATCTTTAATGTTTTGTGATGTGAAATTTAACAGTCCAGCTGCGTATGTGCATCCGACTCTGCTTCTGGACATGCATTGAAGATGATTTTATGCTCAAAGCCACGCTCACGCTCAGAAGTCACGCTCTTGGCAACTTCAGTGAGTGAACAGAGGAGGCTCTGGTCTTAATTACACACTTATCAAATAGCAAAAACACTTCAGGTGTGTTCACTTTATCTAAATCTTGCTAAGAGTTAGCAGAAAATATCTTTAAGAAGCAAAACGTTTTGACAAGAATGTCTCTAAGCACTCTTACCTAAATAAAAAAAAAAATTAGTATTTATTTCAGTGTTTAATATATATACAGGTAAATATTGCTCCCAAACATGTCACTACAGGCCTATCTGACTAAATAGGCGTAGAAGCCAGTTCCCTATGTGTAGGATTTCTATGAGAAGCACGAGAAGTTTAGGAAAATTAGACCATAATATTCATTTGAAATCTTGGCCTACTCTAAAGAGCTGTATGAATTATTCAAAAGAGAGACCGAGGGTTGCACAACACTGTGTCACTTTTCAATGCAAGGCAGGGAGGCAGGAGGCTGCTGGAGTTTCCCATGGCTGCTAATTGAAACCCAGAGGATTTAGAAAAAATTGTGAGAACAGAAAAGATAAAATAGGAACCCAAATGAAGTTCTCCAGCATGTTTTAAAGAAACACTTTTTAATGGAGATTTAAGTAACAAAAAAAGTATCTGTAAATAGCCTTCATACTGAACTATTCATAAGGTAAAAGAATACAAATACCTTGGTTTCCCCTTTCAACTGAAAAAAGTCGGCATCATTTACAGTTCTTACCTGCTTTGGAAGGATCCGTGTGAAATACATGCTCCCGTGTAAGGACAAAGTCCTGCAGTGCTGTTTCCCTAACATTCATCACCCCTAGTCGGGATTTTCTTTTCACAGCTAATTTCAGAGTGGGATAGAAAAGGGTAAGTTTTAGCCAGAACGAAAGATGTCATTGTGACTAGCAATGATTTCCATCTAGCTATGAGAAAGAGAATACTTAAAACAGGAGTGAGAATACTCAGGACATGACTGTTTGGGAGGTGTGCAAAAGAAAGCCCAGGAGATCTGTGCCAATTTTTGCTTTAATTGCATCTGAGACGTACACCACACTGAGTGATATTGCAAAAACCAGGCTGTTTCAAGATCTTTCTATTTTCTTGAAAGAAGAGGGTGAGTTCTTCCTCCCTTCTCCATCTCCCTAAAAGAACACTAAAGACCCCCCGCAAACGCGCAGCTAGTGACTAGCTACCCCAGATTAATGCAAAAACCAGAAGAGCAATAATAGGTTTCTATTACCCTGCTAAATGCTCGTCCATTTCAGGGAGCAATACATTTCCTTATTTGAATACCCCTGCAGTACTTCATTCTCTTGAAATCAGCCAGCTCTTTCCTTACACTCTTCAAAAATTTTATTTATTATTCAGCTGTGCCCAACAGTCCTGTTGTGAGACCCTGGCTGGCAGCCCCCTCCCGCAGAGGGTGGCCGTCCCTCGGCCGGGAAGAGCGTTTAGAGACCATGGGGATGCCAAAGAGCCACTGCAGGGAGACTCGCCAGGAGCAGCCCCAGGAGCGTCCCGAGCCGTGCCCCTGCCCGTGCCCCTGCCCATGCCCCTGCCTCTGCCCGCGCCCCTGCCCGCGCCCCTGCCCGCGCCCCTGCCCGCGCCTCCTTCCCTCCATCAGCCCTGAACTGCCCAGCCAGCGTGAGCTGGCTGCGGGACCTGCGACCAACATCCCCACTAGCAACCTGTGTGCCATGACCAAAGTCTACATTGTGATTTTGCAGGAAGTAAATTCTCCCGTTTGAAGGAGAGAGATGTGACAGCAATCCTCAGCTGTCTCCAAGTGCACACATTTCTTGTTGTGAAGATAAGCATGGTGATTTGCTGCTTAAAATGTCTTTTTCTTCTGCATTTCAAAGGCAAGTAACAAAGAAAAAGCACCCAAAAGACAGGAGAATAAAATGATATTTAAGACCTTCATATTGAAAAACAGAATATACCACATTTCAGGTGATATTTTTATTTATCATTAGTGGGTTGTTTGCATTTACTACAAACTCTGAAAACAGAAGAATAGTAAGAGTCAACACTGGAAAAAAGCCCCACTCTTCCTTTTACTGAGGATTCCTCTACACATACCTAGTTCAGGGTAATATGATTTAATGACAAATTAAAAATAAACTCAGATATTCCCTCATTAATTTTTTTACTAAAATGATCAGTATATTGATAATTTGCTTGCAAAATTATTAGGACAATTTCTAAAATTAACACCAAATAGGTATGCAGCGATGAAGGATTATGCATATCAAAGTACTGCTGATGAAATCGCAAGTTATGCATACGGAGCTTTCCAATACAATGAACAGATAAATATATTTCCAACATCTGATGGCTTTTTTGCAAGGAGTGTAAACTGATTTTGTAAACGGACTTTATGGGTTTTGTGACTTTATGGGGTTTGTGTCTGTGAATTGTACATCTCTGTTTCTCTCTACTGGTGCGTGGAAGCTCTCTTCAAATAAAGAAAGGGAGATCTTTGCCTGTCTGGGACGTGCTGCTCAGAATTGCTTTCTACTTTTGCTCCTGCACGCATATTTCTGGGTGAACATAAAATATCCTTAATTTAAATATTATTTCTTACCTTCTCCATCTCAGAAAACTGCAGAGAAGCTGTGTTTTACCTTTCCTGGGTCACCTTCCTCCACCAGTCTGTGTGGTGGGGTCTGCCTGGCTGTGGGAGAAATGCCTCCTCCTCCTTGGTGTGATGTGGTCTCCTCCGCTGGTCCGAAGTCCCCGTCCCACTGCATAGCTCACTCTGGTGTCTCAGTTTCTTTCTGGAGTTGGGTCCTCCTGATATCAGCAACAGCCTCCAGGAAAAAAAATCTATCAACATCTACATGAAGCCCTTTCTCACTCTGTTATTTCCATGACTACCTCTTCTCTAGCACAGCCTTATGACCTGCACAAGCTTTCAGTGCTGGTTTTTTGATTGCCGCCTTCTATGTGTATCTTGACTCAATAAGTTGCTGTAAGGTTTGAAGGCTATCGTCACATTTGTCTGTGAAGCTGGAGCTTCCCATGTTTATTCATCTGTGAATAAGAGAGAAATGTCTCAGAGGCCTGTTCTGTCGCAGCTACCCTCTCACATCGGCTTCTTCTGCAAAGCACCTCAGTATTACGCTGGGCTCAAATTCTCTCATATTCTACCAAATGTCTGCCAAAACATATTCCTTTTGCCCCCTTTGTAATAACATGCATAATACCTTTCCCTAAACTTACTTATTATTTAACTTAAACTCTTTTTTTTTCCCCATTACAATCAAACCTTCTGTGGGAATAATTTCTTGGAAGTTTTCTGGGACAAGCCTTGGTGCTGAGGCCTTGCAACTCAGTACAAAGCTCATGGCCTGTGACAAGCCATGGCAATATTGTATTGCAGGGCTACAGAGCTACGAACTTCAGAGAAAGTCTTCAGTGGACCTTCAGCACTGCATTTAGTGTAGAAGTGGTTAGTGTCATTTTCAAAGCACTAGGTATCTTCCAGCAGACTCGTTCACCTCACAGCGTTGGCCCATGCATGGCCAGCAACTCCCTTTCCCCGTGATGTGAGGTTCACCAGAAGCTTGTCCTCTGCAGTTTCTTCTGAGCACAGGTACTCCCTGTATCCCTTCACTTCTGTGATTTCTCACCTGATTTCATACCTGTTCTCTCCTAAACAAATATTTATTGTGCTGTCTCTCTTCTACGATTCATCATAACTCTGTTCCTGTAGTCTTCCATCTTATAAAGTCACCTGGGAGAAAGCTGGTATGGAAGACACTCCAACCAGAAATGAACGTATGTGGAATTGAATTGATTATCCTTTAGCTATGGACAAGGACACACTAGGGAGCAGAAAAAAAGATCTGAAGCGTGAAAAGTATTTAATGAGACACAGTTTCCTGGGCTACCTCATTTCCAAGCATTGTACATGGCAATCATTGCTCTGATTTCATCCTGGAGAGGGAGATGGTGTTCCTCCTCCTCCAAAGCCAAAGCCCACCAAAGCCCATTGTCAGGGACGGGAAAGTTGGGGTGTAATTTATGTTTTCCCTCTGCTAATGCTCCACAAAGAAGAGAAATATGGGTAAGAGCCACTGGCATCTTCCTGACTGCCTGACTAGGTGTGGTGGTTGACTGTGTGTGTACCTCTGCCTTTTAAACGTGTCAAAGGAAAAAAAATCTTCCTGGAGGTTTGATAACAGCAGCCAAATGAACATTTCTGCATTCGTTCACTGTGGGCTTCAGTTGTGACTTGTAAGATATGACTGGGTGCGCCTTGTGCTGAAGTAGTCTGAGGAGGACACCAGTCACCTCGGAGGGTGACCCCAAACATGTCACCAGCTCCACAACACAAGGTGCTCACAGTATGATTTGGTGCAGCATTAATTCTGTTCTAAGGAAAACAGAAATTTATAAGCATATTATTACTAAGTACATAATACCCCTTTTAGGCTTTAAGCTAAAGTCGAATAGGCTATTTCTTCCAAAACCATGTATGTACAGTTCATGTTTACAGAATCACAGAATTGTTTAGGTTGGAAAAGACCTTTAAGATCATTGAGTCCAGCCGTTAACCTAACACTGCCAAGCCCACCACTACACCATGTCCCTAAGCACCTCATCCAAACGTCTTTGAAATACCTCCAGGGATGGGGACTCCACCACTTCCCTGGGCAGCCTGTTCCAATGCTTGATAACCCTTTCAGTGAAGTAAAATTTCCTAATATCCAGTCTAAACCTCCCCTGGCGCAACTTGAGGCCATTGCCTCTTGTCCTATCACTTGTTACCTGGGAGAAGAGACCGACCCCACCTCTCTACAGCCTCCTTTCAGGCAGTTGTAGAGAGCGATGAGGTCTCCCCTCAGCCTCCTTTTCTCCAGGCTGAACAACCCCAGGTCCCTCAGCCGCTCCCCATCAGCCTTGTGCTCCAGACCCTTCCCCAGCTCCGTTGCCCTTCTCTGGACACGCTCCAGCACCTTTAGTTTCATGGCTCGACACTCTAAGACCACAGATATGACTGAACAAGTAATTAATGAATAAATGCACATATACATGTAACATACACTCAAAATTTGTCCGTCCCTGAAGATTCCTATCCAAAATATTTATAATTTGGCAGTGGGTGCTATCACCCAATGCTAAGTAATATTCACACCTTAATCCTGAACTGCTGTCTTTCTTCTGAACTGAAGTTCAGCATGCTTCAAAGACTGAAGCATGGAAGCAGTAGCAAGCAATACGCAACATCACCCCACGAGCGGCACAGGTAAGACAGTGACCCCACTTGCTGGCACCACAAGCACTGTTTACCAGAGCTGTGCAAGGGTAGGTGGAAGAGGCGAAAAGCGCCTTTTCCTCCTCCGCTTTGAAGGCAGAAGCACTGGGGCTGGCAGAGCTCTTCTGTTCGGTGAGCCAGTAGAGCAAAACAAAATGCATCATCCAGATGTAACACTGACCGCTGAGAAGAGCTTAACCGGCAAAGCCCATCATGCACAAGTGTAAGGAGTGAACTCACTTCTGCCATGTGGGAGCCCCCGCAGAATATTTGAACCAGAAAAATCTGAAATGGATCTGCAGTTTATGGAGAACAGAGAAGAACAACTATGCCTACGACTCCTGAAGACAATGCTTAATTAGCAAGTCAAATATACCAAACCTCTTCGGGAATGCAGTCAGGTCCCCTCTCTTAAACTATTTCCAGCCTTCCGGTCCAGGGCAAAATAACAAGGGACGCAGCAGTCGCCAGCAGCACTGGGCGCTGGGCAGAAGCCTTCACTGACATCCCTGCGTGGCCTTCAATGACAACCCTAGCACAGCTGTGGTCACGCTGCAGGAGCTCGGTGCTGGCACCACCGGGGCTCGTGCCGGGCCAGGACACGGGCTGCCGATCCCCACCCACGCGTGGCGGCAGGTACGGGTGGTGCAGACCGTCCAACGTTGCCCGTGGTCTCCCTGCAGGACTGGGAAGTGCCTCTGCTTGAAAGCGTGCTCTCAGCTGGGTGGAATCACACTTGGGAACACCATTTCCCACGATGTCAGATAAATCCCTACCAACGTTGGGAAAAGCTTTATTTTTTGATAAAAATCTTGGCACCAAAAATAATGCTGTTTCTACAAATGTGAGGAAATACGCCAGAGACTCAACTTCAAGCCCTGAACTGTGCTAAGGACTTTGATTTTTCACCTGGGAGGAGTTCCACCGTGGCAAGAGGCAGTACAAACGTCTGAAACGGAAAGGCTAGCCGTGAGTCCAGCAGGTCCTGCAGTCTGCAGCACGTTCAGCTTGCGTCTGCCCAGCTGCTGTGCCGGTGGGACACAGAGCGAGCGCACAGGGCTGTGCTGCGGTGGGGACCTGCATCCTGGACCCCCGACCCCGGGGGTGGTCTGCAGAGGTTTACTGCCCTGGAGCCTCGGCAAAACAGCCCCATATGAGGAGGAGCACCGCTGAAGTATCGGTCTAATCCCACCGCACTCCGCAGCCGAGTCCCTTCTTTACTGGCAGTGGAATTGTAATTTCAGGTAAGTCTGTACACCGATTCACTTCATCACTCCGTAAGCTGATGTTCTTGACGCCCTGGTGAAACACCTTTAAGATAATGTCCTGCAAATGTGAGGGCAGCTGTCTACATGCCTCCTGGCTGCCCCTTCCCACTGCTGCTGGGTGGCACGGCCCTGCTCTTCTTTCTGGTCTTTGCACTTGCGGCAGGCGGATCCCATAGGGCAGCTATGTACGATAAACACATGGATGGAATCTAAAAAGCATGCTCCTGGCTCAGTGGCAGTTCAGAGAGACATGACCATGCGTGAAGGTTGCACAGTCCTCTCACACTCACCCTGCGGACTCGGGGTTCGCAGTTACCAAATGGACTCGTAATGAACGGAAAAATCAATAGCCCGTGCAGCCAGCACGCCGGGCTCGCTGTGCAGCCAGGGGTTTCCATTACAGTAGCACCCTGGTATATAAATAGACTGCCCTGGGGAGGTAAATTCACAAGACAGCGAGTGACTTCTTTGGAAGCAAATGATTAATGCTGGATGTGGCCATGGAGTTTAAAATGTGCCTCAGCAAAGCTGAGTCTCAGGGCATTTAGCAGCAGGAGGTTGCCTTCATCGCTCCGGGCTGCTGCCTCCGGATCAGACGCCGTGCTTGCGTCTCTGCAGAGCAAGCTGCAGGGAGGCTCCCCACGAGAGGAAAACCTGCGCCACTCATTTCGCATTTCATCTTCTTAAATTAACACAAAATATATTATCGTTTCCTATTTAATTTGAGAAACTGAGTAACGGCTCAGAAAATGTTTGTGGCAAAAGAAATACCACATCAGCATTCCCAGAAACCTCCTCAGATCCTCCATGAGCAGCTTGTCTCCTCTGAGGATGGTTGCTCCAGGAATGGAGATGTTCAGCAGCACTTGCGAGGGAAGTCACCCTGGCACCCCAGGTTTATGTTGAGCCACCCCAGGGTTCCCTCCCACTCCTGCCCTGGGGGTCTGACGTGTCCCCCGTGGGTGCTCACGGCTCGGGGAGATGGCCATCTCGGCAGTCCTGTCTACCCAAGGGGAACAGCGGCAGCCTCTGTCCCTGCTCCCGCTCACCGCTCACCTCCTAACGCTGCTGGCGGGTGGCCGGGTGCCTGCAGGGCACTGCGGCTCCTTGCAGCTTTCCCGTGCTGTGGGTGACAGCTGAGTCACAGCCCTTTGTGGGAAATATGTCACACTGCCTTTTATTTAATGATTCCTACTACTATTCTTAGGCTCGCCCTCTCTCCTTTTGCCTTTACAGTTGGACTCTATGATCTTAAAGGTCTTTTCCGACCTAAGTGATGCTATAATTCTATGAGTCTGTGATGGGGAAGGCTTTTTATAAGTTTTGCTGGGGGTCTCTGAGGTTTGATGCTTGGAATATCTGACTATGGAAACTGGCTGACAAAATGCATTTAAGTGTGTGACTGCATTGTGTCCCCAGCATAACTTTGAATGTCAGCTGCTGTGGCAGAGCACTGAATCTCTCCCTTTATAACTTGGAGGAAAAATGCCTGCAATCCCAGAGGTTTAAAATCCCATCTTCTTTTGCAAGGACTCCAAGCAGCTCAGTGTAATTCTTCTCCTGTTTCTCCAGAGATGGGCAATTGTATGGTCCATTACTATGATGCTTAAGCAAGTGTTTACAGTGAAAAGGAGCACTATATAAAACTAAAAGGTTAAAAAATAGCTGAAGGGTTTTAATCTCCTTGTAAAGGTGATGATCACTATATGTTTTACCTCTGACTTACACTTTCTTTAAAGATAAGGCTATACAGATAAGGTTATAAAGCATGAAAAGGCACTTCTAGGAAACACTGATTTTAAAAGTAATGGTAAAATATATAAGCAAGCAAACAAACCTGCATGGCTTATTACATGACATAATTATTAAGAACAGGAGAAAATGTGGAATAATCTATGAAAAGATTATGAAAAATATTTTCAGATGGAAATAACAATAGCAAATTCTCACGTTTACATTTTATTTGTAGATTTTTGTATATGAGAATACTAGGCTCTTGGTGAATTATTGCAACTATCATATTTAATATGCATCCTAATAATCAATAAAAGGTGAGGAAGAAAGCCACTGCTACTATACAAAAAGTCAGAACACCCAATCTGGGGCAGAAACCTGACATCTGTAAGTAACAACAGCTACTCTGCTAATGGAGCATCAGACAAGTCTCTCGGACTTTCTACACGTCAAGTACCACACAAATTAAGGACAACCATTTAGCTAGCAACAGGGCCAGAGATCACCAGGCAGAAGCAGCCTTTCAGACAGATGTCATATTAATCCCTGGGATGGCTTCTTTACCTCACCCTCATGAACGGGCTGTTGCCAGCACGGTGCAAGAAACACACTGTGGCTACACAGTCTAAACCGCAGCTGTGGCGTATAATTGTGATCTGTTCTTGATTTATTTTTTGGCAACGTGTGTGTCTTTCCCAGAGCGTTATGAACTCTAACCTGGCTAATTACGTTACACCTTTGTAAATCGTCCTGTAAGTTTGAATACATAATTTTTGCTTCTCTGCCTAAGCAGGGTTGATGTTGGTCCAACAGCTTCAGCAGGTGCAATGCCCCATCCAGGGCCGGAGGAGCTCCCTGTGCCCGGGGGTCTGCAGGGGGCCCAGCCGGTGGGGCAGAGGGAAGAGCCCCAGTGCATCGTGCACGGCACTGCAGGGACCGTGCAGGAGCCTCCCTCCGAAATGGCCGTGGTGCGGTTGATCAGTTGCCGCTGAAAATGGTGGAAAACGGATTCCTGATGAGTAGTGCAGGTAACATCTGGAGAAGGAGCTCGGTTGTCTCTGGCCTGACCATACCCAAAGGCAGGGAAGATGAGCAGGGTGATTTCACTCTTTGATTTGCTGTAATAGCTTCCAAATATTGTCCGAGACCTGAAGTAGAAGAAAAAGTGGAAGTAGTTAAGAGACAACCTGAGGCAACGATGTTCCTCCTTGCCTGCCAGCAAATCTGCTCTTCACTGGCCGCCCGTGGGAAGCAGCCCCTGGCAGCGTCACCCTCGGCACAGCCCCGTCCCCGGGCAGGGCTTCCTCCTCCCCATCCCGCCCCGCGGACACGCCGCCTCTGCTCTGCTGCCCGACGGCCTCCTGTCCTGGCAGGGAACAGAGACGAAAGGTCATTTCAGGAATATAAACTCAATCTTGTTAGGGTCATAAAAAAAGATTAAGTCAGAAGATGCAGGGAGCCGAGTCCCTTGGTCTCAGTGGGTATGTCTAAGGATCTGTGTAAAAGCAGCACACGGGTAGGGGAGGATTTGTAGCCACCAGTATAAAAAGAAGACAAAACCTGAAAGTCCTAATAGGAACACTCAGAAGCTCTCTTAAGGATAGTTTATAGGCTCAGACAGCTGGTGTGGTTCTTTTTCAGGCCAGCAACTCTGCGTTAGGGCTACTAGGGCAGTTAAAGCTGATCTAGCTCACTGTGCTTGACTATTTCATCATCAGAAATTACCAGGAATATTAAATTTGAAACGCAAAAGATTAACAACCAATCCCCCTTTCTGAGGTAACAAAACAGAGGAATGACGGTTTCTGCTTATTTGTACAACGATTAGAGGAAGAAGCAACGCACTCACATATCAAATGAGTACGTTGAAGCATTTGCCCCCATCTCTTTTGCTGTAAATCTTTGAGATGTGTGTTCCTGGCTTATCTGTTGAAAATGCAGCTCGCTGTTGCCACAGAGCACAGAAGAAGCCCCAGCGTTGTTGAGCGAAGGTTGGTAGAGCAATCTCAGCCTAATGATTTAGGAAGTGGTATTCCCAGACTAGATGTCAGTCATGTCGAAGAGGACTTTACGATGCCTCTGACAACCTTTACAGCTTTGTTTGCCTACCCTACAGAAAAGCAAAGTAACTGGGCAATTTTTATTTTACTTTTGCTGTCATTATTTTATTTGCACTGCCAGTATTGAGGGGCTGGATTTATGAGAACAGCTTACGAAGCTTTGGACTCCTCAGCAGCAGCTTCTGAGGCCGCACTGCTGCTCCAAGCGCTGGGCAGAGGCTCTGCTGCACCGCGGAGATTCGACACAACTTTCTTCCAACTGAACCGGAAGTCTTTAGGGCACTAGCTCTGTGAGGTCACTAGTTCAGATACCAAAAGTGCTTGGCATCTCCCGAGACACAATTCTTTTCTAGATACACAGCTTATATCATCAATTGAGTGCTTTCCTTATTTAGATCTTCTTCTGAAATGTCCTCATCCGTGAAATGTCTTTTCCTCGAGAAAGATTTGCACCAGATTAAGGAAGCCAATGATCTCAGTGGGCAACAAATTAACTTGTAAGACCTCTCTAGTGGGGGACCCTGGAAGCACGCCATCTCCAGAAGGCAGTCTTGTTCATCCAGACAACAGCTTAGGCTAATGTCTTGGAGAATGTTGTGCTCCACGGGACAGCACCGCAGGCAGGGCGGGAGCCAGCCCCACTACTCACTGCAACCCATGCAGGGAAACCAGGCGCTGGGTGGGAGAGAAGGACAAGGCAAGCGAGCAGAGCAAGGACTGCCGAGCGCCTGGCAGTGCCCTGCTTCCCCCTGTGCATTGCCGGCAAGGAATCTGGGAGATGGCTGGCGAAGGGTGGTGGTGGAGCACGTGGCGATGGGCCGTGCCTGCCATGGTGCACGGTGCGGGAGGGAAGGGCCAGGCAGCGCAGGCAGGAGGGTGGCCGCCTCGGCGCTGGCAGTGCTTGCCACCAGCATCCACGGACGCTTTTCCTACTAGTCTTATTGCAGACAAAGAGCGGAAGACATGAAAATCAGTGTGGTTTTGGTCAGCAGTGTTCTTTAAAGCCTCTGGAGTTCCGCAGCCCAAGCACAACAGTGACGAGGGCTTTACGTTGGCGTGCACACAGCATTGCTCTGTCACCCCTGAAGGAGCAGTGAGCACTGGATCAGAGACAGTCGGGCTTCCACAGCTTTCAGGGAGGGAAATGATGGTGCTTTTGTCCCCTTGTCCTTGTGCCTGAGCTAGTTATAGGGATTGCTTTTAGAGAAAGTGCCTGTCAGCAACTCTGATATCACCTGCTGTACGTTTTGATGCCCCGTGTGGTCCTAATTGGTTTCACAGGTACCTTACACAAAATTACCTGTCTTACTGACGCTGGAAGTAAAAATGTGCAAAACTTTTGCAGCTAGAAAGAGAATGATGGATTGCAAGCTTCCTTTTGCTGTGCAATTACCTGAAGGATCTGTGTTTTTCCTAGTAATTTAGAACAATTATCCTTGTCCGTAACCTACTTTTTCCATGCTTTATCGCTCCTGTCCTGGGGTGGAAAAGGCAGTGAGCTATCATTCTAGAATGAAATAATTTCTCAGTGAAATCTTGAAGCATGCGACTGATTTGTGTGTTTATGTTGGACAGACGCTACCTGGGCCTATTTACAGCATTGTCTTCAAGGTTGTCACAGCCCTTTATGCCATGAGTCGGCAAAAGGAGAGGTGGTGCTGCCTGGAAAGCCTTGTTCGTATTTCAGTAGAGTGGCTGAGGAGGTTTGGTGAAGTCGGCAAGCAGATCTTCAGCGCCGGGCCAGCCCGTGGGACAGAGACCCCCATCCTCGGCAACGATCTCTCGCCATGGGTCTTCCTGGCTCTGCTCGGGTGCCACGGTGCAGCCCAAGCAAGAGGCTGCTGAGGCTGCTGAGCACCTCCCTCCTGTCACTAGAAACTGTCTCATCTCGTTCTGGAAAGGGAAGTATCATTTGGTGTAAGAGGCTAAGAGATGGTCTTTTGGAAGGGGGAAGGGGAGGAAGAAAAAGGAAAGAAAAGCAAGGCTGCAGTTCTGAGCCCTGAGCGAGCCGTACTCTGCAAAGGGAAAAAAAAGCCAGGCTGCAGCGTTCCCAGACTGGTAATGGTGTTCCTGCAGCGAGGGTAGTCTCCAGCAGCGCTTAAAGGAACCGTGGGGAAAGACCCTCAGACAAGGAGATTGATTTTGTAATTCTCAGTCAGTGCTACGAGCTGTTAGCACAATTGCACTTGTTTCTTTCAGAAGCATTAGCAAGACAATTATTGAATTTAACACAACCATATACAAATGTTTGGGTGATGCTCCAATCGCAAAAGATCAGGAATTTTTATTTATTTGGTTTTTTGTTTGTTTATTTATTATTACACCACCTATCTCCCTTTTAGGCAGGGGAGCCAGATGGCAGCACTAAAAGAAAGTCAACAGCAGCACTTTGGGGAAATAAAGTGTGTTAATTTAAAAATAAATAAATAAACCATGCAGTCCATTAACCAGAGCTTAAGGCAAACAGCCTTAATGATTTTCTTAGTTAAAAGGAACAAGACCATTCTTAGAGTCCTGGCGGATTCTGGGGCAGATGACCCACCTGCTCAGTGCCGACAGTTGTCAGCCCACTTCCCTGCCTCCAAGTGCACCCAAAACCACCAACAAAAGCGACCTGCATCCCGAGTACGCTGGGCTTTGGGGAGGCATTTCCTGGTTCCGAGCTAACAGCAACAGGGAGACGGTGCGGCTGAGGCAGCGGCGATAAATACATAAATAAATAAGTACATACATACGTACATAACCAAATCAATAACGTGCACTGGGTCTATGTAAAGGTACATGTATGAAGATCAAAATCCTGGATGTCTGGCCAAGCTGAAAGCTCCGTTCAGAAAGGATGTGATCCTTCTCCTCTCTTGGGGTACAAAGCGTTTTGGTTGTGGGACACCACACTACTGCAATTACTCCAGACTATTAGGATCAAATCGTAGCAGCAATCATGAAGAAAACCCTGTAGGCCATGGTTGTTCTTTTTTTTCTGAAGCCGATTTGTACACGGGCAATGGATGGAAAAGTTTTCCCTGAAGAGCATCCCGTGCTTGAGGCGCAGCTCTCGGTGGCTTACTCACCAGTGTGCTCCTCCCCGGCTGCCTGCCAGGGACCAGCATCGCACCAGGATTCCTGCCTGGCTTTGCACCACGTGCCCTGCATCCCTGGAGCATGGTTCTAGAGCAGACACCGGGAGACAAGGGCGATGGGGCCATGGTCAGAAGCTTTCATCTTCGTTCGTGCTCAGAGGGTCTGTGCCGGAGGACCAGGTGATGCTCGGCCGAATGCAGCCATTTTCCTGAAGGTCTGAGGACAGCCATGTGAAAGACAGCGCGAGGGGCTGAGCAGGGAAGCAGGATGGAGGCAGAGGAGGTTGCACGGAGTTAAACCTGTTAAACTTGAAAAACCTATAACACTATGAGTGCTAATAATTGTTTCGAAAAGCCAGATGGCTAGATTTTGAAGGAGACATTGAAGAACACTGATTTGAAAGCTCAAGTGAAAGAATTTTTCTCTGTGTATGGGGTTTTTCAGAAATCTTAATTTTTTTCTTGATGTACTTCCCCCTCCCCCCCCCCCCCCCCCCTTTATTTTGTAGCAATAATTGCATTCTCATTCAAAATGAAAACTGCAGAGTTTGAAGCCCCTGGTGACCAAAAGGCCATTGCCTTCTCCCAGGCAGACGCTACCAGAGACATGTTTATCGTTAGTGTGCTGCTAATGGCTGTGTCATGCAATGATTATTTCACTGATGAGCCTTTTAATCCTGGTGGCTCTGAGGAAGATCCCACTAGGAGGAGAGAGCATGTGTCTGCGGTACAGGGGCAGGAAGAGAAGGAGGAGTAGAAGCAGCAGGGATCTGGCGGGACAGACCAAGGTGTTTTCCTGCAGCCGTGTCCCCTGCGCTCAAAGGGGCCAGCGGAGAAGCCGCGCTCCCCCAGCCCAGCTCTGGTTCCAGCCCCGCGCGCTCGGTGCCGAACGCGATCGCCCGCGGGCGCCGAGGGCAGAACGGCTTTGTACCCGCAGGCGCTGTGGTGCTGGGGACCTGCAGGACAGGTCCTGGGGCACCGAGCACCAGCCAGAAAACCTGCAGGGATGATTGGGCTGTTGGGCTGGACTGGGCTGGACTGGGACGGCTGCGCACCCAGCAAAGTGTCGGAGCGGGCAGATGCGCCCTGTCCAGCCTGCCCAGAGCCTGGCTGGGAGCACCAGGAGGCAGCTCCGGCATAGACCACCTGCTCTGAAGTTCGGTGGTTTTATGTGTACAGGCAGAGAAACTCCTCATATACTACTGCAGACTGTGAAAAAGATGAAGATGTAAGAAGTTGAAAAAGCAGCAAGCATTGCTTATGCTATGATTGAAGGGACCAAATCTTTACTTAAAGAATTAGCTCATTTGGCTTCATGGCAAAATGAAATGGAGAGCACTACATGTCACTGCAGCTTTTCACCTGAGCTGTTGGGAGGTGAACGTGCACGCACATTTTGATATATTGGGTCAGCATGGAGTTCTAAGGATAATGTTTAGTGTTTGCAATTATCACATCTTCTGCAGGGGAAACCTCCCAATATTTCTGATTCTGAGATATTTCTGGATATTTCTGATTCTGGATATTTCTGATTGATGGATGATTCTGGATATTTCTGATTCTGAGAGTTTGGGAGAAAAAAAAAAAAAGTTACTTGTTTCTAATTGGAGACAGATACTTTTCATCAAAGGGGGGACCTCCGTTCTCTAATGAATCCCCTCCTCCCTCCTCCTAGAAAACACCTTTCTGAGAGCTCCCTGGCTGTGCCGGGTCCCCCTACAAATCTCTCGTCCGACAGCTTGGCAGCCAGGCAGGGCTTGGGAAGGAAATGTTTGACTTGCTTGTTCTTCGAAGATAATGGAGATGACAAACTATGCCTTTCTGGGTACCCCACATCTCCTTTGACGGCCTGTGACCCTTGTTGATGTTGTTGTGCTGATTTTGATGAACCCTGAGGCAGGGCCGTATCTCCGTGTGTGCAGGGAAGTGCTGGGTCTGTTTCGGGATGTCAATACAACATAAGGAGAGTCCCTGACCCCTCTCCCTGGCTCTGTCCGCCTGTCCTGCCTTCAGCACATGGACACGGTGGACAGGAAGGGGCCGGCACCGGCTGTGACGGTGCGTTGCAGGCGTCTGGCGCTGCTGGAGGAGGTCACCCCCGAGCGCCCTGGGAAATCCTCGCTTGCAAACTCTTACTCTGTTTACTCATACTGGGACTTGCTTTGTGCTGGGGGAGGTGACCTGGGGCTTTAGTGTCCTGTGCCCTGAACATCAGTGCTTTGAAGGTGAAGTCCTTGGACCTGGCATGATGTTCTGCAGGAAGCCAGGCAGTGATGATATCAAGAAGGGAACCTGAAGCCTTTGGCTCTGCCTGGTGCAGAGTACCAGAGACACCAACTGGGACCTCAAATTCAGTCCCCTGTAATCAGTAGCAGTAATGAAAATTGCTCTTTTATGTTCCATCCTTTTTTCAGTTTTAATATTTGTTATCTGTTTCTGGATCTGGAAAGCTTCAAAACTGCTGAAGCTCCCAGGTCAACTCCCTCTTATTTCTGATCTTCTCTCCTAGAAATGCTTTCATCTTTAGTGTTTCTAAAAGATATGTTGTGACTGACAACCGCTTATTGAAACAGATATTTTTGGGATGAGAATCAGAGATAGGTGGTAGTGGAAGGGGTCTTCTTCCCTGTCTTTGCAGAGCACAAGAGGGCATAAATGTCTGCTGTGGCCTCTCCTTTGGAGGAATTGGGCAAGATCTACTCTTTCCCTTTGGAGCCCTAAAGCCTACCAGGTCTCCTCTGAGACCTTGCGAGTCCTGCTGCCAGGTTTGTATTGCACCTCTACAGCTTCAAGTTCCTCAGAAACTTTTTACTGCGGGTGTACATGGAGGTACTTTATGTTCTGTCCAATGACTTTTAATGAATCATTAAACTCATTTTTATAATAACTATTACCTGGTTTAAATATTTTACTATCTCACATCTTCCTTTGAACATTTGTATGAATTTTGCTATTGCTTCTGCTGAGAGTTCTTCTTATTTCCCATGGATAATGTATCTTCTAATTCTCCTTTATATTTTCATTTTATGCAGCTGTGAGAATCAAGTACTTTTGCTGTTAATATGAGGATGTTGTTAGACTTTTCCAAGATAGATTAATTAATAGCTGGCTAGATGGATTAAATAAATTGAGCACCATCACCCTTCCAAAGCCAAAACTCATGATGAACTTCACAGGAATTTCAAAAGCAATAATTTTCACTTGCATGTTTTTGCTTGCAGCCCTCCCCTAAGTGTGACTCTGAGGGAACTATGGCAGAGCCTCCTCATGAGGGATTTCCAGACTGTTACTGAAGATTCAACAGGTTCTCAGAAAAAAAAAAGGAAGAAATTCTGACTGTGGATGCTTGAGTAAACCCAATTCAGGAGTCCTTAGAGCTTTGTTCTTCTCAAAATGTGGCAGGCATTTTCCCGTACAGAAGAGCACAAGCTGACTGTAGGCGAGTCTCCTGAAGCCTGGGAAGGACGTGGGCTGCCCCTGGGCTTGCTGCCCTGCGGGGGGATGCTCACTCCCAGCGAGGTGCCTGTGTGCTGGTGGTGCCGGCACCAGCAAGCTCTGGGGTCGGCAGTCCTCGCTGAGCTGACGGTCCCTGGCAGCTGGAAACTAATGAGACAATAAAAGGTGAATGGTTCTCTGCTGGTTTTCTGAGCTGACTCAGCTCCACAGGGCGCAGTGTGAGCAAGGGGGGGCACGGGACCCCGCCGCTGGGCAGGAGGAGGGAGCAGCGGGGCTGGGACAAGGCAGGCAGGCTGTGTCAGCTGCGGCACCAGCGCTGCCGTGCCCTGCCCAGTGACCTGAGAGCAGGTGGGCACCGAGAGGGACATCTTCTATCAGGCCGTGTGTCAGTCTCCAAGAAAATGAACAGTCTTCCTTCGGCGTCCTTCCACCATAGGACTTGATTTAATGCCTTCACTGCTTAGACTTGCGTGCCTCTGGCATGCTTCATTACATATTTAACATCAGTTCAGGCGACCTGACAAAAAGACATTGAACTGGAAAGCTTAGCCATTTCTTCTGGCTATTTCAATTGGTCTAATCAAGTATATTACCTTTCCCTACAAACCTGCCCCTTTTCTGGCCCCGGTCCATCACGGCGGCAGTAAGGATACTAGTGAGGACATCTGAAACCAGAAACACTTTCCAAAGAAGCTCCTTTCTCTCACCGGTGGTTGTGGCTCAGTCCCAAGCAGCAGTTTATCAGTGCTTCAACCCTGCCCACACCGCCCCTGCCATCTCCAGCAGCCGTGTCACCCACACCCTGCTCCTGGGAAGCATCAGAGGCAGTGGAGACATCCATCACTTCTTTCTCATACACATACAAATATTCAGAAGAATGGGTGTTTGCTAAATGTGTACTCGATGGCAGGAAGAGGTGAATGCAGCTTTGGTATAAGTAGGCAAATGAAGAAGGGTGAGGAGGCCCTGGGCTGGGGCAGTGCCCCAAGGCAAGTGGCAAAGCCACCCTGGGACGGGTTTGTCTCCCTCCCCTCTGCCCCCTGAAGCATCTGAGTGCAGAAGGATTTGACTGCCTGAGAATGCTCCTACGAAACGAGATGCACAAAAAACCTCCTTGAAAATAAATATTGCAATATGAGCTGGTTTGCTTTCTCTTCCTATAACGAAGTTAAAGACAATCAAGTTTCCCTGAAAACCTCACAAAGAGAAAGATGAAAACCACAGACAACTAATTAGAAAACACATTAGAAAACAAATCTTATTCAGCCTCATCTGCATTTAACATTTTAAACTCAGTATTTTTAATACGCTTAAGTGCACAGTTCATTTAATTTTAAGGTAAACACTTTGTTAAATATCAAACATTAATAGAATTTTTGTAAAACTATTGGTTAGATGAATAAGAGCCTTGCAAAGTATGTTTCTTTATAGATAGAGGTGCAAGCCTTGATATGCATAATTGCTCTTTAGCAATTTTTAAAAGATTAACTAATTGAAAAAATTGCAGCAAGTTAAATAATTATATGTAAAATGAAATTAAAGAAAAGGATGGTTCATTATCTCTTTTAAAAACTTTTTTTTCCTCCGGAAAGGAATGTGTTTGATCTTACCCCATACCCTGGTTGAAATAAAGTGTTTTCTATCTAGTACATGACACATGGCTTCTCTTACAGCTTCACGAATTTCAGTGAGTGAGTTGGGAAAGTAGATGTTTATTAAGCCAAAGTCAGATTTAAAGAGTGTGTGCTTCTTTCTTTGCGAGTCATCATTAAATCTTCACTCAAGTGATGCTTGCTATTTTGATAATGTAGAAATACAGAATAAATGTCACCTTCCTCCAATCTACTCTGCCAGATTTCTACTATAAATGGAAACCAATTCATCCCTTCAAGCTAATTCCTTCCTTTCTCCCACAAAACATACACGATTAGAGGGTGAAAAACCCCAACAAAACTCAACCAGCGAGAGAAAAGGGGACAGTAAAGAGGAGGGGGCCAGCAAACACTTCCTGCATGCTTTGCCATCACTTCACGGGCTGATTCATTCACTGACATGCAAGTTTACAACCAAGAGAGTGTCAATGCTGCAGGCATGAAATTGAAGAAATGTTCAAATAACCATCTCACAAGGAAAATTAAGGAAATAACCTTGCCTAATTAAAAAAAAAATCTGCCAAGCATCAATGAAAAATGCATGTGGAAAATCAGTGTTCAGAGTTTTCTTATATTCAATAGTAGAAGAGAAAGCTGGAAGCATCGGCATCGTGATCACTTGAACTAACTTTGATGTCCACCCTGCTCTCAGTAGGACGCTGGGCTGGAGACCCCAGAAGTCCCCTCCTTCCTACGTTATTCCACAACTCTGTGGCTCGGTGCCTGCCTGTCCCCAGCAAGACCAAGGCGAGGGGAAGATTTCAGCAGGCAACAATTTTTTCTTGGGCAACAGCAACTTCATTTGCAATTTTGTGTTCTTCTGGGGTGAGAAGGCAGAGAGGAAATCTTACTTGGTGGAGGTTTTTTTTTTTAGTAGTTGGGGTAGTGTCAGTCTTTTAAACAGACAGAGAGTATTTTGATGTCTTTTGAAAGAAAAAAAGAAAACAGAAAAAGGGGTTGGGAAGTGTAGCAGCTTTCAGCAATGGGCTCAGCCCTTCAGCCTGTGGGAGGGGGGTGGACCGAAGGGGCTGTGGGCCTCGGGTTTTGCTCACCTAGCTCAGATTTTGACTCCTGCTTCCGGCGCTGGGTGGGAGAAGCTTCCGAGTCAACTTGGGTGCTGGATGCCTCTCTTCACCTGCACACCGGTGCCTCCATCCCACTGTTTCAGCGTCCCTGGGACTCCCCATCGGATCACGTTGGAAGAGCAGGAGCAGCCAGCTGGTGCCTGCAGCTCCCCAGAGTTATTCTGCTCGGCGTATGGGTGAGCAATTTGCAGCACAGCAAGTGGGGGCACCTGGGCATCTGGCTACTGACAGTCTTCTGCTTCTGCCGTATTATACAGTAAAATTTCAGCTTCTTCCTCTCATCCAGCAAGCTCTGTCGTATTTTTCGTTATTGTAACCAATCAAACGTGTGAACAAGGATCAGTGTAATCCACTACACAGTCGGTGCTTAGTATTTATGTGGGAAAAGACATCTTTAATAATCAGTTATCAGTAGATTGTGCTGTCCTCTGCACAGTTGTTGGGGGCCTTCTCACGGACTGTCAGTTTTCTGCTTTCAGGTCTGTTCCTGCTTCATACTCACACTGGGACAGAAACCACAAGTCTCTTGTCCATCTTTTTTTCACAGCCCCATTTCACAGTTCCCATGTGCATTTTGTTTAACCAAGAAAGCTTGTTTTCCTGAAAGGTTTTTAAATCTCTTTTTGTGGGGGCCTTTTAAGGTCAACTGAATCATTGTTCTTTGTCTCTATTTCTGCCAGTTTATTTGTAAAAAATCTGCTAAGTGTAGCAACTGGTATATTATCTCTACATGTTTTCTTTCTGTTTTGCATCTGGTTCTTCTACAGAGCTGCACAGGAGAAACCCCCCCATTTGCAGGAGCTTTGTGCAGCTTTCAGGACATGCACCACAGGCCTGCTGGTGCACCGTTTCCCTAGGATGTGCTCCCTAGAGGCTTCGCTTCAGCTTCACTGTGCAGCTGTGTATGTACAAATGAAAATACCTGACATCTAGAGGCAAAAACAACTGAGCAAGCCGAAAGCAGAACGGACGTCCTCTGCGGCGGCCACGGAATGTGCCACAATGATTCGCTGCTGCAGTTCTCTCCTGCAATACCACTTCTGCAAATGCTGCTTTTGAACCATGTTGGTGATGATATTTCCTTGCTTCAGCTTCTTTCTCCCAGTTTGTTTTGAGGATGATGGTGTCGTTCATGGGCTGGAGGGTCCCTTCCCGTTCACTCTCTGTCATGTCCCCCCACAACCGTGCCTCCCCACCGTGCTTTAGCTCTCCTAGAGCCAGGCCAATGCAGGTGATCTGGCCAAAGCTCGTAATTAGTCACCATCCCTGTGTGATTTTCTGTTCCTGAGAATGGGCTGGGGGTTATGTCTTTGTTAGTATCTTTTTTATTTAATTCGTTATTGATGCTTCTTCTGTGTCTGGGACACCCTGGACCTTGCATTAACGTACACTGCACTGATTTGTGCTGTGTATGCAGCAGCTGAACATTTTGCATAGTGTCGTCAAGTTTAGGTAGAGTCCTCTCTGCCATGGCTGTTGAAGTAACGCGTTGAGTCCTCTCAGCCCCCTGCAATTCATGGAGTATCTCCTCAGAGCACTGTGTAGGTGTGCGGCCCCTCAAAGGGCATCCTCCCAAAGAGCTGTCTTCCAGCTCCAGCTTCCAAATGTCTTTGCAAATATTTAGTTTGCTTTGCCAATATGATCTGCTAGTACCTGAATTTCATTTCTAAAATGGTGAGTGCTACAGGAGGTTTCAGGTGTTATCATGCGGGCAGGTAAGCTGCAGGGCTTTTGCGGCATTACCTTGTGTGCTTTGAGAAGTCCAGGAATATCTCTGTTCAGTCCTGCCCTTTTTAATTACGGCTGTCGGGATAGCCCCTTCTGAAGACGTCACCATCTGTTATTTACAACTGCTTGGGACGTGTAACAGAAAGCCGCTGTGTTTGCTGCTTTCCCATATGTCTCTGCCTGGTACTCACTGCCATACGTGACGACTGGCAATAACTGTCTCGTCGCATGTACTTCTGCACGTGGTACCAGTTACTACTTTTCTGAGTGTTGCTGAGGTGGTGTGTGCTTCAGTTAGGCCAGTGGCTTTCCCCACCAGCTTTATATTATCAGTCAGAACATTTTTTTTTTTAATTTCTTTAGAGTTTGACTCTATCAAGTACCAACCTTACAAGTGTTTCACCTGTATCTGATTTACCCACTCAATGCTCGTCTCAGTAAATTCTTCACTTGTGCCATGGAAGTAAAAACTTCTATATTTGTATGAAAATACTTTTATTTAGAACAATTGCAACTTATAGCTCAAACAGGCTTTCTCGATTCCTATTTAAATTTATGACTCCTTTCTAGGAGTGCCTTCTGGGGATATTTCTGTCTTTTTCAATGCATCTTCATGTTCTGCATACATGATTTACAATGAGATCCTCCTAGATGATATCCCCACAGCAGCTGGGGAATTGAAGATGCTTGCACAGATTTGAGTTTCAAATGTTTAACTGTCATTAATTTGAAGATTATAGTTAGCGAGCTTTGTAGATTAAAATATACAATGCAATTATATTCTACTAATGTAATAAATCTAATTTTTTGAATAGATTATTTGTTTTTGTATTTCCAGTGATTGAAGAGAAAGGGATTTAAAATCCCAAATCCTAACTCAGGTGGATTAATTTACTTCTGTGGTTACAGTGGAAGCATCCTCTGTCCAGACTTCCCTGTTTGCTGGACTTGCTTGGTAAAGCAAAGAAAATTAGTATGGAGTAACCGAGGCCACCTCAGAAAAGTGACTTTATATAAGTACAAATTGACAATGAACTAACTTTGGGAGGAAAATCTCCACCCAGAGATGTTCCTTTCACAGCTCCTCACTCGGCCTTCCCACCGCAAGCTTGTCAGCTTGCATTCTCCTGGGTCGGGCGTGATTCCACGTCAGACTGGGAGACCCTGGACCTCCAGCCGTTGGCCCCAGCTTGCTCCGGCCTGCTGCTCGGGTGACTTTGATGGGCCTGTAGATGTGCAGCAGGCTGGTTGCTGCGATCAGCATCTCTACAGCTTCAGAGGGAACCGTTTTGTCCTGTTTTTGCTGGCTTTATGGCACCTGGAGTAACCCAGAAGGCTGTGCTTAGACCTCTCCTCTGAACTTTAGTGGCTATACTATAACTTCCCTGAATAAAAAGAGGGATTTCATGTAGTCCATAATAATCGTCTGTCACAAAGTACTGGAAGACAACCTTGCTGTCTGTTGGTGGCACTGTCTCCAGCTTCTCTAGAAGACACTTTTTTTTCCTCCATCCCACCTTGGAGCATGGTACTTAAGGTTTGTTGTGAGCTTTTCTTGCCACTTTACTATCAACTGAGAGAATCAGAAAAAAACAATATCCCTTCTATGTTAATGGTTTTTTTATTATTTACAGATAGTCGTATCCCTACTTGCAGAAACATTTTAATACATTACATCAACTTCTCTGTTACAGACAACAAATACTTTCACTCACATTAACTTTCATGAAAGAAAAATAAAAAATACAAAGTAATCTATTAAATGTCTTGTATTTAACTATGCTTCAAACTTTCAGACGTAGCTGCACTAAAAACTCAGACAGTAACCAATACTGCTAGAAAACCCCACAGAAGTCCAGTGGTTGTGGGGTCTCTGGTTTCTAACACGGATGATGCTTTGGTTTCTCGCCCATCAGACTGCGTACTTGGTGTAGGTATCACTGACTTTGGTTCTGAAACTGATCTGCGCTCTGTCCTTAGAGGCATTTGTTAAAAGCAGGATAAAAACTTCTCTGAAAAGTGGTATACTAACTGTGGTCTTCGATGAAGCCCATAGCGTGAACTGGCAGCTAAACAGTTCATAAAGAGACCTAACTTGTAATTTAGAGAACAGTCAGAGCTGAGAAGTAAGAAAAGCACGGTTTCTGAAAGCTTTTGTCCTAAACCAGTTTTCCTCTTTGCAAGAGGGGTTGTCTTGCACTGGTGGTGGCAGGACAGGAGAAGGAATGGCCTCAGCTGCCCTCCCAAGTGCTGCAGGGGATCTTCCAAGCAGTCACCTTAAGGGAAGTTCAACCCTTTTTTCTCCTCCTAAGAGTATTACAACTGCTGCATGTAGAGACAGCTCAAAATTAGCATACTGCATTCAGGTCTAACTCTGATTTGCATAAGAAGTTGAGAGATAATTCAATAAATGCCATCACATCCTCAGAAAATCTTACTGAGATTTAATTGGATTGAACAATAATTTTATCTGGCGTTCATTGTATTAAACGTTACAGCAGTGTATTCATTTTTAATTGAGGGAATTAATTTTGTAATTATTAGAATCATAGAATCATAGAGTCATTTAGGTTGGAAAAAACCTTTAAGACCATCAAGTCCAACCGTAAACCTAACACTGCCCAGCCCACCACTACACCCTGTCCCTAAGCACCTCATCCACAAGTCTTTTAAATACCTCCAGGGATGGTGACTCAACCACTTCCCTGGGCAGCCTGTTCCAGTGCTTGACAACACTTTCAGTGAAGACATTTTTCCTAATATCCAGTCTAAACCTCCCCTGGTGCAACTTGAGGCCATTTCCTCTCATCCTATCACTTGTTACCTGGGAGAAGAGACCGACCCCACCTCTCTACACCCTCCTTTCAGGCAGTTGTAGAGAGCGATGAGGTCTCCCCTCAGCCTCCTTTTCTCCAGGCTGAACAACCCCAGGGCCCTCAGCCGCTCCCCATCAGCCTTGTGCTCCAGACCCTTCCCCAGCTCCGTTGCCCTTCTCTGGACACGCTCCAGCCCCTCAATGTCTCTCTTGGAGCGAGGGGCCCAACACTGAACACAGCATTCGAGGTGCGGCCTCACCAGTGCTGAGTACAGGGGCACGATCACTGCCCTAGTCCTGCTGGCCACACTATTCCTGATACAAGCCAGGATGCCATTGGCCTTCTTGGCCACCTGGGCACACTGCTGGCTCATATTCAGGTGGCTGTCAACCAACACCCCCAGGTCCTTCTCTGCCAGGCAGCTTTCCAGCCACTCTTCCCCAAGCCTGTAGCGTTGCATGGGGTTGCTGTGGCCCAAGTGCAGGACCCAGCACTTGGCCTTGTTGAACCCCATACAATTGACCTCAGCCCATCAATCCAGCCTGTCCAGGTCCCTCTGCAGAGCCTGCCTACCCTCCAGCAGATCAACACTCCCACACAACTTGGTGTCATCTGCAACCTAACTGAGGGCGCACTCAATCCCTTTGTCCAGATCATTGATAAAGATATTAAACAGAACTGGCCCCAACACAGAGCCCTGGGGACACCACTTGTGACCGGCCGTCATTAGCATTTGGTTCTTCTGGAATCTCACTTCTCTGAATATATTACCTGCTCCATTTGTGTCTTTTGATATCACTGTAACAACTGTGTGCCAGATAGTTCTGGTTTTTGTCTATTGTACCTATTAAGTTGTGTCTTGACACCATGCTGGAAATCAATATGTTATTAAAAAAAGGGTTAATTGCTGTATTTGTCTTTCTCCCGTTTGGCTGCTGGAGAAGATTTCCTGACACAAGCAGCTGAAACGATGACTGCAGCTGCACTGCACTCCTCTGCACGCCCTCGTCTTGTGGGTGACCTGACCTCGATATTCTTATTTCTGCTTCACCGGCATGGCTTTCATCCCGGAGCGTGGAGGCCGCCAGGACGGCATGCCTCTTCCTTTCACATCTGCTAATGGGTGCTCTACACACATAATGACACTGCGCACATTAAATGCTTAAACTGATGTGAAAATATTAATGGACTGATGGGCATAACACTCACCCGGAACTGCAGCTTGCTATTATGCCCCTTTTGAAAACTGGATGAGAAGCGAGGCAGAGGAGTTTCTCGGTGACCTGTGCCAGCCTGTGCAGCCAGGCACAGAGGAACCGAATGAAAACCTGGGAGCCACTGGGTGTGGACTCGGCACTGCTGGCGCGGGCACGGCCCGGGGGCGAGCCCGGGGCGCAAGGCTGCATGGAGGGATGGATGGAAGGAGAGTGCTGACCCCTGCCCTCAGCCCCCACAAGCCTGGGAATTGCTGGGAGTGTTTTCCTGGGCTGGGATCTCTCCTGCGGGGCTGGAACACCCATCTGCAGCGTGGGCTGGGGAGTCACGTCCTGCCGGCCCCATCGGCAGCCGACGCGGATGGCGGCAGTAAGGTGCCCCGGCATTGCTCTGTGGACCCTCAGCTGGTGACGAGTCCTGCTCTGCGTGCCCAGCAGAGCACTGCACCTTCAGCAAGCGCGTCTGGGCTGCACGCGTGTGCCGCCACTGCTCAGCAGAGACACTGGAGGTGGGGGACGGTGCGCATTCTTCCCAGGGTGCGAAACGGCCGTGCTTTCAGTATCCGCACAGAAGCAGATGCACGAGCACACCGGCTCCAGCCGGGGGCACAGTGAGGTTTCTCCTCTCCCCTCCTGTGGTACCCCGCGGCACGACCACGGAGCTCTTGCACTGACGTGCTGCATCCCAGCAGGATCTGGTGGTGACAGGGCTCAAAGCATCACTGGGGAAGCACGGAGAAGAGCTGAGCTTTCCTTACAGCAGCTCAGGGGCGCTTCAGGGTTTTGGGCACGTATTTCCAGCAAGGAGAACTTATGGAGAGGACTAATTCCTCCTTCCTTGGACATGGCAAAGGCTGGGCTCACCCTCACCGGTACTGGGGCCCTCGGTGGGGTCATTAACATCTTGATTGCCTGGCAGACAGAACAGATCAACAGCAACCATTCCCATCATCGCTTACCAAATGCAGGTTACTGCTACAACATTTTATTGTTACTATCATTATTATCATGCTGCATGTGAGACTGAATTAATCAGAAAATATAATCTTGCTTATTAATCACCTCATATCCTATCTTCGGGAATCATCTCATCTAACAAGAGATTACCTTTCAAGATTATAAATCCTTCGCGTCCGTGCTAGTCTACAACACTTGTTAGTTACAACTAATAATGTTTTAATATTATTGGCTAAATATTTTGTACAACAATAACATTTAAATATTATTAAACAATATTTTAATAGCAGATAATATTTTAAATACATTCACTGCTACTGTTAATCATCTCAAACCGAAATGTTGATCTTTCCTTGATGTGAGAGTTTTACCATTTCCAGTTCGAGTAAAAGGAACTATACTGCTCGTGAAGTTCTTCCCTCTGTGAACCCTCTTTTGTTATTGTTTTGTTATTGTTTCCATCAAAACACTCACAGAGTTAAATTACAGTCACTGGCCCACAGCTGCATGATGAAACTAATGGTTGTGTGAATAAACCCCCCCCGGCACTGGTGCATTTTCTTCAATGCAAATGAATCCTCACCCTCTAAATAATTATAATATTTAACATTACATAATATTTGAGGATGAAAATCTTGATTTGTTTTGTCAGAAGTCACCATCAATCAATATTATATTTTTATATTACATTCTTTTCTTATCTCTGTTTAACAGAGAAATTATTTCTGAGGATCACAGTTCTTCCCAACGATTTCCAGGGATAAAAAGAAGCAACCCGTAAGACAGGAGCTATTTGTAGAGTGCAGAGATAAATGGGAAGCAGCTGCCTAAGCAGTGGCATTACAATATCCTCTCTGCCAAAGCCTGCATTAAGCAATATCAACATTTACACAAGAGAAGTAGATTGGGCCTCAAATATTAAGCACCGCTGCCGCGGCGCGACCAGCAGCGGCTCCATGACGGGGCGCGTGCGTCCCTGTGCCCGCGGGCTGCGCTGCTCTGGGCTCCTTGGTGCCCGCCGGTGCCCTCTGCATCGAGGCGTTTTGCCTCCCGGCTGTCTGCAACCACCGTGGCCGTGCCGGGACAGGGACTGGGAACCCCTGATGCTCCCAGGACGCGGCCCTCGGGGCTCCCCAGCCTTTCCAGCCGTGGCTCTGGGAGTGAAAGTTTGGGTTTGGGTCTGAGTTGGTTGTGCTGGTGAGGACAGATCCCTTAGGAAGCCCTAAACTCTCAGTATTCAAAGGAGAGTTTAAATAAAAATAAAAGGCCTCAGAAGAATGGTTTAGAAAATATCATTTTCATCTAGTTTCCTTGTGCTATGACAGAATTTTAAAGTGTATTGCAGGGTTTGCTTATGTGAAAGAACCTGAGAATATAGACCTTCCTCTGCTGTTCCCCTGCTCCATGCTGTCCCCAGTACAGCCTGGCAAAAAAGTAAAAGGACAAAAGGGGAGTCAGTCTTTTTTCTCAAATTTACACGCTTTGCTTTAGTTTTCTTCTTGTCTTTTGTACTAAATCTTCTTCTTTTCTTCCTCTCCACCCATTTTTTTCCTTCCTTTTTCCCCTCCATTAGTTCAGAGGCACTTCACAATCCAGCCACCATGGCTGCTGGCTGCTGCTCTTTGCTGTCTTTACCGGGTGTGTTGACCTGTGGCTCTGCAATCCAGGAGCTGCAGAGAAGGAGAATCATTACAAAGAAAAACCTTGAGAGAACTGCAGAAGTGCACAAAGCTGCTTGCTGGTGGAATTTCGTCCCGGGCAGAAGCTCCCCATCTCGGGCAGTGACTGGCGCTGGCAGTCAGCAGCCACGCCAGGTGAGTGCAGTGTCCTCCTCTGCCCTCCCAAAGAGCATTCAGCTCCCTTCCCACAGAGCATTCTGCACCCCCTCCCGCATGGAGGAGGGAGAATATGTGAGAACACCCCAAAACTACCTACCCTCACCTGCAAACTGCCTGCTTTCATCTTAAACAACCTGCTGGCTGGCCTGGATGTGCATATCTCAATGTACTGTTTAATTCTTCACAAACTATGAAATCAAAGAAACACGTTTTAAACACAGCTCAGTAAATGCACAGACTGCCTAAACAGCTACAAATTTAGATATACCAGCTCCTCTCCATCTGCTGCTGCCTAGAAGCGCACACACACCATGCCACCGATCTTGAGTTGCTGTCTGGAGAAAGCCTCTCCTACTCCTTTCCCTCCAGCTGTGCCTTCCCTTCCCCCTATAATTCATGCTACTTTTGCCAGCAGCTTTTAGCAGTTTTTCTGGCCTGTTTTGCTCTCCCTCCTGCTGTCCCTGTGGATCTCCTGTGCTCCCGCCTCTGCCAACTGCAGGCAGGCAGGGCCGGGCAGGGGTGGCAGGGGCTGGGTGGCCCTCTGCCAGCCCCCAGGGTGGGGAAGCTCACGCCTGCACTGCACGGTGCAATTATAATGCCACTCATGTCCTTAGATAAACTGGCAATTTGGCACGGACGTGCTCCAAAACTGTCAGGGCGGCAGTGCCGAAGCATGGCACGGTCCCCTCAGCGTCTGGCCAGGAGACTGTGCCGTCTCTGAGACAGAAACCTCAGCACCGTTGCGTGGGGATACCCGCCATGGGGTGCACTGGGGTGACGGGGGGCCGTGTCCCATCCTCGGCAGCGCTCTGCCCCTTGCAGAGACCCCCCTGAACCATGGCAGCACAGGCAGCACTGCAGCCCCAGCCCCAGCCCCACCAGCCCTTTTGCAATGATTTTTAATCTGAGACCCTCTCCCCCATTTTAGACCGGATGCCTTCACAATATACGTATTTGCCCCAAATGATCCTCAACTTAAAAGAGAGCCTTAAAGTCTTCTGGAGCTGTGCCCGATCCCAGAGCACCCGCTGCAGGCTCTGCTGTCTGGCCGTGTCTGGGATATCCAGTACCTGGGTGAAGTGAGTGGGAAACCCCATGGGCAAAGCCCCCCAAGAAGTGCAGTGAATGCAGTGAACTCAGGGGTTTTAACGCACTCTCACCGAGGGAAGGGGTTTTACTGTACCACGCTACGTTGTACTGCACAATAGAGCTTCCCTGACACTCTGTACTCGTGTTGTTCCACCTTGTGATAAGCTGTTATTAAGCAGAAGAAAAGGCCTAGGTGACAGCTTTTTATTTTTATACTTACTTCTGATATCCAATGATGAATTAAAATAGTACTCTTACAGAAATATGGAACATATGCATATGAAAAACGAATACAAAATAAGTTCATTATTATCAGTGTTATTACAATGAATACTTAATTAACTCATCATAACAGCACACTTGCAGTAAAATGTTCTCACTGATTACAAAGTGCTAAATCTCCATTAAGTGATACAAATGACAAATGAACACCTACGGACATATATATATGACAGCCACATCAATAAACAATGAATTAACTGTCTCTAATTTATAAAAAGAGACTCTTTCTTTGAAAAACTATTTCTTCTCTGTCATTTAAAAAATTTCTGATACCATCACCCCGCTAGCCACGACCTTGAGACGTTTTGGCAAAAGAGGCAGCAGTATTAACTTTAATTTTGGTATGCAACTTTTGGGTTCAGTATGAGGAAAGAAACGGAGCCGGTGCAGTGCTTGGCCTCAGGGGTGCAGGGACGGCTGGCAGGGAGCAGGGCTCGCCTGGGGCAGCCACGCTCTGCTTGCGTGCTGGTGTGCGTGGCTGTGGCGTTTGCCCTCCCGGCGTGCCCACCGCTGGAGCAGAGGCAGGAGCCAGCCCGTGCCCGTGCCCAGCCGCAGCAGGACCCCAGGGAGCGGCGGCGCAGGGTGCCCAGAGCCAGGACTCATGGCTGGCAGAACGTGGTCCTGAGGGTGCCAGGATCTCAGCAACCGGTGAACTGGTGAACCTGGTTCTGAGTTACGCCCTGAAACATTTTATTTTCACTTGAAAATGGGCACCTCCCTGGAAACAATACTTGCTTTGGTAATTTATAAAGAACAAGTCTCTTAGCATATATTCAACTTGTCATGTTTGCATTTTTATATGGGTGCTGTACTTGCATTATCAGCCTTACTGGTGGTTCTGCGTGATGATCTTCATTAGTGCTTTTCTTCTATTTTTCATTCGTAGTAAACTTTGTAAATACTCAAATAGAAGATAATTTTACTTCAAATATAAATAAAAAATCATAGATCCTGATTATAAGGGTAGGAACCATATGGCAAAATCAGTACTGAGGAACAGCTGCTAAAAATGAAGATATTTACTAAAGTTCAGCTCTGCACGGCGCTAGGGTGAGTGCAGAGCAGCTCACCCAGCTGGCTCGCCAAGATCAGCTCGTTTTGTAACAGACTTCTCAGGACAGTAACCTCCTTAAACAACCAGCTCCAAAAACTGTAGAAACCAACTGGTAGAGTCATCTCTGCTCTACTGGATCCCAAACCTGGTAAAAAAAATGCTAAAAGAAAATGGATGAGTTATCAAATTTCCTTTCAAAAGAAAAAGAAATATGGTCAAGTACCCCTAAGGGTGCAAATATTCCCAAAAGAAAGGAACAAAGTATTTTTCGCTCTGATGATAGACTTTGCTGTGTGAAGATAGACATTTCTGATCACGGGAGAGGTCTCAGTTGCATGGTTCAACAGCGCCTGGGGCTGTGCAAAGACGGAGCAGCACCACGTGCTTGGATGCCAGAGCTCTCCAGGGCTGCAAGAAACGTCAAACATCAGTATTTTCCAAAATCTTTCAGAGCTAAACCTTAATTATCCAAAAAATATTATTTCTTGCTTCGAAAATGTTTACAGAATCATAGACCACTAATGATTGATTTATTTCCAGGCTGCTCCATAGACAGGAGCCTTGCATTCCTTGCTGTCAGCTGTGAGCTTGTGCAGCTCTCAGAAGGGATCAGCTACAACAGAACCCACCTGCCACCCCAAAGGTAAGCCAAGTAATACAACTAAGAGCAGTGTTATGATGATTATGATGATGTTAGCCATACCAAAAGTCTCATTAAAGGGTTAAGGGCATCACAGATGATGAGATCACTAGAGAGAGCTGTAATTTTTCCCATGATAGGAATTCACATGTGAATTGAGGAAAGAATCTGTAGGACATTATTTCAAAACACATACTAATAATCTGAAATTTTCCTCAGACAAAACTTAGGATAGTTCTCCTTGGGGACAGAAAAACCTCAAGACAGCCCATTAGCCATGTAATCATAAAAAAATGAATAACCACCCCTGTGCTCAAGTGACCCAGCAAGGAAGGAGAAATGGGTGCTTTCACTATTTCTCAGGACCTGGATCTTTGTAAATTGTGTGTGTAGCTTAGGCTGAGCTTTGAGAGCTGACCTCATTGCTGCAAGAGGAATGTGGAAAAGTCCAGCAAAGGGACCGCATTTTGGGAAGGAAGTGAGATTGCAAGTCAATAAAAGAGTGTGTTTCCAGTAGCTGTCTGGAGCAGCTGCAGCCCATTGCTGCCACCAGCATACCCCCGGGTGGGTTTGGTGTCTTTATACGCCTCACTGTGGTGGTCCTAACTGCAGGACTGCTGTGGACGGAGGAGCTGGTGACCTGAGCAGGAGTGGGGCTGGGCTGTGCTGGACATACCCCCACACCCCAGGATAAACTTTGCTAGCTGATTGTGTGGAGGAGCGAAGGCAGCCCCACCTGGCAGCTGGAGATGGTGCCACCAGTGCATCCTCGTCTTTATCTTGAAGTGAAGCATCATGTCTTCATCCAGACATCCTTTTGCTCTTGGTGGCAATGATGAGTAGAGTTGTTTGTGTTTAAGAAAATCCTTATGCTGGCGAGCCTTATCAAGGACGGGATCCGCATGGTGTGCCATGCCCTGGCAAGAGGTCTGACCGCTGCTGCACCGCACGGCGTCCTCTGCATCCGGAGGGATATGAGATTATGTATGACCCCCTTTTTCCTTCTCCTGTTATCTCCCTCCAATAAAAGGCATTTTAATCACATACTTTACAGGATCGAATGCCTTTCTTACGGGGACCTACAACAGACCTTTGCACTGCTGCATCACATTCATGAATCACTTGCATACCGAAGTCGATCTACTGTGCTTTACTTGGACACGATGGCTTCTGTGTTGATGTCTCAGGAGAGTGACACTCATCACCCCTGAGTGCCCACGCCGGGCAGCCAAGGAGACGGGGTTTGCTGGCGTGTTTGTGTTCAGCTCAGCGCTCGTCCTTGAGCGAGCAGACTTGAGCAGTGGAAAAGGATCTCCCTTTAGGTTTCTGGCTGTCAGTAAAGGAAAGGAAGGATGACACCATATAATTTCTCATCCCCAAATATTTCTATTTATACATTCACTCAAGAAGAGGAAGATGGGAGCAGCGGATATAGGTTATCAAAGGGAGATGTTCCTAGCCTGCTGCCTGACCTTCAGTGTACCATCAGCTCTGGGCCTATCTGACCTTTCTAGATGTGCAAATAATACACCCATCTCAGGCCCAGCATTCACAGGTTTGATTTTCATGGGCAGTCAGCTTCTGCTGCTCTCATTTTTTGCCCTACATTTTCTCACATATGTAAGAATAGATCCATGAGAACATTTAATGATGACTGACTTAGTAATTTAGCCTGTTTTCTCCTTGGGAAAAAAACCCTTTACAGATTAACAATCAAGTTAACAGCTTCTGTTGTGTATATAAAAGTACATTACCCTTGTGGCAAACTTCAGTCCTGTAGTTCTGTGGCTTCATAATTTTATGATAATCATAGAATCATAGAATCGTTTAGGTTGGAAAAGACCTTTAAGATCATCGAGTCCAACCGTAAACCTAACACTGCCAAGACCACCACTACACCATGTCCCTAAGCACCTCATCCCAACGTCCTTTAAATACCTCCAGGGATGGTGACTCAACCACTTCCCTGGGCAGCCTGTTCCAATGCTTGATAACCCTTTCAGTGAAGTAAAATCTCCTAATATCCAGTCTAACCCTCCCCTGGCACAACTTGAGGCCATTTCCTCTCGTCCTATCACTTGTTACCTGGGAGAAGAGACCGACCCCACCTCTCTACACCCTCCTTTCAGGTAGTTGTAGAGAGCAATGAGGTCTCCCCTCAGCCTCCTTTTCTCCAGGCTGAACAACCCCAGGTCCCTCAGCCGCTCCCCATCAGCCTTGTGCTCCAGACCCTTCCCCAGCTCCGTTGCCCTTCTCTGGACACGCTCCAGCCCCTCAATGTCTCTCTTGTAGTGAGGGGCCCAACACTGAACACAGCATTCGAGGTGCGGCCTCACCAGTGCCAAGTACAGGGGCACGATCACTGCCCTAGTCCTGCTGGCCACGCTATTCCTGATACAAGCCAGGATGCCATTGGCCTTCTTGGCCACCTGGGCACACTGCTGGCTCATATTCAGGCGGCTGTCAACCAACACCCCCAGGTCCTTCTCTGCCAGGCAGCTTTCCAGCCACTCTTCCCCAAGCCTGTAGCGTTGCATGGGGTTGTTGTGACCCAAGTGCAGGACCCGGCACTTGGCCTTGTTAAACCTCATACAACTAGCCATATGCTGACAGAAATAACACCCGTATACTGACAGAAATACAGGGCAGATTTCGATGTGGACTCATTTAGATTTTTCTGAAATTAAATTTCTTGTTCATGAGAGAAAAGAAAGCTTATTTCTCTCTATGCCAGATGAGGATCAAAGATCTGTGTTTCTCTAGATCGAGTTGATGGAGCTAGCCCTCATTTTTTTAGCCTGTTTTAGTTTTGTGGCTGTTTGCATTTTGGGAGCGCTACTGCCGCAAGCCAGCACTCAGAAAAAACAGCGTTTGCTGGAGCAGGTGGGTGGGTGGGTGGTGATGGGGAGGATGCAGATGCAGGAGCTCCTTGAGGTTTGCTTTGGGCAGGTAGAGCCCAGGGCAGCAGAGGGGGAGGCTGAACATCCTCCCAGCACAGAGCTCTGCTGTGCTGTGGATGGCTTGAAAGGGCGTGGAGAAGCAGGGATCCAGGCAGGAACACTGGCCTTGCAGAAAGCCCTGCTTATCAGCACGTCCTGGATGGCTGAGTGGCCATCCAGGCCACTGATGGCCTGGCCAACCATGGCCATCCACTATATGGAAATGCCTCTGAAGGTGCTTGTCCTGAGAAAAGTGGCAATGTTAAATCATTCAGCCATCTCCATGCAATGTAGTCCATTTACTCGTAACACAGCATCCCTATTCTGCAGTCAAAGAAGGGGATGAGGGAGGTGCTTGAAGGTGCACGGGCAGCTTTTCCTGCTTTCCACCAGCACCAAAAGGAAGTGGCACCAGGCTAAACCCCAAGGAAAAGAACATTTACCACAAACTGGTACTGCATTGCCATTCTAAACACTGCTATCGTGAAGGTAGTTAACGGGAGCCTCTTGTGCATGAGCTCTTCTGCTCCTCTCCCTGCTGTGCAGCAGCCCTGCTCCCAAAGCCCTTCGCTGCACCCTCCTGTCTGCCGGGGGAGCAGCACCCCGGGGGCACAGCACCCTGCTCCCCCAGCACGTGGGACAGGCTCGTCCACCCAGCGGAAGGCAGTCCCTGTCTCCAGGGGAGTCTGTCTGTCCACAGACCTTCTGCAAATCCATCCCCTCTGAGGTGTCTCTTCTAGTAGCAGAATCAGATATCCTGAAGCATCAGTACATTTGAGGCCCTGGACTTCATTCCCTTTCGCAAGCTGTGCTTCTGTGCTCTTGGGAAGGCTTGATGCTGCAGCTTTTAGTCACGCAGTAAACCCCACTTACTTCAGTGTGAAGTATCCTAGAGTGCTTTCTGAAAGCTAAAGAATCTGATGGAAAGACTTTTTAAGGCAATTTTAAAACTGCTTTTTTCGTTTCCTTAGTGCTGACACATCTCCAGAAGGCTGTGTCGTGATGACTTAGTGTCTTTGCACATCCTGACAGATGCAGTGCTGTGTCATTCTCCAGAAATCCTAGAAACATCATTCACCTATAGCTCTCAAACCTCTACTACCACAGTTCCACCTGCCGTTTGAGCTGCCTCTGGCCTGTTGGGATCCTAAACCCTTCTGAACCATTCTTCAGTTCCTGCTTCTGCGCTTATTTACAAGTGGTGTGTGTAAATCCAACGTGATGTAAGCAAGGTTTGGGCTTCGCGTGAATCCTGAGGATAAAACAAGATTCATTATCCTGGTTTAACCCCAGCTGGCAGCTCAGCCCCCCCAGCCGCTTGCTCTCCCCCCCTGGTGGGATGGGGGAGAGAATCAGAAGAGTAAAAGTGAGAAAACTCGTGGGTTGGGATAGAGACAGTTTAATAGGTAAAGCAAAAGCCGCGCACGCAAGCAAAGCAAAACAAGGAATTCATTCACTGCTTCCCATGGTCAGGCAGGTGTTCAGCCATCTCCAGGAAAGCAGGGCTCCATCATGGGTAACGGTGACTTGGGAAGACAAACGCCATCACTCCGAATGTCCCCCCTTCCTTCTTCTTCCCCAGTTTCTATACTGAGCATGATGTCCTATGGTATGGAATAGCCCTTTGGTCAGTTGGGGTCAGCTGTCCCAGCCGTGTCCCCTCCCAGCTTCTTGTGCCCCCCCAGCCCACTCGCTGGTGGGGTGCGGTGAGGAGCAGAAAAGGCCTTGACTTTGTGCAAGCACTGCTCAGCAGGAACGAAAACATCCCTGGGTTATCAACGTTATTCTCATACTAAATCCAAAGCACTACACCAGCTACTAGGAACAAAATTAACTCTATCCCAGCCGAAACCAGGGCATTCATGCACCCCTGTCCATGCAAATCCTGTGACAGCTGTGAAGAGAATGAAAGGCAAAGTCAATAGGACTGCAGACAAAATATTTTTAAGAAACAAATTCATCTCTTGGTGAAGATACATGCATGGGTACCCACACACGCGTGTCCAAAGGCACACACACATGCCATTCCCAATTTGCCAGTATGTCTTTTTGCGGAGGCAGCTCCCATAGTGCTGGTGCTCATGAGGAAGCCTTTCCTTGTCTTCCCCTGTATCCAGGCAATGCCAGGCTGCCTCATGCCTGGGTCAACCCTTTTCTGATTTCTTCTCTTTCTTGCAAGGGCTGCAGTACGCAAATGTGATACACAACTGATGATGGGCAGGGTTCCCTAAAGGCTGGGGGTGAGGAACTGGAGGAGGTTATGGACCCCTGAGCATCACTTGCTGCTAATAAATTTGTTTGTTCCTTCTCTCTGCTTGTTATCCCTTTTTGATCCCTTTCAGGAATGGCAGAGGCTCTGCACATCTGCACCCATGCATTGTCCATGGGGCCAGGCGTTGGCATTTCTGACCAGCTGGCTCTGGACTTGAGCTTGAACTTGGCCTGAAAACCCGCCGCTGCCCGATGCCGCCCCTGAGCAGGGCAGCGAGGCAGGAGGACATGGCAGATGGGTTGGAGGAGGAATGTATGACCCTGAGTTACTTCAGTCTTTTTCTGGGATGATAAGTTATTGCTGGTTCCTTTCTGATTCTCCCCTCTTCACAATGATGATCCTCTGGTAAATAAAAGTGCTATCACAGACGTGACAGAAATGATCCCAGCTTCTTAGGCTGCTAAGTGAGCAATCACCTCACTGAGGACTATTGAACTACATAAAGCCAAGGGTTCCTCCTGCCGACATGTGCTTCTGCTCAGCCTCCCCTCTTCCATGCTGAAAGCAATGATGTTGCTTCCAGTTTGTAACACACTATTTTTAGGAATACATTTTTTTAAATTAAAAAAAAAAAAATCCCTTTAGATACTACAGTTTGCCATAATGGTGCGTTTACATTATTCCACCAACCAACCTAAAGCTGTAGATCTCGCTTTTCTTCTCAACTGGTGGCATTTCCAAACACGGCAATATGCGTTGTTCGTAAGCCAGGCTCAGCTTACCTTGACCTGGAGGAAGAAGGGTTTGCCATGAGGAAGCGTCCCTCGAGCTGTCCGCACCTGGGGCCGGGAGACGGGGTGGCACAGCCTGCGGCACTGGTGGGCTGGGGAGGGCCTGGTCCCCCCTCCCCACCCTGGTGCGGGAGCCCCTTGGGCGGCGATGCTGGCCCTCTGCCACCCCTGCCCGCCTGTGACCGTGACAAAGTTCCACGCTGTCCCCACGGCTCCTGCCCTGCCTGCTGTGGGTGCCCTGGCGCAGGAGGACTCGGCCAAAAGCTCTGCGCTCCCACGGGTGGGACGGGGCCGCACCCATGCCCTCTGGAGGGGCCCCGCTGGGGTGAGCGTCCAGCCCGGCTCCACGCCGGGGGAAGAGCCCGTTTCGTGCCCGCCGGCAGGTCTGCACGCCCCTCTGCCTGCCGGGCTCAGGACACCCGCCCTGGGCAGCTCTCTCTTGCTGGTCGCTCTCAGCAGCGACGCTCAGGCTGCAGCTCTGCCATGGCAATGTGCGCGTTTTCTCTTCCCCCCGCCGCCACTTGTATGACAACGCAGACTCGAGCAGCTTCTATAGCAGTTCTGCCTTTGCTGAAATTAAATTAAAGCGGAGGTAGAAAGGTAAGGGCAGTGTTTGAGGAGAGGAGCTTATGAAGCAATTGGTCTCAGTGACTGACATGCTACAGATCTGATGGGGAAAAATGTTCAGAAACAATGGGAAGATAGTTTTAGAGAACTTTTAGAGGTTTGTTTTTGTTTTTTTTTTTTTTCAAAACTTCTAAAGATGCAAAGAGGTAAGAAATAAGAAAAAGAGTGACTGAATAAAGATATGAAGGTAATTCAAGACCTTACCATCAAGAAAAATGCCTACTATATTCCTGAGCTGTCTTCTTATGAAATGCACCACAGTAATAATAAATATATTGTAAAACACCTGACAACTCCATTAGGTTATAAATACATGGTAGCTGTCAATAATTCTCTTTGTGCTATGTTGAGATAACATAGTAAAAAAAGTTACATTAGTATAGTGTTTATGCAGTTGCTGAAACTCTTCAAAGATATGTTAAATGAAAGTAAAGGTATTAAATGAAGAGAAAAAGTAATTCCAGATTAAAGTATATCATAATAAAAAGAAAAAAGCTTTCCGTAATAATACTTAATGAAATCAGATGACAAGTGTGTGCATGTGTGAAAGTGGTAGAAAGAGTTGGAGAAAGAAAGCCTAAATACTTATATTTTGTCTCATCCTTCAGGATTTCAGGAGGAGACAAGGGTGTCGTACTCCTGACCCCAGGCTGCAGGACAGAGAGTTGGGTGCTGCGGCATGCACAGGAGTGTTTATTGCAGGAAGGTGCCTGCCAAGTTAATTAGCAAAGATGGGGTGATCCCTTCTCCCCGCAGATGGCCGGTCCCCAGCCTCTGTGGCTGCACCAGCCATGCCGCTGCCTCCTCTCCCTGCCGTGCCGGAGCGGACGGGGGGCTCGGCTGCGCTGACCGAAGGGACCCCCGCTGTGCGGGCACACGAACCGTATTCACAAGTGGCCAGAGGTTATTCCTGCCGGGGAACACAGATTATTAAACCTCAGTCAGTATTCACTGTGGTCCCTTTCTTTCATCAACTCTCTTCTCCAATATTGTATTTCTTATTCTTTTGGGAAAATAGTGCACTATTTAATAAGAAGAACAGGTGGCTTTGGTACACCTGAGTATTGATGATTGACTCCCAGGCTTTTTTAATAATTCAGCTGCAAGATAGGCCCTGTGTATCTAAAACACACCTAAAGAAAGCCCCAGAGAAGAGAACTGAGTTTGAAGATTTTCCTGCTGGATGCTGGGGGTGGAGAGACTCCTCCCAAGCCAGCTGGGAGCAAACCCACCTGCCTGTCCTGAAAAGAGGTGGTTCCACCTGGGACTCAGCTCATTTACTGACAAAGAGCTAAACCAGGGAACAAAGTGAAGCGAGTGAGCAGCGATAACCAACACACTCCCTCAAGCAGAAAGGAGGAAGACAGATCTGAATGACGGCTTTGTCCAGAGCATGGACAGCTTTGTGTGTGGACCATATTCATCACATTGTGTTTGAACCTGACTCTTCCAGAGCCAGCAGATTCCCTTCCGGGGCTTGTTTCTAAGCTGAGTTTAGCTTAGGCATGCAAAACCTTCGCAAGCCCATGTTAGCAGGAGAAACTAATCATTGTTGCCCATGTTCCGTCTTTGCTGACTTTTGGGTTAGTTGCAGTTGAGCCTGACACAGAGAAGAAAAGCACAGAGCAAGGCACCACTAACATCTCCCACTCAATGACGCTTCTCACGAGGAGTTGCCCAAGGAACAGCTGGACACGCAAGGCGTGTCTGGCAAACAGAACTTTCTTATTAGTAAACCCTTCCTCAGATGTTAGGCCAGCAGCATCTCTTGAATGTTGTTCCAAGAGCAGGAGATGACGATTCTCTGCAACTCTGGCAGAGTTTCGAATGCTCCCTGCAGCTACTGCTGCAACTCACCACCCCATCCCTTGAAGAAAAACATTGTCCTGTTGCTCTTCTCCTGACCGCTCTTCGGTACATTTGCCGATGGTGTGTATTTCCCGCTGCTCCAGAAGTGACTGTTTTAATATGGGTTTTCAAGATTCTTCTATAAAAAGACAAGATTTCTGCTGACTTGTGCAGTTTTGCATTCATGTATTTACATGAATTTCACAACCAAGGCAGTCATCAGGGCTGCAAACCAGAGTAAGGCAAGGGACAAGGATGACATACAGGCCAGGGTCCTGTTTATCCCATCAAGTGCATAGGAGCAATCTTCACATTGGCTTAGGGAAGCTAACATGTACTGGTAACTGAGGGGATAAGCAACCTGCAGGCAACACATGAAGAAAACGAGGATGGAAGTTTCAAGAACGCAATGGAGTGGATACATCCTGAAGGATTAGGGGAAAATGATTGTTTTATCTTTTCTGACATTAACAGCACAAGCATACACACATGCACCAGATCCATTAGCTAGCTGGAATTTATTTCTCGTCGTTGTTTTTCCACAGGTTTTGAGTTTCTTCCTATGTTCTGTTAAGTCCCTGGCAAAATTTCCCTTGAGTTCAGCAATGAATTAGACCCTTTATGAATTACATACCTCTGACGCCTCCTCAAAGAAATAAAACGTTAGCAGGATACAGTGTTGTGCTGGAGCAGCCAGGAACTCGCTCACTCCGTCATCACCTCCGGAGAATCGCTCACTCCGTCATCACCTCAGCTGCCAAAATGCAGCCAGTTATCAGTACCAGGATATGTAAATCACCCAAAACAGGTGGATTCTTACTCTCTTTATTGTAATGTTGTAAACCTCAGTTTGATGTACTGTTTCTAGCTATGCAGAAAGAACAAGGTTATAGCAAACCTAAAATATACTTATCTGTAGCAAAGAATCATACAGTTTACAAGGCATTAAAATGTTAATTTTTCTTACATTGTTGTTGGTAAATATTGCCTTTGTACGCAGGGTATTTTAAAGGATGACAGCCTTAAAATGCAATTTATCATACATATATTCTGGGAGTTAATTGAACTGTTCAGTGCAAGATACTTACACAGCCTGTTACATGGCCATTTGTGTGTGTTCTTGTTCTGTTTGTCCATAAATAGACATTGGTCGTGGGCCCATCGAAGGCTTAAATTTGCTCATGAGGGAAATTGGCTGGAAGGTAACGGCACTGGAGAAATCTCTGTCAGGAAAAGAAAGTCTGAAGGAGACTACATTTCTGCATTGTTTCAGGGAGCTTTGAAGAAATCCACTGACCCTTGACGTGCTGACGCCTGTCTTGATCCCCATTAAGTCTTGGATCTTTGCCTTTCGGTACAGCTCTCTGTAAATAGACCCAGAAAAAAAAGGTCAAAACTTGTTCATTTTGATAGCCTTTACATTTTGCTCTCCCCTGCCTGGTTAGGCTTCGTCTAGGACTGGATAATTTTAATCCGTTGTTCTACCTTCAGTGTAGCACTCCATGCTAGTGGTTAAAACGTGCAAAACTCCTTTGTGACTGATGTTAGAATGGCCTTAAATTTGAAGTCCTATTAGGAAGAGTTGAGCTGACCAGGATGAAGGAGTCCAGGCTTGAAGAAACAGAAAAAGCAGTGAGAAAATGGGGAAGCTTGTAGAACAGAATGCAAAACTGCATTTGGGAAACACAGACTAAAGTAATCAACAGATGTTACTGAAAAAAACCTATGTCCAAATGAGTTATCAAGCATAAAAAGGAATTATTCGGTATTCCACAAGAAAATATGACTGTGATATAAGCACAGTTCTATCACAACATTTCTACATAACAATGTAGAAAAAGCAGAAGTATTTTCTACATTTCTGCTGTTTTGAGGAATATGCAGAGGAGATGTAATCATGAGTTAAGAGAGAAAAAAGACATGCCTTCTGTCATCAGTGGCTGGGAGAGAGATGTACTTTCACAACAGCAACGTGGTAAAAAAAAATAGTTTGTGTGTGCATCCTAGAAGAACTGCTTAAAGTGTTCCCTGACCTATTGTTGGCTTTAACAAACTGACACTTGGAGAGTCCTGAGAAGATGTGAAAAAACCCCCAACATGTCAAAATGAAGCAGAGAGCACGTGCCAGTACTGAGGCAAGGACTGATGGAGGAAAAGGTGGGTCAGCGAGAGCATTTAGACCCAGCCTTGCTCCCATTTGACTCCCATTTGACTCCCAGAGCAATCTGGTTTTGGCAGTGGAAACAACAGCTCCGCCCAAGACAACAGCGATCCCTGTACCTGAACGTACCCGCTTGGATATTTGCCCTCAGGACAAACCTGTGCCAGGGGCAACAATCCCTTCTGGAGCAAATGAACTTCTCCAGGGGGACGACGTGGTGCAAGCGTCCTGGGCAGTACGTGCACCAACACCCCCGCCATGGAGATTCACATCCCCTGCGAGAACAACCTTGGGCTCCCAGACACGCTGCCCACCTGCTTCCCCACTGCTTCTGCAGGCCACCACAGCAGGTAGTACACCTCAGCCGTCTTCCTGGGGCTGTGCGTTGGATAACTGTTTTCTGAAGTACCCGATCACCGAGGATGCAAAAAACATTTTTCAAAAGACGTTGGTTCCCGTGAGTTCAGTACATTTTGGTACATTTCAAAATTTCGCCTCAAGTTTTTCCTCTGCTTAGCTGATTTGATGATTTCTTTAGCTATTTGTACAGACAACTGCACACGCATTTCTTCTGCAACCCCTGCTAAGTCTCTCTTTTCTTCCTCATCCTTCTGACAGGTTTACACACTTCTGATGTGCCCTGTGATTCTGAGCATCTCTTTGAACTTGTTTTTAATCAAAGTCCTCCAGGAGCCTGGTTCCTGCCAAAGCGTTGAGCTGAGTTCACTGTTCACAGGTTTGGTGAACTTCTGGGGAGCGTGTAGGTTCCCACATTGCTGGATTTGTATTGAGACCTCATGCCAGCTGACAGTTCAAGTTACTTATCTGATGCTTCTCCTTACACGGAAGTGGCAAAATCTCTCCGTGCTTCCTCCAGGTTTGTAGCTGACATGTCAAAAGGCATTAGTTACAATCAAAGGCCCCACAGTATTTTCAAATTTCTAGGGATATTGTTAATAACATTATCAAGCAGCCTTCATTGAACACATGCTTTCTGGTGTTCTTCTGGGAGATTCTATAGGTGAAAGAGTTTTTTTTAATTCAGGACCAGTAAATCAGGTGAGGGCACAAGTCTTTGGATACTCGTGATGAGACTAACAAATATCCTCTACAAGCCTTCCCATCGGCAGCAAAGTGTCAGCTGAGCTGTGGTGCAGGTGGCTGTGCCGGGACACAGGCTTTCAGCCAAAGCTCTGGCATTGTAGAGCTCTTGTGAAAGAGAGGGGTAGATCCAATTATCAAGATAAATCAGGATATGGACCACATTTCCTTGTGTGTCTCCGGCATGAGCTTGGTCTGACCCAATCAGGAATAGCGTGGCCAGCAGGACTAAGGCAGTGATCGTGCCCCTGTACTGGGCACTGGTGAGGCCGCACCTCGAATGCTGTGTTCAGTGTTGGGCCCCTCACTACAAGAGAGACATTGAGGGGCTGGAGCGTGTCCAGAGAAGGGCAACGGAGCTGGGGAAGGGTCTGGAGCACAAGGCTGATGGGGAGCGGCTGAGGGCCCTGGGGTTGTTCAGCCTGGAGAAAAGGAGGCTGAGGGGAGACCTCATCGCTCTCTACAACTGCCTGAAAGGAGGTTGTAGAGAGGTGGGGTCGGTCTCTTCTCCCAGGTAACAAGGGATAGGATGAGAGGAAATAGCCTCAAGCTGCGCCAGGGGAGGTTTAGACTGGATATTAGGAAATTTTACTTCACTGAAAGAGTTATCAAGCACTGGAACAGGCTGCCCAGGGCAGTGGTTGAGTCGCCATCCCTGGGGGTATTTAAAGGACGTTGGGATGAGGTGCTTAGGGACATGGTGTAGTGGTGGTCTTGGCAGTGTTAGGTTTACGGTTGGACTCGATGATCTTAAAGGTCTTTTCCAACCTATACGATTCTGTGATTCTGTGTTTCAATTCTCATGTTCCCCCACATCACCTGTGAGATCCCTGCAGGACTTGGTTATGGATCCTTGCTTCGCCACAGCAGCTCCAGGGCCACCGAGACGCTGTCCTGCCCACTCTCAGCGGTGTGGCAAGCACGGCTCCTGCTGTCCCCTTCAGCTCTGCACTGCAGTGAATCTGGCACAGGACTGGCTGCTGCACTGGTACCCTGTGCTGCATGCTCGTGATCACAGCAACTGGAGCTGCCAGATGTATTCCCATGCTTCCCAGCAAAGGAAATATCTAAGTATGAATGGACACAAGGTGGTAAGATTTCATTTAATTCAAGGAGTTGGAAACATCTTTGAACAAGAAACATGTCCTGGATGTTTCCCGGGCTCTCATCCCCAACACAACGTTGGCCATGAGACCAGAGGTGTCCTCCAACACAGCACATGCCCACCAGGAGCAGCGCTGCCCCCGGGGACGTGCCCAGCACACCATGCTCATTCCTCTCGACAGGGCTCCGCTGCTGCAGTATCCCTAAAGCAGCACCCTACCGACCTGCCCCGGGTTTAGGTCACATCCTTTGTAACTTGGGCGTTGCTTTTGGTTCCTGGGGTTTGCAATGCACAGCTTTCATCCTGCCCCAGATACGTGCAGGACAAGCCCACAGCTCTCCCTCAGTCCTGCCAGAGATTGACGCTCTGGGCAACCTTTGCTGCTTCTGACTTAATCTGCAAGTCCCATGGGCGCTGGGGCTGGCCACTAGAGATGACGAGTCATTGCAGACGCCAGCCTCCATCCACAGCAGACAGGAGGTATGTTCACAGTACAGAGCCGTGTCCTGCAAGGAATGCTGCACACGCGGTCTGTGCTGCTGCCCCTTCGCTGGGAGTTCACCGCAGGGCCGGGTCCTCGTGGGATGGCCTCTCCCGGGCTTCCCAACAGCCCTCAGACAGGAGCTCATCTGTGGGTGAGCGGTTCCCAGGTGGTTATAGCCTCTGTAGGTCTTTGGCTATCCTGCCTTCTCTGATGCAAGGAAAGTCAATTGGGAGAAGGAGATAGGAATGTTTGTTAACGAGAAGTCACTTTGTCAGTTGTGATCTTATGCCGACAGCTTTGTGTCTGAAAAGCAATTTCAGTTTCAATCAAAAAGAATAGAACAACAACTTTAACATTTGGAAAACTCATTACTGGAAACTTTATTAAACTTAAGGCTAACAAGCCTGATTTACTGCTTGAAAGAGCAATTTTTTTTTTGTTAGAAAATGCAGATATAAAAAGATTTATAGTATCTAAACCAATTATGATACTGAAATGCAGCATTAGGTATTCCACACTCTCTTCTTTTTTCCCCACATTTCTTCTTTTTCACATATCAATGCATCTAACTAAGCGCAATGTCATTACCGTAGAGCATTTAGTAAAGATGCTGTTATGGGGATTGAATTAAGCATGCTCTGGGAGGCTTTCTCCCTCAGATGACACAAGCTGTCTGTTTTTCCTATACCCCAAAAGTACAACAAAAAAATTACATTTCTGATGACTTATGTTTCAGGGTGGAGGGGAAGTCAACAAAAAAAATATAGTTGATAGCATCCTGTATCTGCACTGATGCACAAAATGGCCTCACCTTCCCAATAGCAAACAGAGCAGCTCTCTCATTTAGTGATCAGCTTGGAAACAGAGCCCTTACCCACCACCTCCCTGCACGGCATCCAGACCTGTCTGACTCCAGGTCTTGTGCAATGTGCCAGGAACACTGTGCTCTGCACTATAGCACTGAAAAGCTATTAATGTACTTCACAATACGGGAAAATATGGAAATGCATTTATGAATCTGACTTGTCTTTTGGACTACTAGAGAGTGCAAGCATACCAGCACAGAGTTAGGTGCACAACTCATCATTCATGCACATCAGTAAGGCATGTATAAGTTAACTTTCTTTGGTTTTGTTTTTCCCCTCTAAACACATACAGAAACATTATAGTTGTGAAAATTCAATCTATGTTCTAGAAAAGCCAAGGCTCTTGTGCCTAGTTTACCCAGAAATGTGCTTAAATATTGATGTTTTAATGATGCATTCTTCAGAGTCCCCTATTTTGCCAGAGACTTATTTTTAAAGGCTTGCTCTAAAAGGCATTGGGGGAGATGAAATTGCAGCACTTGAAGCCTCTGACAGAAGCTGTATTTTGGTAGCAGCACGGATTGCATGCTAAAAGGCTCCACACAGGGCTTCCCAGTGCTCCCTTCGGCATACACTGGTCTCTGCTGTTTTGCACTAGGGAACCCACAGCCTCAGTAGAAAAGAAGCTGCTCCTCCATTTTCAAGTCTTTACCCAAAAGAAGCCTTTGGCTCCAGACCAGAGTGTCCAGCTGTGGCTTCCAGTGGGAGAAGCTCTGCTGGGACCACTCAGGGGTCATGCTGGGTGGGCAGCAAAGGCTCTGGCTGCCATGGCCAGAGAGGGATGGCTGTCCAGCTCCCATCACCTTGAAGGGTTGGCAAGAGCCTCATGGTAGCAGTCAAAGAGACACCAAGGGAGAGCTATGGGCCTGGAGACCCCTGAGAGAAGCAGTGTACCCCTGCTCATGATGATGCCACTCACCTCTGCTGAGAGCAGAGCAGCCCAACATGCTCTTGGAGCCGCCCAGCAAGCAGGATGTGGGGGCAACACCAACCTGCATCCTGGGTTTAAAGTGGACAACCTCGCTAGGACCTCCACCTCCCAACCTTGGGAACCTCAGTCTTCTACAGAGCAGAGAGAAGGCTCACCTTCAAAGCAATGTTAACTGATGCCTGGATTTAAGGGCGTGAGCAGAGCTATCTGCCTTTCTGCCTCAGTCAAAGCTCCGCCTGTTCTCCCGTTCCTCTTTTGCTGAGGAGCAGCACACTCTGCTGCTTGCCCCAGGGTATTGGTGCCCAGGTGAGCAGCATGGACCCTGCTGCCAGGCAGACTTCTCCCCTGACACACAAGGAGGCCTGTAGCAACTGCACCCCTTTTATTGCTGCCTTCCACGAGCTCAGGTGAGTCTGCAGGTGTTTTCCATTTTCTTTTCTACTCTTCGGCAGGGACTTAAGTTGTGGCTGCCACTGATGCTCTTGGCATCATGCAGCTCACCTGTGGTAGGGGGCAGGGGACTGCAAATCACAGCCCACTGCCATGTTCACAGCACGCAGGTTTGTAGACTATTGGTGGGAAAATGTTTCTATCCCTTACCTGGATGAGTTTGAGATGCTAAAATTGCAAAATAGTTTTCTAACTTAGCTCGATATAGAGCTGTAGTGTCTCTAGGTACAAAGTGGTATAGTCCTGCTGAAATATGTATACAGGAGTTGGTGGAAAGAAATATAATCTTTCAATTAAATACATTTAATGTGCTTAGAGATGCACATTATCAGCAAGAGATGAATAGTTTTTAAACATTAAAAAAAAAGACTTTTTTCAGATAAGATACTAAACATAAATCTTGCACAGTTCAGAGATAACTGTTACCAGGCCGAGTCCGTGGCCAGCAGCTGTTCTGGATCATTGGAAAGTGTGTGGTTTTATTTGTTACTTGCAAATGTGATGTGCTATTTTTTGGCATTCATATACCAAACTGGTATTAGCTTGTAAACAGTCAGGCTTGCATTAGCTACGGCTAATGCCTTTCTTGGGTAAACTCTGTAATAAACACTTGATAGCCCAGCTTGTGATGAATGTGAAAGCCCTGAAATCCATTGTTTTGGTCTTGAAAAATGACTGTAAATGCTCTGTATTGCAGATCTACAATTCCTTCAGTTCTGTTAATGTTTCAATTCTGTCACTGGTGGAAAACAACAACAACAAAAAAAACCCCAACCAAAAAACACCTACAAATAATGCCAAACCTTGAAACATGCCAAAACAATCCTCCCCACTCCCGCCATACGCACATTAAGGAATTCAGTTAATCAAGTATGCTGTATAGAAGAAAACAAATTATCACTTTTTCATTGTTTTCCTGATAAATTATTCCATGCGCAATGTTCAGTGGTTCGAGTCCTTCGAGCTGGATGCAATCTCCTGTTTTGGCTCGTGGGTACAGCTGCGTGTCCCTCTGCGTGCGGGTGGCTGGTTTTGGTTCAGTGTTGTGCTCCTGTCATTGCTAACCTCGTGCTAATGGCTGATGATGGGTGTGGGCTTTGGCAAGGCCAGGAAGCTCAACCTCGAACTCCCAGAAACATTGCATGAAAACATCCAAGTTGCAGTTTTGGTTATTTGTTCTTCTCTTAACAGCTTTAACAACTATTCATGAAAATACTGAAAAAAAATACTGGTGGTGTTTTCATCAGGTTGATTTAAAGCAGCACTGCCAACAACATTGTTCCTCCTTCATTCAGTATGCTTCGTGTAAAGCGCAGGCATGCAGGGATAAGGTAAGGAGGATGCTGTTTCTCAGTCTTCTCTTTCTGCAGAGTTACACCAGCTGGGAGGCTGACAGTACCTTGCTCTTGGCAGTGACCAGCCACCTGAGATTGTGTTTTAGAGTAATTTTGTGAGGCTCCCTCTGGAATCACCATGATAAGCCTATATAGTTTTAACCATAACAGCCAGGAAACACAGAAGTCTGTTAGAGTTGGGGATGGCGATGAAAAGACACCAGGCAGAGAGGTCTGCTGCAACATCCATGATCGTGCAGAGGGTTGGTCACCTGCTATGTGCCTAAATGTTTGGCCTCTATAGGCCAGGACTAAGCCCAGGGAATGGAGGTTGTGGCCACAGGAGAATCCTCAGCATTCATGGGGGCCGTCTTTGGGCGGCTCTGAGGCCTCAGGGTGTAACTCCTGCAGGAAGATGCTGGTAGGGGTGCACTGGTGCCCAGCTGGGTACGGGACAAGGGTCCCCTTGCCCAGCAGGGAGCACGAGCAGCTCCTTCCCCAACCATGGCTGTGTGTCCACCACTGAGGGGTCCAGCAGCAGGGACCTCGTGCTCTGCCTGGCTCCCACCAGCCCCAGACAAGTCCACTGGTGTCCCAATGCACCTTAGAAAGGCTCAGCAACAAGACAGATGGCACTGCCTATAACGATGACCCATGTAACCAAAATACTGAATAATAAGAAAGAAATGATGGAAGGAAGACAAGGAATTCATACGGTGAAACTTTAATTGCAATAGGGGCTCGATGGTTTTGAAGCGTAAAAATGTCATTGAACTTTGAACAGTTTTGCAAACTGCAAAAGGACAGATTGTCCACGGCGAGCAGCCTGTGCAGCCTGTGCAGCTGTGTCGGCATCAGGCTGAGCAGAGTTCACTTCTGAGATTGCTGCATATACTGTCTTGTCCCTGAGAAAGCGGTGGTAGTCCAGTATTTGGGCCCCTTTTCCTCCCATTTATTTGGATAAAGAATTAATTACAGCAAGATAATTTACTGAATCTCTTAAAACTAAATAAGATGGTTAAGAGAGATAATGCTTCATCTTAACAGGTGTTCTGAAGGTGATCGTATGCTATGTCTTTACTACTTTAAATAAATTATAAGAATTAAATATTCATGAAGTTCCATTGTTTGGCTTAGTACATTTGCTTCCTGTAGCATAATTCATTCAACAATTTTGTACAAACTGTATAAGTATGTATTAATTGCTATAATGTAATTTACAGATTTCCTCCCATATGGCTGATTGGAATAGTAGATACAGCAAAATATCAGCCAGCGACATTTGCTAATAAATTGTGTGCCTGAGCAAAAAAAGCTGTATTCTCCGTAATTCATACTCCACAAATTTTTGTGATTGCATCATGTAATTTGTTTTCAGTCAGTGCTTAACATAACCCCGCATGCCACGGCATCATCAGTGTACCTCCAAAACATCTTCACTTGGGAGGCAAAGATGTTCCACCTTATCTGGGAATGTGAACTTTGTGCCTTTGCAAAAATGGTTATTATTCAAAATAATTATTATTTTAAAACAAATTGTCTGTTCAGCGGCTCAAATACTATAGTGTCAAACACCTGGAAAGGACAATTTTGCAGAAGGCAATCTTACAAAAGACAAGGGTAACCATACTTTGAGCTATGCCCCTTCTTGCAGCCTCCCTGGCTCAGCTGCAGGCAGGGGCAGACGTGGCACCGGCTGCTCAGTAGCTGTCGTGGCGATAAAAGATACTTGGAAGAGGGAGCAACTGCAGAAGTCAGCTGTATCAGCACCGAACTTGCATCCCTCCCTGGTCTACAGCCACTGAACCGAGCCTTGCTCCCCTTTTCCATCCACGCCCATTGATAACCTCCAGGGTGCCTGCCAGGGTTCTGCGGGTGCAGGCAGCTCCTGGGGGCCGGGCGGGCAGTGGTGCCCAAGGGAGTCATCTGCCTGCAGCAGCTGGAGGGTTTGGAGGGTTTTATTCTCTCTAGCTCAGCAAGTACAGGCCCTGAAAGCGCCGTCAGTGACTGTCAGGAGAGCAGACACGGCGGCGTATGGTTTCCATATCTGTTCTGAGCCAGTGAATTCCAGACCAAATGCATTTAATTTCCCAAGTCAAAACAAGGTTTCTCTCTAGGAGACAGCCCGCTTGCGCTGAGCCTGAGCACACCCCTGCCTCTCGGCTTGCAGAGCTCCAGCGGACGGAGCTGGCTCGGAAGCCATTTGCTAGCAGGAGGTAAGGTTCGGTGTGGCCTGGGGAGGGGCGGTCGGTGGGGCTGCTGTGCTGGGGAGAGCCCCCGGTGGGGCTGGGGACGAGGCGCTGCCGGCCGCAGCCCCACGGCTGCCTGCACCGGCAGGGACGGGCAGCTGGGGAGCTGGGTGGTGTTGGACGGTGCGACTCCTAGGTTACTTGGATGTTGTTAAGCCAAAACCCAGCCTTTATGGTGCTGCCCTGCCTGCGTACAGCAGGCCCAGGCAGCAGAGAAGAGGTATCGTGCTTTTCTTGGGTCTTCGCTTACATTAGGAAGAAATGCAAAAGCAGGAACACGGGTGAATCCCAGGACCTTGACAGGGGCTTTTCCTGCCCTCCCTGTTCGCTCGGCACAGGTGAGGCACTCCTGCTGCCAGGGCATGCAAGCCAATTCCAGTAGTGAAAAATGCAATGGGGAATTAAATTTCCTTTTTTTGCTTTGAGTTTTTCTCTTTCATTCAGCATTTGCATGTACACTGCTTTAGTAGAAGAGCCAGGCAAGCCCTAGCTCCTTTTTTACGCAAACAAGGGGTGAAGAACATCTTTGCCGAGCTGCACGTGTTCCTGCCACGAGCTCCGAGCTCAGCTGTGAGGCTGAGTCAACGTGGCAGGTAGGGGAGCTCGTGACCCAGGCTGGCTAGTACACAGGACGTGGCCCAGTTTTTACATATAAAGTGTTCTGCTCCGTTGAGATAGTGATTGTGTGCACGGTGTTGCTGTTAGAGAGAGCTGGGGCATATTATAATGAGGGCAGGGCACGATATAGCTTTAAATATGAATCTAAATGACTGTAAACAAATGGCGTTTGTGACAGCTTTGCTGCTACTGCATGTCCAGTATCGGGAATGCAGTGGGGAATGCAGGTACCAAAACGAATGTGTAAAGAAACGGTGTAAAAAGGGCATTTGAATGTATCTGTGTGTGTATAAGGACAGTTTCCACAAAATCTTCTGCAGTACCGTGTTGACACTTGCATTAGCTAAACATGCAGTCAGTTTTAATAATACAGATGATTCCTTCATGCTCAGCTCATGTTAATGATATGTATTGACTTTTGCATATTGTAAATTGTGCATGAAACGACCCATTTCTGTCTACTAGAAATGGTACTGTGCAATTATTACTTTGCTACACAGTTGGAAGAGAGAGTCTCAAAAAAGTTCCCTCTGCATTCACTAGCGAAGTAGTGGGTCCTAGCCTGAGAAGTACATTCCAGGATCAACTTAATGAATTTCAGTCTGCCTGTTTACAAAAAAGAAAGTGTTTCTTCATGGCACAACCTTAAGGATTTGTCTTTGAACTTCAGCACTTCTGTGTGTGTCCAAATACAGGCTATGTTGTCTAACAAATAAATAACTGGAGTTATTAGGGTGTAGGAAAAAAATCATGCAAAGTTCACAAAACAGTCACATGCTATTGCCATTGGTCCTCTAATGCAGTTGCTGATATTCATCTAAAACTGTATTAAAATGAGGAAAATCAAGAGGTGTTATTCAGCAAGGTATTCCAATATTTCAGTTTTTTTCATCTTCAGCTTGGAAAAGGGTCAGTACAAATGAAAAAAGTAATTAAAAATAAATAAAAGTACATGGCACGAGTATTCCAGGAAAGTGCTGTGAGATGCAAATGCAACCTTCACATTTCTGCAAGGCACACTACCCGTTCTGAGTCATCCCCCACTCAAAATGTTCTCATTTCAGCCAGTTTGATTTGGGTTTAATGCAGGTTTTGGAGGTTTTCCTTGCACGGTTCTCTTTAATTGTGTTTTCAACAGTTTTATGTGGCTAAGTGCCCATGCAATTTCTTCTTTTTCCGGCAAGTGAGAGGTCCAGATGTGCTTTCCGGAGCGCTGCAGCGGTACCTGGGGCGGTACCAGGCGGGCGCTCCGGCGGGACCTGCTGCTCCGGCCGCTGGAGGTGTCTGTGGAAGAGACTTGGGATGGACAAATGCTCTAGGACTCGTGTTCGCTGTCTTGGCATGGGATGTGGGATGTTACTGTTTTGTCTAGCTATGTCTTGAGCTGTGGCTACATTTATGCGAGTACTGTGGTTGCTGTATTTCTCTTGCCTGTCCACTGCCTTTTGTGTTCTATTTATTGCCCAAAAGGTACAGATTTACACCAGCTGAGAGGTGTATGCTATGCAAATTGTGGTGCATAATTCTCACCATGCCTTGGTACCATGTGTGCTGATGAATGTGATTTATCAGGAAAGAAAAGGAAGTTTTTGCATGGCAGGTCTTTCTCTTTATCTGCTTTGCTCGTTGCTTTAGGATTAGGTGTGACAGCTTCATGCTTCTCTAGCGTTGTTTGTTTTGCCATGTTAATATTGTGTCAGTAACAGGTTAGTTCTCTTCCCATTAGGAATCAGACACTAGAGAGGAGGTTTCCTCCTCTCATGCCCCCCTTCATTCCACATATTCACAGAGCACGTGCATGTTTCTTCAAAAAGAAGAATAAATCCCAGTCCATGAATTAAAGAATGTGTATTAACCACTTATTACATAATATGGACAGTTATAGAATAAATATGGCAGAGTATTACCCCCAGCACTAAGCTTATTTTTGCATTAAAATGTTAATGGAGCAATAATAAGTGCAGAAGGAAGTTTATATTGAATGCACACTCTGAAATATGTAGTGGCAGTCTCCCCGAGCTGGTACGAGGCTCCCTAAAGCCAGTTAGCTGGGACAATGACTCACGGCCTTCGTGTCCCAGCTGCTGAGTCCTCTATAAACCACCCAAAAGGTCATTAAGGAAGACAAGACAGCAAGGGAGCGGGCTCGGCTCGCTCCGTGCGGGAGGTCCTGGTCTCTGGCCCTGGATGTGTCCCTCCAGCCAGAGACCCTGGGGCCCCAGGCAGCTGGCAGCCTCGGGGCGCGCACCCATGGGGACACGACCACTCTTTGCCTTTAAAACTAACAGTTAATTTTATTATTTAGAAGAAAAGGGTGTAGGGAACTAAGAGGTACTTTCCCAAAGCAGTCTTGTGAATCTAGATATGAGCTTTAGGGTTTGTGGTTTTTTGTTTGTTTTTTTTTTCCCCAGCCAAACGACTCACTGATTTTTGCCTCTTTTTCCCCAATATTTTCAGAACAGTACATGTTTTTGGTGAATTTACTGCTGGAGGTATTTTTCTCCAAGGCACTGGAAGCAACGCTGCAAACACTGGTAAGAATCAGAGCAGGCCTAATGAGGTTTAAGAAGCAGACGTGCAGAACAGAGGGATATGGGACCAGTATGATAAAAAATGGAAGCAATAAAAGCCATTTTATTTGCTGATTTAGGCTCTGTAGGTGAGGTGATAGACTCCCTTTCCAGCCTGGGAAGGAATTCCTTGCTGCGTCTGAATCTTCTTTGGTTTCTGGTCATTGAACAGCTTCAAATTGAAACTTAACAAAATAACACAAAATGGGGCTATCGCCTCATTCAGACATGCCTAAAAGGGCCTTTTCCTTTGTGTTCCCCTCTCTGCCAGCGAAAAGAGGTCTTGCTCTTTCTCATCCCCTGCTGAGCCTTTAGCTCCTTTCAGCCATTGTATCCCCCCGCACCACGCAATGCTGAGAGTCCTGACATTTCTCTGTGGGGTAGCACATGTATATAAATGCAGAGAAAGCTGCGTGCTCGCTCCTGTGTGCCCACAGCAAGGCAGCTGCCTCCTCTGACGCCAAGCAAGCCCTCAGCCCTCCTGGTCTTGGCACGTCTTTGTTTTGGGGTGCGGGCACTGGCCGCTGCAGCCGGAGGCAAGACCCAGGCACAAGCACTCACTGTCCCGGTGGGTTGTTCTTCAGCAGCAGCACATCCAGTACCTCCTGCAATTGGTTAATAAATAATTAAATTCTTACCAGAAAACATTCATTGTTAATCATGAAAATCCCACCTTCTCGCTTAAGAGCATCTGCTCCATGTACCCTGAGACGTGCTGCATTTTGAATTATTTTGTGGCAAGAGTACAGCTGGATTTCAGCTGGGCTCCGTGGATTACATGTGATATCATTTATTTCTTGAATGAGCAGAGGTTTTAGAATTCCTTTATAGCCTGACACGACTTGCAGTCTTTTTTTGAATTGACAGGTAAATACTGGGGGGGTAGGGTAGTCTGCATTATTCATTGTGCTTGAAAGAAATGGGTCTTTTCTCTGCCAGCCTCTGCTGACAGGGACATTCCTAGCAGGGAGGAAGGTGAGGCTCTTCTGCTACGCTGAAGGGTCCCAGTAAGCAAGCACTTGCACGGGGCTTTGCCTTCGGCCCTGGCGTGTGCTGCTGGCACAAGCAGAGCGTTACACGACACGTGTCAAATGGCAGCTTGGCTTACGTGGGAAGCTTTAAGCTGAACCTTATGTCAGCAGCACAAGTGAGGAAGTTGAGTGAAGGCTGAGATCTGGTGACACTTTTCTTTTATTGCTCTCATGGGCTGACTTTGAGAGGGATCTGTTCTGACGTTATGAAATGTGAGCATCTTCGCAGTCACTTGCGGTACGTACCAGTGCCTGTCCCCAGGCCAAGGCAGCAGAGAACACCTGGGGAGCCAGGGATAACTCCAGGAGGGAGGGAAAAGGAAAAGTAAGTGTTATTTTTGACTGCTAAACAGATGTGGAGGTCACTGGTGATGATGGATATGAATGTGTCTAACTTTACATGGCAGGAATGAGCGTCTTTGCGGTTGCTCCCGTTGACGGAGAGGACCAAGCAAGCTCTGCTGCACGGGCAGACCCACTCTTCAGAGGTGTGCTCTGTGAAAAGTTCATTCTTTGAGTCTTGGCAATTTCTGTTGATTGTGCTTTTGTGAAGGACTTCGCAGAAGGTCTTGCTTCTGCTTGGTCCTCAAAGCCAAAGTGAGTTGAATGGCATTTGGTCTCCCAGGACATGGTTTCCCTCACCATTTGGTGGATAATAAAGAAAAAGGAAAGGAAGTCCGTTCTCCACTGGGTAAGTTAGTGAAAGCAGCCGGCTTACAGGACACCGCAGCACAATGTAGTGATGGGGTTGCCCTGGGACCAGGCAGCAAAGTGTGGGCATTGCAGTGACCGGACCGGAGCAATGTGACCATGCTTAAGAGAGTGAGAATTGTTGCAGAGAAGGGTAGAGAGTAAAAATACAAACGACAGAGCTGGAAAGAATTCAAAGCTTAATCCCCTAATTAATCCCAATAACTAATATTTAGTACAAAAAAGAGCCTTTTAAAATAATGCCATCGCGGAACACGTGCGCTTTTTCTAAGTCTTTAAATAGCTCACTGGCTATATTTATATGACAGTTTAGTTTAGCATGTTTTCTTTTTCTTTCTTGCGGGTTTTTTTTTTAAGAATTCTTTCTTTCAATAGCTCTTTCACATATTTCATTAACATTGTGTTTTCTTAAAATCTTTTTGCAGTGATTAGAATTTTAAATGCATGTTTAAAGAGAAACCGAAGAGATTAAATGAATGTTAATAGAATTTAAGGCACTCCAGTAGTGACTTTTTGCCATATTTGTAAAATTCATGAAGCAACATGTTTAATTATATATGCTGATGAAATCCAGGTTGTAGGGCCTACCAGTGAATTAACGTCAAATTTATATGTTTAGTTTAAGGTTGAACAATGCATCAATCTTCATGTTTTCTGGCATAAGTCATTCATCAACGCTGTCAAAGTTATGCAGATTCTTTTATCAGCAAGTTACTGATCATTTATAGAGAAGATAATCTGAAAGTTTGGCCACTTCTCCCTAAAGCTGAGTCTTTTGCATGTGTTCTCTGTTTTTCTGAATTCACATTTTTGTAGCACCTCAAAAGCCTCATTCATGCATGTTCTTGCCCTTGAAGAGACTCAAAATAGCACAAAAATAAAAGTCCAGCACACAGAAGAAAGTAGTGTAATTCAACCCAAAATATATTTTCTCTAGGACCCCAATAAAGCACTTTAACTCCCTGCAGACCTTCACAGATCATGATCTAGTACTTTGCCTTTGCCTGTCTTCTACTATGCGATTCTGAGTTTTCTATCCCCAGTTTAAACCTTAATCTAAATTTAGGAGAGATTTAGGTACCAGTGCTCTAGCAGGAGAAGGACAGGCACCCAGCTGAGACACGGCCTAATGACATGCCACTGAATAAAATCAGTCTCCGCCTGCCATAATTATAATTTTAAGCAGGCCAGCTCGCATCATTCTTAAGTTATCACATACCACTACAGCCCCGCTGTAATTGCACAGCAGGTCGTGCACCTCAAGTCTGACGGCCAGTTGCAAACCGCTCTATTTGTGAGCCGGCTGCTGACAAGTCTGGGAGATTTCCTCTGTCAGGGGATGGAAACGGGATTGAAGCTGGGCATTTGCAAGCGTCCCTTAGGGCAGCCCCTCTCCTCGGCAGCTCCTCCTGCCACCCGGCTGCCCCTCCAGCCTGCCGGCTGCCATCTGACTCCGGCAGTGGCGGGGAAGTGGGGCTTTTGGCATGAAACGGGGCATTTTCCTCCACTTCTGCACAACACCAGGGGAGTGTGGAGGAGTCGATCGGGCTCCAGTGTTGGGGTGCAGATTTTGAGTCATTTTTCCTATTAACACAGGATGGATTTCGGTCTATACTTCTATGCATAAAAGCCTCAGTTACCTGGTGGCAGTTTGAGAACAGAGCAGTACGAAGTAATCACTTAAGTTCCGGCTTTCAAGATTTTTTTTCTGTTTTTATATCTTTGTAATTCTGCTCTCAAGAATAAGTTTGTTCTCTGTGAACCATGAATTTTGGACTGCCTACTGTAGGTGGTTTAATGCTGGTTTTGTAGTCACTATATATTCTCCTGAACCTGATTAACAGTCTTTGTGCTACTGTTGCCTGGAAGTTATCCAGTATAACAATTTCACTGGAGAATGGGATTTCATCAAAATGTATTACAGGAGTGTGCCAGTTTCAAAAACTTTAATCAGAAAAGGGATCTCGGAGCCAGGAAGCTATTTTCTGTTGAAAAGAGACACTGTGTTGAATGCAGGTGTGTTCTCAATTCATAAGCTGTTTTCACATTTTTCTTCCTACTTGGCAAAGCTACTACCTGAAAAGTTTAATTCTTCTGCAGGATCTTGGGCCACTCCAGCTCTCGGCACAGCTGCAGGTCACAGCTGCGGTGGGTATCATGCGAGGAGTCTGTCTGCTCTGCCTAAAACACTCCTACATTACTCGCCCCACTCCAAAGTCCGGCTGATTATTAAACAAGGTTTTAAAAAATTGAAAAAAAAAAAACCCTGGCCCAACAATCAAGTCTGCTGAGGCAAGCGTTAAACACTTGGTACAATATTAGAAACAGAGCCATGAGGCAGCCCAACACGTTTGTCCACCGTCAGTCTCAGCGATGGGTGGCCGCAGGCACCTCGCTGGCGCTGCCCTGGTTGTCGTTTCTCTTCTGAGACAAAGAAAACCCTTGCAGATTTTACTTCTCAGCCAGTGATAAACGTTGTTAGCTGTGCACAGCCCTGGAGGCAGCCATCCTTGGCAATCGTGAAGCTGGGCGGTTAGTGCTGGAGGGGGGGAACGGGGAGCACGGCTCTGCCAGGAGGTGCACGGTGGTGTCCCCGTGCGCAGGGGACCTGCCCTGCTGGCACTGGCACCTCCTGGTACAGCAACCACCGCTGACGGTGCTGGGGACCCCCGACCCTGCAATTAGCCCCGTCACCACAGGAAAGTACATGCAATGGGTGCACAGGGGCAGGTCGGGATAACTGTCTAATGGATGTGCAACGCTCGTCAGATTTCCTGGGTGTCACCTTTTGCCATTTCAAGTGTCATGCCTGTGGCAAACGACCAAGTCACTTGGCTGTGCGGTGTGAATTTCTTATTCAAGGTCGAGCTTGCTCTTTTTCTTTATTCAAAATCTCCCATCTCTTAGCTGTTAGGTAATCTGAGGACTTCTCAACTGAGACGATCCAGCTTGTTCTTCCCTCGCCTTATTTTGATCATTTTGAAACAGTCGGGTGCTGGCCCATAGCAGATGCTTAACTTTTAGCATAGGATAGTTCCACCGAAATATGGGTTACTGTTTATGTCTCTAAAGGAGGATCAAATAAAGGCATTCAGCTGAAGTAAAGTCTGACTACAGAAAAATAAATGTGAGTTCAGGGACAAAACTGAACTCCAATAACTTAAAACAAAAGCAAAGACTTTAAGAAACTTCAGAGAGAGCCCTCGAATGCTCGCTGTGCTCCTGTTCAATCTATGCACAAACCCAACACATTTCTTGGTGCACAATGGTACGATGCTCATGTTTTCAGGACCAGCCACCGGCATTCGTCACTTTGAGTTCAGGCAGTGCTCTGCCTGTGCTGCATAGCTCTGTGTTGTGGTGAGGTAGTGTCGTGCTGGCAAACTGAGCTGGCACATAAATCATATAAGAAGGAAATATCAATAATATTGGACAATGTCCTTAATAATATGCTTTAACTTTTGATCAGCCCTGAAGTGGTCAGGCAGTGGGACTAGATGATCATTGTAGGTCCCTTCCAAGGGAAATATCCTATTCTGTTCTATTCTATTCTATTCTATTCTATTCTATTCTATTCTATTCTATTCTATTCTATTCTATTCTATTCTCTAACAATGTACTAAACTGTTGCTTTCATTCTCCAGGATGCTTTTTATTCCCTGAAATATCCTATCCTATCCTATCCTATCCTATCCTATCCTATCCTATCCTATCCTATCCTATCCTATCCTATTCTATTCTATTCTATTCTATTCTGTTCTGTTCTGTTCTGTTCTGTTCTCTTATCTAACAATGTACTAAACTGTTGCTTTCATTCTCCAGGATGCTTTTTATTTCCTGAGTGTCTTCTATTCATAAAAAAAAAAAAATTATGAAGGAGTAATTAAGGCCAGGAGAGCCCCGCAGTGGTCTCTGGCCCAGGCCTCCGCTCCGGTCCGGGCGGACTTTGGAGTGAGACCAGGCTGCTCAGGATTGCACTTTTGCTCCCCCAGGCTTCTGGGCTTGGCTCAAGTCTGGCATTGCCTGAGCCACAGACAAACTGGGCTCATGAAGAGAAGGGCTCCTGACATGGAGCTCTGCAGAGCATGGGGATTTACAAAAATCAGAGCAGTTCCATGAAAATCTCTGACTAGAATCCAGATTTTAGTTTCCAGTAGCTACTCCTCAGAATGAGTCGTTTAACGTTTGGGTTGTTTTGCTATATTTGTTCCCATACATTACCTTCTCTGAATTTTCTTCTTTCTGTACTTGTAGGACTCCTGATTAGTGATGACATCATTCTTTGGTTTTGCTGTTGAAGAATATTTTAAAATAAAACCCAGCATCTCAGCCAGATAAAAATAATCCTTGGTTTAGTGCCCATGGATTTATTAGTATGACTACCTCTCTCTGCCATTGATGTGAAGCCTGATGTATTTTTAAAAACTCTTACCCACGGAGATCACTGAAGACATGTCCCTCTCTGTTAAAGATACTCAGTATGGGAGCATTTCAGAAGAAAAAACAAAAAGAATTAAAGCCACAGCAAGATTTATTACCTGAGTACAAGTAACTGGCATGTGAGGGTATGGTTCCCTTCAGTGCTGTCTTGCATTCAGAAAGCCACTGAGACAAGTGGTGCTCCAAGACCTTGATGCAGAGAAGCCCTTTCCTGTTGAGCTTGCCCAGTTTCGCATTAAATGCACCCAGAAATGGCTTTTGTGATGTTATCATTTGATATATAACTACAGCAAAGAGATGGAGATGCCTACGGGCTTATTTAGCACAAAAATTCAGCCTCTCGAAAAATCGTCTGGAGAGTAGGCAGGAACTGTAAGACCAGTGAACATTGTGCTACTCTTTAAACAAGGTTTTATTAAGTACATATTTAAAGAGGAATTGTTGAGATAAGTCAATGGGAAGACTAGCTCCCCTGGGGGCTGGGTCGCAGCCGCATAAATACAGGCACGAACACCTCGCTTTATAATACAGTTATGTAAAATTAAGTTCTGTTTTTATTTCCTGTCCCGCTGCTCCTGCTGTTCGGTCTCCAGATGATGTCCTAATCCTCTCTTTGTCACTTAATTGCCGGGTGTTAAAATTGCTTTCTTTGAGCCTCTGCTCAGCCATAACCGTTGCAGCGCTTGCACTGCCTGTCCCTGCCCGGGACCCGTGCCGTCCCACGCGGAGCATGCCTGCGCTCCCGGGGCAGCCTGGCAGGGGCACCGCAGCGGTGTCCCATGCGTGCAACGCGGGGGACGGACTCGGCGACAGGCATTACGGTCGCACCCTGGCCACCTTGCTGGAGACGGTGGGTTGCACAAACGAGAGAGCACTCTGTCCCTGGAGCTGGAAAGGAGGGAGTGCACCAGCCAGTGCCACCCTTCCTCTGTCATTTCTTGCAGCCAGTCTTCTGTTGAATGGGTTGCAAGCCTGGAAATCACACAAATGTTGAAAGAGAGACTTTTTTGACGAAAGATGCTTTTCCTTGGCAAAAGCCAGGTTGCAGAGGAAGGTTTGGGGTCCCACCTGCCTCACTGCCCCAGCTTGGTTTGACCAGAATTCTGGTAGCAGGACCTCAGGGGATGTGCTGGGGTGGGGGAGAGGTCCTAGAGAGGTACAAATTGTAGGAGATGGGGAAGGATCTAAAAGGAAAAGTGGATGGATGGCTTCAGTCACGAACAAACCTGGTGACATTTCATCTGCCAGTGTTTAGAAGACACCCAGCTGTTAAGGTTCACCTGTATACGGTTGTCAGTGCTTGTGCCAGCTCACACCACAGCTGGTTGGGTCACAGACCAGCCGAGGAGCTGTGACGGCTGTCCTCTTGTGACTGTGTCCCTCGGGTGCCTTGGAGGCTCTTGAAAGCATCCCATGGGTGAGCCTTGGCAAAAACTCTCCACGAGTGCTGGAGAGGCTTCTGGAGGTGGGTATGGATAGCCAGCGAATCTCCTAGCTGACAGCAGCTGAGGCCCTACGCTGACTTCAGCAGAGCCATTTACATCACGCTATTTACGTCAGCTGGGAAACAGCTCATTGACTTAATTGTGACTGTTCCAGTCTATATCAGCAGAAGATACACACTATATTTGTACACTTCCTTAAAAATACTAAAAGAGGAAAAATAGCACAAAATCCTGGTGCCTAATTAAGAAAATAAGTTTCTCTTAAGGTCACTTTTGAAATTTTGGCCAATGTTGACTCCTTAAAGACTTCTAATTAGTACATTCCCTATTGTCTTTGTCTTTGTAGGTTTATTTTTGCATTAATACATCTTTTCATAGTTAGTGCAAATATAATCTTCCTTCTGTTTACAAAAAGGAAAAAGATTTTGTTTCAACATAATGTCATTAAAAATGAATATTTTACAGATAAGCTTATAGCTGGAGGGGCTTTATTTTTGCAGGATTATTCTTTCCTATTTCATAAAATTAAAGGGCAGAAAAGATATCAAGTATTTTCTAATACCATCAAAAAAGTTGACCAGTTTAATTGACATTTTTAAATAGGATTAATTTAGTACTTGAGAGAGATTAAAGATTGATAGGACCGGAAAGTAAAGGCTGTAGTTTATGAACATGACAAAATGTAGGCAGAAACAGCAGTGCGCTTCAAATGTCCTGCTGTTCTCTTTTAGCGTGTCCTGAACAGACTCTTGAGACAATAATTCAGGCTCTATCTCATTTTGTCTTGAACCTATATAAAATGGAGAATGACAATCATTAAAAATTTTGCTGAGCTGGTGGATAGTTTGGGACTAAGAAACCTAGTGCAATGTTAAAAGTGCTGAGGCCATCACATTCACTTGAGTGATCTGAAGAGTGTAGAGATGAAAGTCCAGCATCTAAGGAGAAGCATATTCAGAAAGTAAGATATATTATTTTACTTTCCTGTACAGATGACCATCTCCCAAGCTAATGCTTGCAATTTAAATACAATACCAAGAATTAATATCCTTCCATTTTAGGCAAGGACTACTTGCTATGAATGATGGGATTATTGTATATTTGAGCTACATCTGAAATAACGTACTTATATTGTCCTCAGAATTTAAAAAATTGTAAAGATATGAGAGTGGTAGGAAAAGCAGGCTTTTTTTCTTTCTCTGTTTTTTCTCTTTTAGAGTGAAAATCATAGCTGAAATATTGAACAACCTAAAATATTCTTTAAAGTTCATCGTAGATGGAATAAACGATCCGTGCCTTAAAAGGTCATCCTATCTGTACTTATATATATTATGTTTTCTTCTCAGGTGTAGAAAGATATTCTGGCTGACCATTATTTTTCAGACATTGCACAGACCAACTCATCTTTGAAATCAGTTATGAACAGAGAGAAACACTTATTTTTAATTCAGGAAACTGGGGGGTTTGCCGCGGTGAGACAGCAGCGAGCTCAGCAGAGCTTGGGCAGGGGCACCAGGGCAGGAGACCCTCCTCTGCCCCATCCCTGCCAGCGGGGACCCCGGGCAGGAGCGGGGCAGGGCGGTGCCTGTGGTCCTGGGAAGGGGGGGACGCTGTCTCGGAGAGGGGTGGGAGGTAGAAGAGGGGCACAGAGCTCTCCGGGAGGGCGGCGAAGCAGCCTGGGAAGCTACAGGGTGGTACTGGACATCTGCGGGGCCTCCTCTGCACCCTCCTCAGGGAGAGGACAGGGCAACGAGCAGTTCTCTCGTCAGCTTGTACCTGCGAGTCATTTTTTCCGTGTTGTAGGAAAGCAAGGTTCGTGTAGCCGTGGCCAGCCTCCGTGCCCCGCCAGTCGCGAGGAGCAGAACGAAAGGGCATCTGCGCCCGCCAGACCAACAACTTGCAAACATCGCAACAGCCAACAGTGCCACAAGGCACGCCTGTCCCCAGAGGGATTCACAGGCACGGGCGAAAGGCTGCATTTATCCGATAATGCACTTGAAGTGCACAATTCAAGTGGTGATCTTTAAAGTGCTCAATGAAGTACACCAAAACGCCGTGAAACAACTGTTCTTAAGCGGCTTCTGGGGATGCTGCTTTTAAAATATGAGTTTCATTTCTTTTGTGTGGTGTTCCAGGTCACCGGTCCTTTGTTCCACTTCTGTAAGTCCTTGTTGGATGACTGCCATTTCTCATCCTTCTTTGATTATTTCCAGCTTTATTTAAGAAGCTGCTCACTGCAGATCATTTAATGAAGAGGATTTCCTCATGCAGGAAAGCTTCCATCTTTTTCTTTTAAGTGTCAGGGTGGATGTTTCCTCTGCTGAACAAGAACCATGTTTAACTGTATTGTTTCTTTAATTCTTAGCAAAGAAGTTTCCCTCCTTTGGTTTAGTGTGAAGTGACAGTTTATAGCATCTGCCCTGGAACCGTTTTAAAGAAAATAGAGAAATACTTGCATCAGATTCTGTGAAAATTGTATCTCACCGGAGACGTGTCCATCTTGCTTGAGACCCCGTTCAGCTCGTCTTAGAATGTTTTAATTAGTGCTTTAGTAAAGCCATCGTCATTCCTGTGTCAAAGTTACAGCTGGTCTGAGATTTTCAAAAAGTACTATTAAGAGTGGAAAGCCAAGCTATTGCATGAGTCTTGAGAAGAAATAAGGCTGGAGGTATTGGGAAGGTTTGAAGGGACATTTTAATTTCTTCCTGCCCTTTGGAAAGGAAGAAAGATGGAGGGAAAAAGGGAAAAATGGAAAGCCCTGCTGAGAGGGGACTCCTGGCTCTTGCAGCCAGCACTGGAGCACCCAGGAGGGAGCAAGTCCGTGGCTTTTGTGGCAGCACTTGGCGATGTCCATGGCAAGGACCTCCCCACTCCTCACCGGTGGCTCCTCACATTTCACCGCTACTGGTTGTGGCTATCTAAGCTGCTCTGGCAAGGGTGATTTTCTGCTTCATTCACAAGACCCTGCAAGGCAGTGTCTGGCATGTTGGGTGCTCGGGCAGGACCCCCCGCTGCTGCCAGCCTGTGTGTCCCGCCGCGTCCCGGGGACAGCCCTGACCCAGGTGTCCTCCTGCCTGCACAGGCTGGCAGCTGGCGGCTGCCCTTGGCCAAGGCACGGCTGGAGCACCCCTTCCTGGTCTTCAGCTGGATGTGGGTTTGCACAGGGAAGGAGCAGAGGCCAAATGCTACTTCAAGTCTCTTTCCTATGATTTTTTTTTTTTTTTAATTGCTTTAAAGGGAAAAACCCTTCCTTGGAAACTAAAAGGCAAATCATAACAATTAAACTTAAATGCAAGATCTCTTGGATCTTTGTTTTATACCAGGGTAAAAGCTGTCTAAAATCACTTTACTTAGTATTCTTTCTTACTTCTCTACATGTTTTTATAGTCCAAAATGCAAATTAACCATCACTAGCAAGTTCGGATGAAGAGACGATACTACATAAGCTCAAGCTATGTGCCATGCATGTTCCAAGGAAAACAATGCCATTTATATGCAAAAATGTTTCAAATATGTCTCTGTACTCAGTTTCACTGCCTCTTACAGGCTGAAGGAAAATAATAAGTGTTTTTAATCCTATTTAGGGAAAATGGTCATCCATCCTCCTGCAGGCATGGCACTGGTCAAAAGACCAGCAACCATGGCCAGCAGACGTGCTGCTAGAGTTTGCTTACTGTTTTTTTGCACCCACATATTCACTGCAGAGCTATTAATGCAGAACGTATTATTGGTAACACAAGCTTGTGCGCATGATAATACTGTCTAAAAAGGGTCTCTAAGTTGGTTTCCATAAGGCTGGCATATGTGGGAAAAATAGTGCCAATGGTTTAGTTTTCTTCCTTGGTGTTGCTACTTTTCTGCAGATTTTTGAACAAAAATGGAATTTGGCCATGCTTACAGTTTTGTTCTGACTGCTCTTTTCCAAATTGCATTGATTATGCTGGATATGATGTTTCTTCCTATTTTCAAGAAAAAGTCTGCTCAGTAAATTATGCAATTTTAGTTTTTAGCCTTTTGCTTTGCCTGTGAGTAATATTAGCAAATACTACAGAGATAAGGGCAATTTCAGAATCTGTGGGCTGTTGTTTCAATTTTGTCTTTCATTTTTATGTCCTATTTTGTCAGAGGGACTGGGATTTCTGCTCAGTGTCAGACCACCATTGTTTGGAATAGCAGCAAATTTTCATCACTTCTTGTTTCTGCTCTCTTCTTGATTTTTTTTCCATTGTTTCCCCCTAATTTTTATCATGTCTAGCACTCTTCACATACTTTTTTTCCAGATTAAATGCTAGAGATAAACAGGGGTAAGTAGGTGCATATCTCTGTGTACAGCTCTGCTAAAAACTGTAGAAGAGAAACTGCCATAAAAAATGTAGCCATTAGTAAATGGTTGTGGATTTCAATTCTGCTTTTATTCTTTTTATCTTGTTGAAGGGTTCTATGCATACAGCTGTTATTGAAATGTTTTAAGCTCATTTTCCTTTTGAGGGTCAACACCATTACATTTCTCTTATATGATTGTTTTTGTATTTTATATACAAAACTTTCTCCACTATGCTGCCACATTCAGATTTTTCCAACACAAAAAATGAAACAGAAAAACAGTGCTGAAACACATCTTATTGTGTACTCCTTTTATTTTCAATATTCACTTTTCCTTCTGTTTTTCAATCTGAGGTTTGTTTACTTGATTATTTTAAATTTTAAGTAAATTTTCTGGTGGAGAATAAAGGTTTTTGAGTAAAGTACCAGATGCCAGCCTCCTGGAGAGGTCTCTCTAGGGGGACTGAAATCATATTACAGTGAGGTAACAGGTGTCTAGGAGTGAGAAAAGAAAAACTCGATTCCTTGAACTGTCACAGTTCTGGAGAGCACAAAATACAGTGGCAGTGACCCTTCCCGGCTCGCAGGGCAGGGCAGTCTCCTCCCATAGCTTCTTCTGGGCACTGAGACATCGAACACCCTTCCTCAGACCCTGTCCTTCCTGGGACAAGGTCCTCAGAGTCTTGCAGCAAGTTGCGAGTTGGGAGATGGAACAATCAAGAAATCAGATGTTACTGGATGTTTGCAGCTAGCACTTTGGTGTTAGAGACGCTGCCATTCAAGGAAGATCTGGGGATCTTCTGTAACACAATACTATTACAGAAGTGCTCGAGTGGGGACAACAACAAAGGAAACAAAACCACAGAAGACCCCTGAATTTCTTCCAGAGGAGGCTTTGTACGCTACTGGCACACCAAGTCCAAGAGAGGGCAGAACAGAGAGGACAAGTGCTTCTAAGGAGCTTCCAGGAGGCAGCCGAGTTGTCCAAGGGGGCCAAGGCCAGGGCTGGAGCTGCTCTGCCCGAGCCCATGTGAGAGCCTGGAAAATGAAGGCACAAAACCTGCAGGTTCCAGAGCTGTGTAAAAAGGAAGGAAGAAAGAAGGGGGATAATTTTTGCTCTGGCTAAGGTTGCTACAATGCATTGTAGCTGCTTCCACTGAAAACCAGGGTAGGCATGAAGTGTCTCTTGATAACATCTTTGCTAACCACAGTAAGCGAAGCTTTCTGAAGTGAGAGAAGATGTCACAGCCATTAATATGACTATTTAGTAGTTATCACAAATAGTAATAAATATCTTTTTTTTTCCCCATGTTGCTCCACCTGGCTGTCTAGAATGAATGGATTATGATTTATTTTTTATTAAGTTAATGATGTAAGTGCAGGTATGAGATGGGAGTTGTTGCAAGACGACTGTGGTCTTTTAGGTCTATATGAAATACATTCCTTCCCAGTTATTATTGCTATGAAAACGGCAGCAGTGATTATCTGATGATCCGTGATCCAAGCCTTCCTTATCCTGGGACCCATTTTGCCACAGCTTGCTTCACCCAAATTTCCTTTGATAACCTCTAATTTCTGTTGAAAATACAAAGGCCAGCTTCCTGCTACACTGTTCTGAGTACATCACACTCTGTCATTGGCATCTTCTTTTGGGGTGGGGTCAAACATAAGGTCTCGATCTTTTCCTTCAAAAATCTGCCAGTTTATCGCCATCTGCTATGCCCAGAGGACAGGGCTGGTCTTTGCTGCGCCCATGGCAGCAGCTTCTCACTGCCAGGTCCTGACCCAGCTGAAGCTGGCATCCTTGCAGGGGGAGTTGTGCGCTCATCTCTCAAAGCCTCTGCACTGTTTTCCCCGAAACTCATTTCAAGTTTCTTAAGTTGTCTTAAATTTCCTTCTCACCTGAAATAGGCTTCCAGGTTATCCAGGAACCTATGCCTCCATCAGGCTCCAGGTTCCATCTGAGGAAAACATGTTAGTCTTCAAAAGGAGTTTCATATGGTTTTGAATTCAAAAGTTTTACAACCTGCTTGTAAGTCTGGAGCCTGGCTTGTCAGCACTGATAGCTGCACTCAGCTCTGTGAGGAGCAGGATGACTTTTCAGTGCGCTCTTACCTGGATTGTGCTTTCCAAAGTGCGAAAAGGCTGGCTGGGTTCATGGCACCTTTGCCTCGAGGCAGACGCAGCCTGGTGTGAATGGGAAGAGGAGCAGGGTGCGGGTGGGAAAGCTGAGCAGAGGGTTGGGTGCCGCTGCGTCACCCGGCGATGGACCCTGTGCCCATGAGGGCAAGGAGCAGGACTGCGAGACGGGACTCAGCTGTCCCCGCTCCCTTAGCAAGCCCCTCCGGCTCCCCTGGCGAGACCCCTGGTACCCTTGGGGAAGGACGAAAATGTGTAAGCTTATGTCTTCATTCTCACAGACTTTCAGTGTAATAATCCTCTTTCGTGGAAGTACTGTAGACAGCCGTGGTTTGTGGAGGGTCTGTTGCATCCATCTCTCTCATTGGCATTTAGTGCAGCTTGTCTTGCACATCTCTGCTCAGCCTCCATGTGCCCGTCATTACCTGAACCCACATTCCCATGTTCTTGTCAGCAGCATTTACTACGCTGGTGAAAGTCTGTCAACAGCTAAAGAAGAGCAGTGGCTTTCTAAGCATACTGCAAGTTTTCACTATTAACCTTTCAGTTCTTGACAGAAATTTGCCAGTAAAGTTCCAGGTCAGTGACAGGAACATGAAAATGTGAATTTAAGAAGCAGGCAGGTGGGAGATGCAGCAGCTCCTCCTGCACGCCGCTCCTGCACAGCGCTGGCGTCCAGCTACAGGGGCAGGTGGTTCAAAACAACCGCAGACGCAAATAACGGCTCAGCTGTCACGGGGTGCTCCCGTTACTGCCAGGGGTCAGGCAGGTGGATACTGTTTGTTCATCTGAAAAATCTTGCAAAATCATATTATTATTTATCCATCGTGTAACTAAAACTTACTTGTTTCGAAGTATCTACATTTTTCTGAATGCTCTTTTCCCTGGCTTCAGACATATAATAGCAATTTGTGTGCCAAAGTGCATATTTTTTTATATGTCCAGGCAGCAAAAATATCTGACCTGTTTTTTTTCCCTAGCATTGCCTCATTGTCATCTGCCAGCTGCAAGACTGTGCACCTCGTCCTGTCAGCCGGGGCCTCGATGAGGATGTTAAACAGCACCGGCCCCGCTACCAACCCCCAGTCGGCATCACTTGTAAGGCAGGCACCAGTCTGAGTTGGAGCCCTTGGCCACCACCCTTCGAGCCCAATGGTCCTGGCAAAGCTTTTCAGCTACCTTGTCACCTACCCAGCCAGGCCATACCTCCACAGTTGGACCTCAAGGATGCTATGGAAGATTATGTTAAAAACCTCACTGAAGAAGAGAATACATCCTCAAACCCCATCATGATAAGAAGGCTTTTTGGGACATTTACCTCAAGAACATAGATGCCACCACTTCCTGAGGATGGGCAGTGATTTTTGTTGTTATTGGCAAATGAGAAAATTGAGGAAAAGAGACTTCTAGGTTTTTTTATTAATACTGGATGTGTTATCAAAGCTCATTGACAAGATTCGTGTCTTCTGTACTTCTTTTGTTATTAGTTTAATTTCATATTGTCCTATTTTAGGAATCACTTTCTCTATTCCTCCCAGCCCCCATTGGCAACCCCTTTTAGTGCACTGGGAAGGAACTCCATCTCTCTTGAATTACAGGAACATTGCCTGCTCTTCTGTGAACCCTCTTGCTAAAGAAAACTGATGGGATGATTAGAAAAATGTAAATATTTCATTATGAGGCACTAAATCTGCTACTTTCCTAGAGAGATGCTTACGAGAGAGTGCCCTGTCCTTGACTCGCTCATGACACTGAGCTGGCTGCTTCATTAGATGCAGTGTCAGTGGGCAGGGTGTCGTAAAACCTCTGCTCAGCATTCATAAGCTAGGACTACATATTAATACTCAGCATTGTGCCGTTCATTAATTTAGTAGAACACAAACCCAAGTGGTAATTATTAGCAGTGCCCATTTATTATAGGCATTTTATTTTTCATGTCCCTTAAACATTAATTGTTCTTCTTAACAGGATGAGGTTGGTTGAACAGATGTGAAATAAATGGTATAAGTCTGTGATCAGTAAATGCTTTTTAAATTTTTTTCCTCTTTTTTATATCCTACCTATGCGAACACACCATTTAAGATTATTCTGAGTGTTTAATAGACTCTTGTGACTAGGCGTCACAAACAGTTACCCGAGACCTTAAAATAAATTAGCGGTGTTATGTATCACAGGTACTTTTTCTCTGTGCAGCACAATTCAGCAGTAGAGCAGTTACAACAGGGGTTGCTGGGGGAGAAGAAAGTGCATCCCATGGAAGCTATCACACAGTGCTGTACCGTGCAGGGAAGTGCAGTGACTAACTGGAACCATTTTTTGTAGGACGGAAATCTCTGTTTGGATCTGTATTGACGGACACCTTGCACAGTGACGTGCAGCCAGTCAGATTACAATTACTTTTGAAGACTACACAACAGCAAATAATTTAATACCCTTAACACTGTTGTATTTCCTAATCAGGAAAACAAATGGATCCACAAACATTTGGATACCAAGTCACCATCCCTGATGACCTCAAGTAATTATAAATGTTTGGTCTAGAAAAATTCTCGAAGCAGCCACTGCAAACACCCCCACCCCAACTACAAGCCACTGACGGACTTTGGACCTTGTAAAAGTCTGAAGTTGAGCATCACAGTGTCTCACAGGCAAGTTCAGAGGCATCATCCATTCTTACAATGCCAAGATATTTGCTTAATATTGTGTTAGCTTTTCTTCCACCATATTTTTTAAAGGAAAAGAATAGCATTGATGTGAGCAGAAATGTTTGGCATAGAACCCATGTCCTCAGAAGGTGTTAATTTCATTAGAAAACTTAAAATCTGATATCTAGTAAATATATAGACAAACATCTTTTGTAAAAAGAAAATCTTCAAGTTTTTCAATTAATTAATTTAGAAAAAAAAAAATCACATTTGTGCAGAGTGCCTTCTCTCTCCACTGTCTTCTCCTGGAAGGAATCAGGGAAAGAGGCGGGAGAGCACCAGTCCCTGCCCCCGCTGAGCATTGCACAGGCACCGAGCACAATTGCATTTGTACCCCGGGAGTGCAAGCTGCTTCTAGAAGGAGGTGAGTGTGGATGGACAGACAGACAGAGGAGGCTGAGCTGGGCATTGGGATGATAGAAAATGCCTTCAGCTTCCCAGTTGTGCACTCACGGTCAATCTGCAGAAATTATGCAGAGAAGTTTTTGTGTGATACTACTTGACTTTTCTCTACCAAAATACCAGAGAACATCTTATGTTGTTTGGTTTTTGGTTGGTTGGTTGGTTGGTTGGTTTTTCCAGATGTCTGTATTCAGTGTCTAGTGTGGCCAGAAGGTGCCTTTTCTTAATTCCCAGTAACCTGTCCAAGAGACATATCGAGAGCTGGCGTCCATCGAGCCTGAGCTGCTGTGTGCAGCAGTCCTTCACATGGAAATGTTCTCGCTGACTGCACAGGATCTGGCCTTTACAGGCTCGAAATGAGAGAACAGAACAACACCTCTTCTGCTATCATTTCACCATCAAAACTGGTAACCTTGCCTCCAAATAAGATGTTTCCCTCTCCGGGGCACAGTGCTTTGCACAGACATTTATTGTATTGGTTCTCTCCTCTGCTAATTTCCTTTTTTATGTGGTTGAATCATAGAATCATAGAGTCATAGAGCATCTCAGATTGGAAGGGATCTCAGAAGATCATCTGCTCCAACCTTTCATGGGAAAGGGAGCCTAGATGAGATTTTCTAGCACCCTGTCCAGCCACATGTTGAAAACCTCCAGCAATGGGGACTCCACCACATCCCTGGGGAGGTTGTCCCAGTGAATGATTGGTCTCACTGTAAAAAATTTCTTACTTGTATTGAGATGAAACCTCTCCTGGTGCAACTTGTACCCCTTTCCCCTTGTCTTCTCCATGTGGCTCCTTGTGAAGAGAGGGCCTCCGTCCTCTTTGGAGCCACCCTTTAAGTACTGGAATACTGGGATAAGGTCCCCCCTGAGCCTTCTCCTCTCCAGGGAGAAGACACCTAACTCCTTCCATCTTTCCTCATAGGGCAGGTTCTCCAGCCCTTTGATCATTGATTGTCATTAATAATCATTAGGTTGTGGCCTAATTTCTGCAATTCCTTATTTCTCCTTCACTTAATTGCTACCCTGTGTTGTTTGGTTGTTTGTTTTTTTTTTTCCCCTGGGCTACTAAAACACTTACCATGATTTGTCTTTTTAGGAAATAGGAAACAAGATGCTGAAGTGGGTTCTGGAAGCACCTACTGCAATAATTTGCAAGTCGGCAAGTTCCTGACCATTTGATGCTATTAAACATAAATGCTTGGGTCATTCTGTCCTCTTCTGTAATGCATAGGAAGAATCACTCTTTGCTCCTGGAGCAGGAGTAGTTTTGTTGATACACTTGGGAACCGGCCTATTCAGTACCCTGTAAACACAGTCCAATCCCAAAAGTGAAGCCTCAAGGACTCCAAGTCTCTTCCACAGCCAATTTCAGACTCTGGAGAATGAGAAAATAACCGTGTAGGCAAAAGATTACTAGGCAATTATTTCTGATTGTTTCTATTTCTGCCTGCTTAGAAAACCAAGAAACAGGATTTACTTTTGAACAATTGCTTTAATAAAGTCAGCAAAGTTTCACCTTGTTGGAAGATGGGTACTGGTTGAACTAGGAAACCACAGAAGTGGTAATCCAAAATACTTGACCTTGATATAACATCTGTTTCTAGAGCCTTAAATCATGACAATTGCAAACACCTCTAACTCATCAGCGAACTCATTTTGCTCGGATCCCACGTCATCTTCACAAGAAAGGTATTGCGCGTGCTTTCTCAGTTTCACATTGAGAATTAGCATTTATTTTCACACATGTTCTGACGATGACAGTTTAGGCTTGCAAGCAAATGGGGCTCAGCGTCATAATGGACAAGCTACATCCCTTCCTGTGTGCTTCCCTAAGTGTAAAACAGGACATGCCTCTCTCTTCACATAGCCATTTTCCACGGGGAGCTGAAAGTGCTGCGTATGCACGTGACCTCGCAGCAGCTCTGCCAGCGTGGCAGGATCCTCGGCCGACAAGGAGCCACGCTTGTGGGCTTTGCCCCAGCATCCTCGCTGCTCTCATCATCGGCGCTGTGACCAGGAAAAGGCATGACGAAGAAATTTCCCTGCACTCTCCTGACTTGTGACTCTCCCTCGAGCTGTGGGTAGGCAGGATGGATTAGACCTCCCAACGGACCCGAACACGGGGCATGGTTCACGTGCACCCAGTCAGCAGAGGCAGATGCAAACAAGTGGCTTCATTCCCTCCCACCGTTTCCCCCCAGCACTGCTGCTACATCCAGCCACTGTAGCATAACTCGGGGGCTCAGCCCCGCTCCAAGCAGGTTTCTGGTCTGTCTGGCGTTCTCGCCTGCTCTGAGCTGTGCAGGGTATTTCTCAGCCCCAGACACACCTGCAGATCCCATAGTGCTGGATTCTCGACACGTCAGATTAGCCTACCACAACGTAATCATCTGAATTACCTTTCCCCCTGCTTCCTTTGGGATTCAAGCAGAGAGGAGACACTTAAGAGAATCCTTGACCTTTGTGCGTCTCTTATGAATCATTAACCTAGAAGATGGATGGGGGAGAGATCCTGCAGCCTGGTAGTGCAGCTCTTGCATTTCATTTCTGTGTATCTCTAATTCAGCTGCTGTTCTGCTCTTTTTTCTGGCAGTATAACATTATTGCATGCGGTGGAAGCATAGCAAAGGTCAACTTTCCCATATATCTCTTTAATTTAACAATCTCTGCCCTTTATCCTCACACATTTGCATAATGTGCGTATAATGGAGGTGCAAAATTCTGCCTTCTTGCTCCAGAACCTGCAAGTGAGTTTGTCACAGTGTCTGCTTCTTTAAAGAAATAATGTTGTACTAATGCGTAACCTTTGGGAATTACTCTGACAACACGTTATATAGTATGGCAGAGCTTTACATTTCATCTTTTTTTTTTTTCTTTTTTTAATGTTAAACCTTTTGTTTTGCTCTTAGGTTGAAGAAAACTCTTCCCTTGTCACAGGGCTTTCACAGACCTCCCCTTGGGGTAGTGCTTGCTGCCCAAGGGTACAGGTACATTGGACTGAAGCTTCCCCGTTTGTGGAAAATAATTCTGGTGTACTTCAGTGCAAGTCGATCTGTCAGTCACGAAGAATTGCCTTCCTGTGTGAGCTGTCTGATGAGAAGTCCAATTCCAGAGCAGCGTTTGGGTGGTTATCTTCTTGCAGGTCTGCTAAAACATCTGATTTATCAGGCTGGATTGGGGGTTACAAAACAAGAGCCCCAGTTTTGAAGGTCCAGGGTCCTTCAACGCTGTCCTTCAGTCCCCGGCTGGCTGGGCGCAGGCTGGTACGTGACCGCTGTCTGCGGGGGGTTCAGCGGGCTACGCCGGGCTCTCCTGGCCACCACCAGCCACCCGTGGCACTGGGCGCTGGGAACCGTCCTGTGTCCTCCTGGACGCAAACCTGGAACAAGCCAAGTCCTCTCTCTGTGTCAAAAAAGACCGGGGGTGTGTGCAAGGAGAGCATTTTCTGTAACGACGGTTCTCGCACTTTCAACCCCCAGGCTGGACGTGCCCCGTTGAGCAGCTGAGCCCTCCTGAAGCATTCAGCATGAGGGCAGGTGAGCACCTCCGAGTACACGTAATTGCTACACACGTGAGAAGAGAGCTTAACATAGGTAACAGAAAGCTGTTCAATGTTCCCCTACGTGTGACTGAGCATGGAGTGCTGCCTAGATGTGAAATCATTTGGGGATGCACAGAAAAAAGACAGAAGGAGAAACCGAGAAAAATGACATAAAGGACACAGAAGAAGGGACAGAAATGTGGATCTTCCCAGCAGCAAGATTAATACTGAATTTCCTGCTCCTGATCTGAAAATGGAGTACAGCTGCTGCTGACAGTAATACCTCCTGAAAAGAAAAAAAAGGTTTTCCATTGATTTCCTCCTTGATAATTACGTGTACCAAAATGTATTACCCATAGTCACTAATCAGCTAAGCCTGGCCATGTGTACATGGCCAAAATCAGAGAAAGACAGACTGAAACATTAATTCTCTGAAGGCATATTTTCCTGGAATACAACATCAGTTTTCTCCAGGCTATAAAAGGTGGATGTCACCTGAGTGAAGGTTTACGTGGGTGTCGTGGACACAGGGGACGTGGAAGAAGGGCACTCACAGGTCACCCTTGAGGGTGCTGGGTTTAAAGGAGGAGAATTTACAGCCCAGCGGCAGCGGGCTCTTGGTGAGCACAGCTTTTCCCCAGGTTGTGAGCTGCCCACGCTGACAGCAGTTCCTGTAGCAGCTTGTCTTCTGGGTCTGGGGGACAGCCCTGGTCAGCCAAGGGCAGACGTGTGGCCCTTGCTCCCCGCACAGGCATGACTCTGTCCTCGTGCCAGCACCGTGGGGACGATGCTCGCGGCTTGGAGCACGGCTGTCACTTTCTGCTCGAAAATGATGAGTTATGCTTAACTCCTTCTGTGCTGCTGCCATAGCATGGGTGGGCTTAGTCATAGAGTCATCAGCTGGCAGCCTGAATCAGTGGGTTTAGTGGCACTATGATAGAGACGGAGTACCTATCCTAACTATCATTAAAGCAGTCACAGCACATTAAAAGTTTAGAATGAAAGAAAATGTAAATTTTTATGTGCCAAACGTTATCCAGAAAGTGCGAAAAAGTAAAGATTGAAGGAGTCTTTAATTTTAAAAGTAGCTCTGTTAATCTCCTCTCTGGATTCAAGAAAAACTCATGCCAGGAAGAGCATGGCAAGTGCTCGTGATGAACTTTGCTGTCCCATTGGAAACGCTCTTGGGGAGGCCGTGGAGGCAGCCCTGCCCTGGTGACCCACCGCTCCCCTCTGCTGCCCAGAGGCTCCCTGCAGCCCGGGGAGGCCTTTGCAGGGCACGGGGCAGGTTGATGTGGTGGTGGCTGCAGCACCATCCCGTAGCATCCCTGTGCCTTCCTGCATCCTTGGGGCTGTGTCACCCACGGGGAGTCAGGCAGCGTGGGGCCCCGGGCCGTTCTGCCACGAGGGCAGCTTGGCTTTCTGCACCTTATCCTGCTGTTCCCAGAAAATACCACCCCTCCTCTGCCCCCCAAGGGAAATAAATCGTCCAGGTGAAAGCACGGGGTCTGCGTGCCTCCTGTCCTGCTGCATTCAGCCATGTGCTTTAGTTCAGGTGCCAAAGGCGGGGCAGGACCTTTGCACTGCCTGCAGCAAACACCACAGGAGGGCTTGCTGCCTACGTCCCTCTGCACTTGCCCCATCACCGGTGTCTTTCGTGGGATCCCCAGTCTTTCTCGTGCAAAGGGAGCAAATGCCCATCCACAAGATGGGAGGTGCACACCGTGCCCTGTGTGGGAAGCAGTTGCAGGTCTGTGTATGGCAGGCTGCCCGGGCAACTCTGCACGCTGCAGTTCCCAGGGGAAACTTACCTTGAAGTAACAAAACTGGAAAGGTTGGGTGTGTGCAGAACACAGGCTGGTGAAAATCAGCAAAGACTTATTACAGGTATGCTTTCAGTGTTTGGTTTGTAATTATGTCGAGTTAACAGCTGGTAAACTGTCAGGCCCAATGGAAGTCCCAGAAAAGTGAAATACTGCGCTACTGCATCTTTCTCCTGTGCTCCCGTCCACAGGAGCTCTGCGAGACCTGGAGATTTAGGAAAGCCAGCCTGCTCCACTGTGCCCACTGGGATCACTAAATATTATGGCATACTGCTAAGCGAGGAGAGGTCAAACCCAAGCAATTAATGCTGTAGGCAATGAGTTACGGTGTGGACCTCGGCACGAACAATCTGGCTTGTGTGGGTTGATGGGCGAAGGAGGGCAGTGCTGGTCGCTGCTCCCTGCGAGCCCCTGGTACCCCAGTGCATGAGGGGGAGCGGTACTGAAATCTCTGCCTTTGAAAAACAGTTGAACTTCCAGATGCTTTGGCTACTTTTGTTTGCTTATTTGCATGCCTTTCCCCCCCCCCTTAAAATCTCTTGCGATGTTTTAGCTACAGAGCCCACAGACACAAGCAGAGTTTAGCTACAGGTCTCATGGAGTATAAGGGGAATAGACAAATAGGAACTGGGCTGCTAATTGTCCACAGTAATTTTCTGATTTTAGCCTGGCCTCGAGGGGCACAGGACTTGTCCTGTCTGCCTCAGGAGACTTGTCACCGAGGGCAGGGAGCAAAGGACATGTCATGAGGCAAAGGAGAGCTTTTCTAACCCAAAAGTAACAGCAAATGTAATTTGGTCTCTGTGATGGGGAGAGGAAGAGCAGCATTTCACAACAGCTGTGTTACTGAGTTATTCAGTACAAAGCACACGTGAATTCTTAAAATTTACGGCATAGCCTTAGAAGAAATGGAAAAGCCCTCACTCCCAAATGAACAAAGACTTCATCCACCTGTCAGGAAAGTGCCCATCCAGTTTGCCTATTCCCAGGCACTGCAGTTGTCTGACACTGTGGGAAGATTTTTTAATAAAGAACGATAAAACCTGGATCATTATATGAAATCTCATTAAGAATCTGTCAGAAGGACTCTCAGATGAATCTGGTGCTTGTGTGCAACTTATGCACAGAGCAACAGGGCTTTCCTCTGCTGTGCCCTGGAAGATAACCCTTCCCTGAAATTCGTCATCTGGGATGCATGTTTCCACACCGTTAGGTAACTCACTTGTGTTTACTTGCTTTTTTAAATTAGGTGTATTTATTTTGCTGTGGGTTTCTCAGCTGCCCGTTGCCCCCCGATGCTCCCAGGCATCCCGCTTCCCAGCCGGGCGTGCCCCCCTCCTCCCGGGCTGCTCTCTGGGTCTGTCTCTAGCCAGCTTTTCCCAGAGATGCAGGAGCACGGCTGGGGACCCAGGTTGCAGGCAGCGGGGTAAGAGGATAAATCTCTTTTCCTTAGGAAACCAGGCTAACGGCCAGCCGGAATACTGTTTCTGGACAACCTGTGCCCTGTGCTACTGGCTGGTAACTATTTTATCACAGCCAAAATGGTCTTTATGAACACCGAGTCTGTTCCCGGGTGTTGGCTGCTCCAGCAAGTCTATCCCAGTAACTCCTGCTGCAAGCCCAGTTACTTGTATGAGAGCCAGAGTACGTATTTCGGGCTGTCACTCTTGACATGTAATCTTTAAGTAATGGTCTCATGTAAATTGTCTCAGCAGTTAATTACAGTCTGCAGTTTTATTTTCTTTTTGTTCTCTCTCCTGCTTTTTTTTTTTTTAATTTCTGGAAATTCAAATTCAGCTCTCTCAGTCTTTTTCTGCTTTTACCTAGTAGGTTAGAGAGTCATCAAGGATCAGGTATCTCCTCCTTGTACTTGCAGAGCACCAGCATGCAGCTGACCTTCATTGAAGGGTTGTGTGTGTGTGTTTATATGTCACAATGGACTGCTGAATTATATGCTGTCAGGCTGAGTAACTTGATAAAACTGGCTGAAGAGGAAGATCTGTTTTGTGTTAGGTGTCCTTGTTTGCCTGGAATTTCATTACGGATGTAGCTGGTTAACGATGGACACTTTCTGTGGCAGGTTTACCTATTCTGCGGGCTTTCTGGGTCCCTCGTTCAGCTTTGCCAGGATAGCGGCATGTGAAAAACCCTCCTGGAGACCCACTGCCAGCTATCTCCTCCGGCTTCTTCGTCCTGACGGTTGTCAGAACACCTCCAGCGGCTGGCGGTGCCGGACGTGCTGCCGGCAGCCTGCGGTGAGCTGGGGAGGGACGCTGCACCTGCGGGCAGAGCAGAGAGCTGGGCCCCGCTCCACAGGAGCAGCCGCGGGGCAGCGCTGACGTCCCGGCCAGCGCAGGTGGAACTCCCCCAAAAGATTAGCCCAAAGTTTTGCATCCACTAGATCCGCCGGCAGCCTCTCCCTGCACCTTGTTTCTCTGGAAAGACCGTCTTTACCCTTATCTGGTTATCCAATTAAGCAATCCCGTCGTAGCTTTTGCTTCACCAGAACGAACAAGCCCAATTTTCGTAGCATCTTCTTGCACAGGCAGCCCTGCTCCTCTCCGCCCCGTGCTCCGAGTAATCGACCTCAGAGTTAGCTTGCCACCTGCAGAGAAAATATACAAGAGTTTCCTAACAGTGTCACAGTAAGAATAAGATGGCCCATCAGCTACAACACAGCGTACAGTACAGCAACATTTCCGATCATCCTGTGCTAGTGAGGAAAACCCAAAGTTGGATATATTTAGGTCTATTATTTGAAATATGCCCAGGAGTTTGTAAAATGTAATGATTTGAAAATATCATTAATTTTAAAATGCGCTGCCTTCTTGGAACACAAGGAAAATTAAAAATAAAAAGAAGAACATTTAACAAATGCAGTTAATCTGGAATTACTTGGCAAGGAAGTGTCACCATTGATGTATTTAACAAAAAACTCATTAAAACAAAATTCAGACTGAAAATAAAAGATGTTATGTAATGCAAATAACACTGATTAAAAACTGTAGCCTCAAGAATTCAAAGCCTATGTAGATAAATCATGGACACGTATACATTTTGCAGAGATCAGTCTTTAACAAAATTCCAGTCCTGTACATGACCAAATTTTTCAGTGGAGAAATTTCCTTTTGAAGGCCCTCAGTCGACACCCATATTTTAATAATGTATACTTCAAAGAGTTTTCCTATATGCAAATTCAAGTTCAGGTCTGCAATGGCAGGGGAGGAGCTGATCTTGCTGGGGGAAGGAGCGGTTCCCAGACCCTCTTCAGGGCTCTGCAGCACTTTTCCATGGTCCTGCACAAGCCACCTCAGGTTTGAACCGTTGATTCAAGTGATGAAGGTGCTTGTGCAAAGAGGAAATGGCCTGAAGAGAAGCAGGAGATAAATAACCTGTTAGCAAGACTGCTCTAGGTGGATTTTGAAGCAACACCGTTTTGCACAGGGAATCTACATTGCGGCTTTTCAGAGCCCTGTCTGAAACCAGTTTCAAGCTGGTTTGAGTTTGGATTGCTCCGTAGCACCTGGCTTGCTCACAGGCTGCCACTTTCAGAGAATTAATGTTCTGCTAAATGTCCTGTCCTAACCGATGACCACCTCTCAGGAGGACGGAGGGACAATGAGGAGAGGACCGGAGTCCGGCCAAGGCAGTGGTTCCCCCCGGGAGCTCCCTGGTTGCTTGGGGATCGTCCCACACATGGCTCTTGAGGAACATTTTGTGGGGCTGTTGTGGGGCTGTTGGCCCTTCCTTCCCCACGGGCCCTGTGGGAACGATTCGATGGTTACCCTCACCTGCCTGGCTGGGTGCCACTGCAGCTGCAGCTCACACGACTGCTGTGCTCTTGGGGAACAGAAGAGCCGTGCCCAGAAACACATGCACACTCACGTGCACAGAGGCAGGCATGCATGCATGTGCATGCCTGCACACACGCACAGACACGGGAAAACAGCGTGAGGACAGACGTTCCCATCCCTCCTGCTGAGGAACTTCACTCTTTTACACACTTGCCTCATAACCAGCCTCCATTTATCAGCTCTCACTGACCCATCGTGACACCGGGCTCTGACTCAGGTAATGAAAAGGAGGATTGCATGACAAGAGCCAGCTGCACTCTTTTCATTATCTTTTTTAAGCTGGATTTTCAATTAAGCAATTTATTCCTTTTCTGTAAAAGGAAATAGAAAAGCCTGCCTGGCACAGGAAACCCTTAATTTGGTGTCTGAAATACTGTGACAGGCGTGGCCTCACGTCTGCAGTTGTCCCTGTTAGCTTGGCTTCTTGGCAGATGAAATCTCCTCTGATCAGGGTGAAAATTCTCAAGAGAAATCCCATCCCAGCAGTTCCCGAGCTTTCTGCAGCCAAGCCTCACTCCAGAAGCTGCTCTCCCCAACGCCCCGGGGTGCTGCCACCTCCAGGTCACCTTTGCCTGCTCCTCCTCTGGCTCGGGGTCTCTGCCACCACGCGGTGCCTCTCCAGGAGTCCTCAGGAGGGATGCTGTACCAGCACCTCCAGCTGCCTTACACAAACTCAGACTGGATGCTCAGAATGGCCCAGCTGGACCCTTTTGACTTTAACGGCTGCACAACAGCAGTTGCTTCCCAACCATGCGGAGGGTTCCAGAGTAGAGAGCCCAGGCCCAGCCAGGTGTTAAGGCCCACGCTGCCATCTGAAATGTGAACAAAACCCAGTCACCTGTGGTTTTCCAGCTGATGTTAAAGCGTGCTGAATTTGATAAGAGAGTTAGCAGTGCTCCCTGTGCAGTGTCCTGCAGGGAACCCCATGGTCTCGGAGATGACCAAGGACACAGGGATGACGGGTCCTCAGTGCATGGGAGAGTGAGAGTTTATTTTTCACCTTCCAGCAGGTGACCTCTGACAGCAAGGGCTTTCCAGCAGATATTAAATTAAGGAGATTTGGTGAATTGGCTGGTACCAGTCACTCCCATGTAAACTCCAGGGCTCCTTCACTGGCAGCTGGATGCTCTGGTGAGGGAGGGCACCTCCTTTCCCGCCCCCTGGGGATGTCTTCTTCAGCCTTGCAATAGTCTCCTTCTGCTGAAATGCTGTTCTTTCATTTAGCTTTTAGTTAATATAATTGTTGTTTTCTCAAGTTTGTCAGGTTGAACCACCTGGCAGGCACAGCAAGATGCTCTGCAGCGTTTTCAACGCAGTAATCATCACCTGCGTTGGCAACAGATGAAGATGTAGTGGTGGGGTCTATACTTTCCTCTTCTGCACTCATTGTTCTTTGAGTGCATCTATTGTTTAAGAAAGCACTCACGGCAATTTTTGTGATGTGCTGCGGAGAAGGGCAGTCAGGTGGTCGGTCACTAGTGCTGTTTATTGACAGCACAATGGCTTTAAATGGTGGGGCAGAGTTTGACAGATCCTAGGTCCTGGCACTAGCGAGATTAAAATGGAGCCCGTAAGAATGGTTCAGAAAAAGTCATCAGAGAAAAAATTGTGTGTGGGAAAAAGAAGGTATGGGAAGAGTTACAGAATAAAATGTTGAACTGCTCAAATGTCATGCTCAGATGGAGATGATTATGAAATAACTGTACCCTCCTGGATCCCTGTGGTTTGATTGTCTTCTCATGGGCCTCCGTAAAGAGCAGAGCTTTCTGCATCCTCTGATTGCTGCCCAGGAGCTGTGTGATTGTAACTGCACAATATCTTTCGATTATGAGAGGTCCCTGTTTACTTGGTGCTTTTTAACCACATCTGGAGTGCTGCATCCAGCTGTGGCACTGTAAGGGGTTTGGATGGAGACCCCTGAGATCCCTTCCACATATATGGTTTAGTGACTTTTTCCTACGGTATTCCATGTTTAGTGTTATCAGCACTGTTCTCTGGTTTGCCATTCATTTCTTTAACAGCAAGTGAAGACCCCCCACCCCATTGGATTATGCGAGGTAAAAGAGCCAAGATTTTACACTCCCAGAAAGCGTGAATGTGAGGACATGCTCTTGCTCAGATTTTAATTGGCTGTTACGGTAAGAGTCTTTTGTCTTTACTTTTACCGCTTTATTTTTTCTCCTCTTCCCTACAGAACGACACTGGTTAAGCAGAACACCCTTGTGTCTCCTCGCCCAGGTCCTGCTCACCTCACGGCAGCAGCGTGCCAGGACACACCGACCGAGGAGCACGACCGCTTTCCCTCGCTGCCCTACAGCAAGGGAGCTTATTGCAAACCACGCGCAGCACCTGTTTTCTGTAAAATGTTATCATAAACTCTTAGGAAAAAAAAACAAACCAAAACACCACACACAACTATATGGCTGTATATATTGTGGCATTTGTTGTTAGGCATTTCCCTCCTGCACACTGATGCTGTTGTACCTGAACACTTATCGGTGTTAATGATGTGAGACTCATCCCCCTCTCCATGGGCAGGGAAGTTTAACCGGAATAATTCCAGTAGCAAGTTCTCATGATCTTGAGAGGACATTGATGACCTGTTGAATCCAAAAGACAAAATGTCTAATGCAAACCTACCGTGAGCTGTGCCACGCAGAACAGGAATGGACCAAGTTAAATACTCTGTTCGGCTCAGCTCCCCGTTCAGCCATGTTTATAACTTCAGTTCAGTGGATCTCTGTATTTTGCTTTTCAACTCACTGCACCCAGTCCAGAGAATCAATACGAATTATCAGTAATTTGTCAGGGGCTGATAAACGGCATTATGATGTGGAACGGCTGCTAATCCTTGCATTGTCCTTGCTTGTTGGGTTAGCGGCATTTTTTTTAATCCTTTGGTGTCACAGTGATATGCTATTCTACAGTGACTAAACTGCTGGCTTCTTAGGAGGTTAAGCAAACAATGGCACCGTCAGCAACATATGTTTATTGTAAAGAGATATGTCAAAGCAGGTGTAGGGTTCTTTACATTTTGAAATAATGGTCACGTGCGATGTAGAAGCAATTATCTTCCCACGTGGCAATTTTCGGTTTGTTTCACGGACGGCTCTCATTTCCCCAGGGCCAGACGCTGTATCCACAGCCTGCTGAAGGCCCGTGCCCATGGGTGCAGTCGGACCCACGGCTGCAAATGTCTCAGTGCTGCTGAGGGGCAGATGCTCTGGGCTTTTCCCTCCTCTGTCATCCCGGCTTTGCTGCTGGGGGAGAGAGCTGAGCTGGTTTAGCCTCTTCCAAAACCAAGGTTGGGGCAGGGCTTTAGGGGAGGAAGGGCAGGAGGAGGCTGACGCTTTTGGCAGCGGTGCAGCACGGGGTCGTCCCGGGGTCTCGGGGCCCTGCTCCCCGGAGCAGCCTCCCCTGCGCGCTCCTACCTGCAGCACTGTGGTGTCGCTTAACTTTCAGCAACCCGCTTCAAGAGCCTGCCGGTATTGAAGGACTAAGGGGATGTTTAACCTGAAACTGGAGTTCAGCTACATAAGACTGCTTATTAAAAATGAATGGATTAATCTCATAAGAATTGTAACACTACTACGTGATGCACTAGAAGAAATGGGTCTACTATTTTCTGCCCTGCTCTTTTCTCAAGTACAGTAACTCCTGCATTTCTGTGTACTGAAAATATTTTTGCTTTTTCACCCAAATTCCCTACTTATTGATCCCTCTTCAGACAGAAAGTGCAACAAACAAAGGAAGAAGCTAAGTGAGAGCTGCACAGCAGCTCCTTGGTACTCCCCGGCCATGCAGCCTGCAGAAATGTCCCCTTTTCAGCTGGTTTTGACGCACTTGTATACTTATCTTTTCTTTTTTTCCACCTTTCATCCCACTGGACATTTAAATTTTGAGCCTCTGGGCTAGGGCTAATGTTCTTTATTGCTGTTGTTGGCCACACAATAAAAATAGATACAGGTTAATTAGCAGCTGTTAACGTGGTCCTTTCAGCGGTCACTAGCTCCGTTAGCAGCAGCGCAGAGACTCACAGGCCGACTTGAGCCCAGCTGAAGAAACACTTGCCTTATGTGACAAAAATAAAAAAGATAAGCTTTTGCAGAGCAAAATCCTAGAAGCATTTTATTATCCCTGCCCTAGCTTAGTCTACAAGAGCAAAATGATGGGCAGATGTGAAAGATACCAAGTTCCAGTAACCTTTCCTCTTGGAGATTTATAACTCAGTTATCAGTTTCCCATCTTGATTGGAATAGCTTGCAAGATCATTGTTAATAGCATTTTGTAGTTGCTCTCGCCAAACAGAATTGTAGAAGCTTCAACATTTTTGTACTGAAGTGACAATAAAGAAAAAGAAATATTTTTCCAGATGTGAAAACTGTTTAAATCTCAGATCTCTATTTTTTTGTAATAAGAATTTCTCACAGATTAAGAATTCCCAGTCCTTCCCAGGCCAACCCCTGATTTTCACCGGTCTGCAATCATATTCATTGCTATTAACCTGCGACTTACCGCGCCTCCCATCCGAACCGCCTGCGGCACGGCCGGAGCTGCTCCCTGTCCGCCCCTGAGGCAGAGAGACGGCGGGTGCCCCATGGCCAGGCACCAAGGGGCTCAGGCAGCAGTGGCCCTGGGCCGCCGCGTCCCCGTCACGCCCGCGCCCAGCCGGCCCCGGGGCAGGCAGGCAGACCCGCCGCAGAGCTGCTTGGGGCCGCGGAGAAGCTTTGGTGTATTTGCTGTGAGCACAGGCCTCAGCAGTTTCTCCTGCTGATGCAAAGATAAAAGCGATTTTCACCTGCAATTTCCTGCAGCTGAGGCTGCCCTGGAAAATGGCACTTTTGTCCTTGGTGAACGGAGCAGCGCCCTGCTTCCAGCTTGCCTGTGCTGCCTGGGTGCTGTTCCGGCATGCCAGCGCACGGGCTGAGCTTTGGGTCTGCATTAATAACGAGTCTGTCATTTTGCCTCACGTTTCATCACGTCGCTCAGATTGGAAAACCTGTTACCCGATCTTCAGAATTTGCAGATCAAAAAGAAAGACGGGTGGAATTTTTTTTTGTGTCTTGAGGTCAGCAACAGCAACTGCCCCTCCCCTGTGTTCTGCCTTTAACGTCAGTGGTTCATTTGCACAGCTGGTAGCTAATGTGAGTAGGTAAAGGTTAATGCAAATAGTCCCAGCACTGACAGACGGAGGCACGCTCTGGTGTAAAATACCCACGGTGGACGCTGGGGATAGAATCATAGAATAGAATCACAGAATCATTTAGATTGGAAAAGACCTTTAAGATCATCAAGTCCAACCGTTAAACTAACACAGCCAAGTCCACCACTAAACCACGTCCCTAAGCACCACATTCACAAGTCTTTTAAATACCTCCAGGGATGGGGGGCATGTTCCAATGCTGACAACCCTTTTGGTGAAGAAATTGTTCCTAATATCCAGTCTAACCCTCCCCTGGCACAACTTGAGGCCATTTCCTCTCGTCCTATCACTTGTTACTTGGGAGAAGAGACCGACCCCACCTCTCTGCACCCTCCTTTCAGGCAGTTGTAGAGAGCGATGAGGTCTCCCCTCAGCCTCCTTTTCTCCAGGCTGAACAACCCCAGCTCCCTCAGCCGCTCCCCATCAGCCTTGTGCTCCAGACCCTTCCCCAGCTCCGTTGCCCTTCTCTGGACACGCTCCAGCCCCTCAATGTCTCTCTTGTCGTGAGGGGCCCAAAACTGAACACAGCATTTGAGGATATGTGCTCTACCGTCCCGAGAAACCCCCGGACCTGAACTCCTGCTTGCTCTGCAGCCAAGGATGGTCTCAGCATCTCAGAGCATTCCTGAGTAATGCAAACAAAATTGCGTTTGTATTGCAATGCAAGTGAAATGCAAATGAAATCAAGGTAAGGAAGAAGGAAAAAAGATTTCAGCTTCCTGGCTCAGGCACCTGCCCCTGTGCCACTCTCCTGTGACTGGAGGATGCCATCGTGGTCCCGGGGCTCTGGGCAGCCACCGTCATCGCCAGCGTGGCCGGGCAGGAGGGACTCTGTGGCCCAGGCCAGCAGCACGCCCAATGTGCCCGGCGGCCGTGGGGCTAACCGTCCGTGAGCCTGCCTGCAGCCTTCGCGTCACTGGAACACGTTGGCACTTTGAATAACTCATTGGAGGGGCTGGGTTTAATAACTGACGGTGGGTTCCTCGTGCAGAGGAGGTCTGGCACACGCCAGATAAGCCTGGAGAGCCGTAGCTCCCGAGTCAGCTGGGGCAGATGTATTTCTTTGTTCCCAGTGAAGAATGAGAAATTTCATCTCTCTCTCTTGTTATGCTGAGACAAATGGTAACCTTTGCAGGCAATCCCTATGATTGTCGAGCGAGGAAAGAAGCAAGGCTGTTTTAAAAGCAGGTAATTACGTCCTAAAATGGAGCTGCCTGAGAGAAATAGGCTCCTGCTCTGCACTTTGCCCATCCCTTTCCTCCTTCAGTATTGGCAGAGGGGAGAGCCACGAGGCGGAGGAAAGAGCTCTGCCATCCCTACGTGCGGTCATCAGAATGGTATTGCATTACCACAGAATTTCACTTTTTGTCTAAATTTTAAAGTGAGGAATAAAACTGCCCTGGACAGGAGCCCAGGCCACGGCTGCGTCTGGGCGAGTGGAGCAGGGGACAGCCCCGCGCGGGACCGGCGCTGCCTCCCAGCCGTGTGCCACGCACCGCCGGACCCGCGGGGGTCCCTCCAGCTTATCTACAGCCACTGGGCTACGAGAGCTGAGAAAGAAGTGACCGACGTGCACCAGCCACCCCGAGTCCTAGCAGCTTTGTCCAAAAGCTGTTAAAATAAGCAGACATTGTCTTGTACTCTGTCTCCAGCTCAGGACCTGAAGTCAGTGCTTGTTTCCTCCGGCATTCATTAAGCCATCCCTGACAGTCATGTTTAGAAAGCTACATCAGATACCACCTCAACTTTCCTGCGTTTTTGTTATAGCCAAGGAAGAGATTTCATAGAATCATAGAATCATTTAGGTTGGAAAAGACCTTTAAGATCATCGAGTCCAACTGTAAACCTAACACTGCCAAGTCCACCGCTAAACCATGTCCCTAAATGCCACATCTGCACGGCTTTTAAATACCTCCCCCAAATTTTGGCCAACACTTTCTGGAAATTGCAAGAGGAACAACTGTGATATATATATATTTTTTTTAAATCTATCCAGTTTGCTCATTTCCAAGGGAGATGTTATGCCTGAGTCTTTTGCCTGGGGACTCTCTTCATGGGCACTGAGGGTGTCTGTTCCTATTAGAAATGGTGCAACAAATAGAAATTACATGCAGCATTTCATCAAAATCTCCAGGCTAGAGAAGGATACCCCTTTTGTTTTTTCCATTACCTTTTTTTTAAATTTGTTTTGGTGAGATGCAGTGTAGAAAGAAGAAAGTGATCCTAAAGGAATTATGACTCATGGAGATTAGATAAATAAGACAACTATAAAAGCCATGTTAAAAAGCAGTTTTGCATACAAGTCCTAAAAATTGTCTAGTGGTTTGTAATTCCATCATGTGAATGCAAAGCTATTTCTGAGACAAAGATTTGGGTAATAAGTATGCACTTGAATTTTAGTTAAGAAAATAATATGTCCTAAGGGTACGTATTCTTGAAATCATTTTGCATGCATGCCATGTTCCTTTTGAAAAGAGGAACTGCTATTATTTGACAGCTAACTACATAAACTAAGAAAATTAATAAGAAGATGTACTTGGAGCATGTGCTTTATTGCTGGGGACAGGCTGCTCGGCAGAGGGGTGACCCTGGAGGAGCCCAGGGGAGAGCCGCGCCTGTGGACCCGACGGCCGACGGCCAGCGGGAACATGGAGGGAGCGACCTAGCTGCGCAGCAAGCACCCCACCGAATACACGGACTGGGGAAACTGGGACTTAGATAGAAAGGGAGGATGACTGATCCTCAGGGAAATTACACAAGCCATTTGTTCACCAATTTTGTTGTTGAGTTTTTGTCCAAAAAAAAGAGATTTTTGTGCTCTGCTTAGCAAATGTTTTTGTTATTCCAGTAATTGTTTTTTGGGGAATTGAAAAAAAAAATCAACGGACAAGAGTTAAATGGCAACTTGAGAGACTGTGGTTATTACCTCGAAAGGGGAAGAAGTCTCAGGTGACCTTTCTTGTTCAGAAAACTCTGCTATCAACTGCATTTTATACATATCTGAATAAAATATGTTTAAGTTTGATTGAAACATAAGCCCCCCATCAGGAACCCTTGTCCTGGGGTGTCGTCCCAGGGCTCGGCGCTGCCTGAGCCAGGAGGAGGGCTGGCACTGCGCGCAGGGCGGCGGGGCTGCAGCCGCTGCGCACCTTCGCCGGCGGGGGGGCTCAGACACGGGCAGGGGCAGCGCCCAGCTGGGGGTGGGGGCTCAGCCCAGCCAGCAGCAATCCAGAGCTCCGCCGTTAGCGTGCCTGACCAGGGACGTAACCCGGACCACGGACTCTCGCGGGCACGGTATTTCCCTTCAGAGCAAGGCTGCTAAGTGGAGATGACACCGAGGTGGCTGCACTCGTGAAATGTGGTGTGGCGGGATGCGCAGGGTGACCTGCTCTCTGCTAACGAAGAGGTGCCAACCCCCGTCTGATTATGTGCAGAGCCTGTGCTGAAGGCAGAAGCCCGTGGGAGCAGAGTGACACCGGAGCACCAGTTTGAAATGAAGGAGGAGAGGAGATGCTCATCTCCTCTCCTAGAGCTTTCCCCTACTGAGACGACTTCTCGTGTCGTTGACAAACTCACTGTCTCCTTCACTGGTTTTTAGGACTTCGGTTGTTGCTTATCCAATCCCGATCCCTTTGGTTACTCCCAGCCACCCTTACAACTCCCCTGTGCCAGGGGTTTTCTCCCGAGCATACTTGCATGGCTTAGGTTCTCCACCGCCCTGTCCTCCCAAACCCGCCTCAGCTGGGGGAAGTGTACAAGTCCTTAGCAGACCCCATTTTTTACTGCGTCAGTAGGGTCAGCATCTGAGCTCCATTATTTCTCCTCATTTCTCAGAGGTTTCTGACTAAGTTACCGAAGCTTTGCCTGGTTTTGGGCTCTTTACTAACTTTGGAGACTGCCTTGCTGGGCCAGCAAGACGTAGAGGTTGGCCTGTTCATTCCTGCACTCGGCAGCTGGATAGCCGTCCCCAGGACACCCCGACTGCCATGTGCCGCGGCTGGGACACCCCCCCCCCCCCGTTATTGGTCTGGTTTGGGGGTGAAAACCATTCTTACATGAATTGTATTTAAACAGTTGTACCTTTGGGGCTGAATTTTATCTAACTTTTTTTTTAGATTTTTTCAATTCGGGTTCCTCTAGCTTCCGTCAGTAGAAGTACTAATTAATAAAGCTGAAGCGATGGAGGTTTTTTGGAACCTCTGGTGGCGTGAGGGTCTGTGGAGGTGCCTGGAGAGGGGACACTTAACCAGGCACAGGCAGCACCCTCAGCCTGGCACCCCTGCACCCCAGGGGTAGGGTTGTGTCCCAGTGTCCCCATTGCTGGTGGACACCCTGGCACACCGGGGCAGGAGCGTGGGGGGAGCCGGTGAAGGGGGCTGGCCGCCTCCAGCACTGCTCTGGACACAGGGGATGCCAGGGAGGGCCCGTCCTGGCTCAGTGCCGGAGCTTGGGCAGCCCTGGCAGGGGAGCAAAGCCACGAGGAGCAGCCGGCGCCGGACCCCTGGGCTGGGTCCCCCGTCCCACTGGGGAGGTGACCAGGTGGGCAGCGCTGGGCACTACCAGGGGCCTTAAAAACAGTGTCTCAAAAACATGCAGCCAGCTTAAGTTTTATTTTTGTGGTTTTTCTCCTCAAGTACTTAGCGGCTGGACATATTATCTGCTGCAGCAGGGAAAAATCAATATGATTACTATGCCATCGGGCTACATCTAACTACAATACCCCAGACAGGCAGGAGACACATCATTCCCAGATAATGCTGCATTGCAGGTGAAGGGGAAACGTCGTGGCTGGAGGGGAGTGCGCTGGAGAGAACAGTACTAATACAGAAAAGCAACCCAGATCATCTTTTCCCATGAAAGCAATTACAAAAGGCAACAGACATTGACATGACTCTGAAATTAACAGGAAGGCAAATGGTTAAAGATTAATGGCTATTAATGAGATGCTATGTAAGCAGCTTACTGGCCCTGTGCTCTAGCTGGAGGTCTACGGGCAAGCTAAGCAGCTTGTGCTTTTGCATAGGTGACTTCTCCTTCCTGATCCTGACTTCAATTATTAGTAGGCCAAAACCTGTGCTGACTCACAGGCGTAATTCTTAGGGGAGCTGCACTCGGGCTGGAAGACAGCCGTGCTGATTTGAGGAGCCTGAGGAGCGTGTGTTTGCAGTATCCTTTGGGGTGAAGGGAAGTGTGGGTGGAGTTTTGTCGCCCAATTAGCTTGCTTTGAGTTACCAAGTAAAAACGAAATACTTCCTCCCTCTTCCTCTACTTTTCTCCAAGCAGAATAGTAACCTTCCTCTCATCTGCCAAAACGCGAAAATGAAATCCTGCAAGCAAATAAAGTGCAGTTGAAAAGTGTTCACAACGAGCTGCATGCAGCCTTCCCAAGGAGGCGAGTGTGGACGCCAGGCGAGGGCGACCGGCTTCTCCCCCGGCTCTGCTCTCACGTGCCCCGGGCTGCTGCCAGCCCCTCGGCCAGCAGTGATGTGGCAGATGTCGGCCAGGACCCACTGTCCCCAGATGGGAAGAAAGTCGACCCATAGCGTTCTCCTCCCAAGCTGAGCGCACAGCTCCTGCCAGGTGGCTGCCGGTAATTGCTGTGACCTGCCTTAGGCTTTGCAAAATATTTGCCTGTTCAACAGTTTGCTCTGTTCAAGAGTGGCAGAGGTCCCTCCCTCCGCACATGCAATCCAAAGCAGAATATTTTTCTGTCCCGAGTTACAAATCCAAAAGTACGTATTAACCCCTTGCATGCTACACCGCTCAGTGACCAAGCAGGAGGGTTTCTTATTTCTTGTGGTTGTGATATAGCCTCAGAAATATGGGATTTTTTTTAAAAGCATACTTAAATCCCCAGCTGGGCTCTGGCTGACATGGGCAGAGCTATGCTACACCCAACCCTCAGCTCCGTCTCTGCTAGGGTGGAAGAAAGTCAGCAGAGCTGCCACAGCTCCTCTGCTCCCTGAGCCAGCAAACGCAGTGTGTGTAGAGCACGTCTGCCCCTTCCTCCTTGTAAATGTACTGGAGTCTCCCCCAGCGCTGGTGCCGTCCCCGCGCCCACCTGCTGCAGTGCCCAAGGCGTTTATATCCATCGGCAGAGACCGCGGGGACGTGTGTCCTGACTCACCGGGAGCAGGTCACCAGCACACTCCCGCAGTCTGTTTTGAGCAGGTGGGTGAAGGACACGGTTGTCGATAGGTATGCAGTTAGAGGCAGACAAATAAAAGAGCAAGACCAGAGTTTTGGAAAACTTCTGGAGCAGGAGTTATGCGTTTGAACAATGCCTCTGGATGGACGGGCTGGCGGGGGGATAGTTGGTCTCCATGGCTTTTAGACACATGCAGTGTTCCAAGGGGTGTATCCAGGTATTTTGTCCATCTGACCCATGGTCAGGTATTGCAGAGGGATGCTCCAGGGAGCCAGAGCATGCCTCTCTGTGGCTCCAAGTAGGACACAAAACTTTGTATGAGGATGCTGAGAGTGTAAATGCACAATTTGGAGATCAAAGTGGGGGTGAGCTTTGTGTACAGATGTGCTGGATGTCACGGAGGATAGACTTTGCGTGTACCACCATCTGCACAAACCTTCACTAGTAATGAAGTTAGAGTACTTATATACAGAAAAGTCACGATAATGCTAATAATACAGTTAGAAGTGTAGCATGCACACACACTTTTCTCATTTTCTATCCCTTCTCATAGGGCTGTGCTTACCCTTGCCCTGCTCCTCTGGGTCTTCAAGTCAGCAGCTCGGAGGAACATGATGCCCATGCTGATGATTTCCTCTTCCTCCTTCCAGGACTCCTTTGGGGTCATTTTCACATGTTTGCTAATGTGCTTTTATACTTTTTCCCTTTCTTCATTGGTCTTCATTGGTCTGCAGCTCCAGGTTACGTCTACTATATATGATGCCTTTTAAGTATGCTAGTTATGTTTTCTTTGTTCTCTTTGTTAACTCTGAAGCTAATTTTGTCCCTTTGCAGTTGGCAGTGAGTTAGGGCACTTGTCCCCTTAAGTGATGGAGAAAGCAGGCACTAACCCTTTTGCGTACACTTGGGACTCTCCTTGCCTTGGAGACCAGTGTGCTCCGGTAGAGAGTGCAAGGTCCAGCAGAAGCGGGAACATTTCTGCTCAGAAACCCGCAAGCACCGTTTCTCTGAGTACTTGACTCCTCTCTAGGCGATTTTCTTAATCTTTATTGCACTTTGATTCTGATTATCAAAGAGAAGAATCCATGGTAGGCTTAAATAAACAGATTGCCTGCTCTTTACTTCATGTATTAATTGCTATACACACCACAAGCACTTCGGTGATGAGACATCTCTCAAGCTTATTTGCACAAAACCTCATATCTGGACTACCTATCTGCATGGCTAAGTTTTAAATATTTAAAAAATATATTTACATATGTTAAAATATTAACTGTTTCAAATAGAAATATATTTAGTAATAAAATTAAAGTGGCCACTGAAGGTCTTGATGGATTTTGTGACATTCTGTCCAGATTTCTAGCACTTAACTTCTACTCATTGTACCAAAACCCCATTCTTCTTCCAAGGCCAAGGGTGGGTAATTCCTTTGCCACCTAAGTAATTTTCAGCACTTTGAAGGGTGCATGCAGAAAAAATACCAGTTCAGAGCGATGACAGGAATATCATCTATCATGCTCAAACTGACTATCATGCTGCAAACTGATTTTTCTCCTGCAGCTTTCCACGGGAGCCCGGAGGGAAAGGATGAGGCGGAACGGGGGCGGGATGGAGCCCGCAGAGCTGCAGGAGCCGTGCGGGGGAGCAGCACGGCATCGCCCGCGCCCCTCCTGGGGCCGGAGGAGTACCCCCCCGCCCTCCCCGCGGCCAGCCCTGGGCACCCGGCAGGGACGCAGCCTGCGGCCCCGGCCTGGGCTGTTCTACAGCAGTCCGGACATGGGGCTGGAGGGCTTCTGGGGCAAAATTCATCTGGTTTTGGTAGCTGTGGCGTTTGCTCAGCCTCCTACCCACAGTGCTGATGTGTCACAGCAGCTCAACAGATCCGGGAACCATTCCCAGGGTCGCTGTGGACCTCGAGGTCCTGATCCGGCTGCCAGTCCCCCTCCTGAGGGAAGTGTGGTCCTGGGAACCGCTTCTGTCCTCACGTGCCCTTTCTGTCAAGCAGGATGAGAAAATAAGCCCCGGTTCTGATTGCCTACTTAATATGATATGGATAATAATGGTTTACTTGGTGGGTTTATTTTATTTTATTAATTTTTTACATTCAGCATCTAGCCCATTCTTTCCATTGTTCGTATTGGTAACTCAGGTCTTACCCCAGGCCTAGGGCGAGTAGGAGGGGAAGGGCTGTTGGAAGAGGAGACACCAGAACGGGAAAGGGAGGATAAGAGAAGAAGAAACACAATGAGAGTTAGTGGAAGAACTAAATTTAATAAATCTCAGAAATCGCAGTCTTCCAGTCCAAGTGCGTCACTTACTGGTTGCTGCTTGATTATAGCTAATAATTATGAACTTGTATTTAAAGCTGGCTTTATTCTAGCTGCACTGTAACTGAGTAACTATTAAAGCTGTTTAAAGACTGTTGATGATCTTCCTCTGGAGCCCCGTCTTTAGTCTGAGAAACCGTGGACCTGAAGAGAGCGTCCTTGGAGGACGGTTTGACAGAGGCATAGGAACCAAGGGTTGTGTTGGGGATTTTAAGCACAGGCACCGGCTTACAGGAAGGTTTTTTTGCCTTTTCCAGTAGAACAACTGGCAGGATGAGCTTGTAACGTCCCCGCACTCCCAGACACGGCAGACCGCGAGAGCTGTTGCTGTAAAGGACATCGGAGCTGATGGGGAGAGCATGGCGAGGAGAGCAGGAGGGGGGTCCTGCATCTGCAGGGGGTGCCAATGCGGCAGGGGGGAGCTGCGCAGCACAGGCAGCACCCAGCTCACCCGTCCTGCGGAGGGGTCCGTGCTGGGCGGCTCGCCGGGAGACAGGCAGAGCCACACGGACTGGGAAGCATCCCTTAACCTTCCTGTCACGCAGAATTATTCATGTGAATGCAGGTGGAAGGGGTTCCTTGAGAAATGCGGCTTTCATACAGGAAAGGCAAGCTGAGCACCTGGAGAAAGGGGCCCCTGTCAGTGGTGGGACCTGAACCCGGGACAAGCAAAAACCAGCTCCTCTGCGGGAGTCAGCCTCTCCCTTGGTCGCCTGCGCTGGAAGCCTGGTTTAACCCTGGTAAAGCAGGACAGCAGTGCAGGACACGCATGCTGTCGCACTCACAGTTCCTCCCCAGGGCAGCGCGCCTCGTGCAAGGCTGGAGGGTCTCAAGGAGACCTGTGGCCTCTCCCGGGTGCTCCAGGAGCGGACACTGTTGTCAGGACCACAGTTCTGTGTGTGCCACGTACGAGTGCACCCCACCACAGATGGGCAAGCACAAAAAGGTGAAGGATGTCAGGGTCCTCTTTTCTTTTCTTTTTGGATTGAAAGAAAAGCTGCTGTATGCAGGATTTAATTCCTTTCTCTTTCTTGTACATATTGGCAAAAGAAATGAAAACCAGAACAGTCTATCTAAGCCTAAAATGGAGCCCACATAACTGTCAGGTTTTAACTGAATATCATTTTCCCCACTTAGCAATATGTTTTAACTGTATTATGGATTCGCTCTGAGTAATTTTATGGCTTACACTATGCGAAGGACAAGCTAGGTAGCCACAGAGGTCTCTTCAAAACTATTAATGCACTATTTTTGAACTGTGCATACCAGTTAATGAATTTCTGTAACTGGATGAGTTATAGAAATTAGAGTCCGTGTTTATGAACCCGTCCGAAGTAAGCATTGTTGTTTTCCCATGTGCTGAAAAATACGACCTAAACCCAAATGATTTCTGTCGCTACAGTTCCCAGGGTGACGGCACCTGCTTGCTAGCTGGTTTTGTCACGGTGTGAAGCGCGTCCCGTTCGGAGGCACCGCGCAGTCAGCAGTCACAGCGGAGCCGGTGTCACCCACGCGTGCCACCAGGCTCGCCCGGGGCTGGCAGCGGGAGGTGGCTGCGACGCGGGAGGCGGCTCGGGGCTCTGGCGGGACTCAGGCTCATCGCATGGCTCAGCCTGACCGGGATGCGGCTGGAGGCACGGCTGCTGGCACGGCCTCTTGTCGCGGGGAGGCCCATCTCCAGCCCCTCCATCCCTCTGAGACTCCAGGAGACAAATATCAGGCCAGAAGAAGTGGTTTGTAAGCCACGTTTGCCCCTCAGGTCACCCGGTGGACCACTAGGCAAAATTTATCAGCCATCTGTATCACAGAAAGGGGATGCTGCCGCTGGGAATATTTGTAAAGTGTCACTTAATTTAACCTCCTGTCTTCCCTGAGGTGACAGGTTTCACAGTGAAGTGAGAGTATTTATCAGATTCACACTTCGAACTCACCGTTACTCATCTTCATTTCTAATTCCAAACCTCACGTCCTGATTTGAAAAATGGCAGAGTCAACTGGGCTGCAATACCCACCTGCTGTTACACCTTTGCCTTTTAAACCTCTCAAGTGAAAACTGATTTTTAGTTGAATTATAGCTCATCAGGTATGGTTTTGCAACAATTCCATTTATTTATCTCAATTTATCAGAAGTCATCAGTACATAAAATGGGAACAACAGACCATAACACAAAAACCTATGTTTCTCCATGAAGATGTCTCAATCGTTACAGCAAAACTCTGTGGCGTTGTCGTAGTCAGGACAGATTTATTGGACCTCTTACTCCTCTAAACTAGATTATTACTAATAATCTGAATATTTTGCAATGCTTTGATATAGCCAAATAAAGCTTTATTATAAAATTGATGTACAATTTTAATTAGATTTTACGTCATTACAATGGATTTTTTCTATGAAAAAGCAATTTCTATCCTGCAGTCAGGATAAGGAGGGGGAAACACAGAACTCAATGCATAGTTAACACTGCTACCACCTTTGAACCATAAAGCTCACTTTTATGTAAACATAATTGTGAGGTTTTCTGTCTGATTTTCAAATCACAAGGATAATGAAAGTGTCTTAATGTGTCCTGAATTGCTTGCTTTTTATTATTCACTCAGCTCTAATATCCATACATTACTTTCTCATCATATTTAAATATGGGGAGAAGGCATAGCTCCTTCACAATAAAGCAAAGTAACAAAAATCTGTATGCATTTATTATTAAAGCAATGGTTATATTCTCACATGCAGACCCCATCCCGACACTTCCATATGTTGGAAGAGGCGTGTGTATAACCTGACGTTGCAGGGACTATTGGGTGAAGCGCCCTGTCCGTTGTCAGCGCTGAGTCCGGAGCGCGGGTGCTGACGCACGGCGGCGTCCAGAGGGGACACCCTGCGTCACCCCGAGGGGTGGCACGAGGTATTCAGAGCAATGTGCCATTGCTGCCCTGCCCTTTCACCGGCCCTGCACGGTCAGGGACGCTGCGCTGCCGCTGCCTGCCCCGGCAGGTCCATCGAGCTCTCCTGCGAGGCGGAGGCTCCTGCAGGAACCGCTGCCGAGCCCAGGGGTGGTCTGCCGGCTGCCCGGCACTCTGCTTTCGGGGACCCCTGTGCAGAGCCGAGTGCACCTCACCGGGTAACGCCGTCGTGCCTGCCTGCTGTGGGCCCACCAGCACATCAGCCCTCTTCCGACTGCGTTCCCTGGGCGGCTGCCTGCAGCGCGGCAGCAGCCCGACTGCTTGCAGCTCCCTTAGCAGCTCAGGTGCCCTTTCCCAATCACTTCTGTTTTGCCCGTGTCCCCCCGTCATAAAGATCACATCTTGGCCAGACTAAGGGATTTACATGTTTAGCTGTGTCAGATGGAGGTTAGCGGCTCTTTAAGGATGAGAAAATATTTTTTCGTCCTCACTTGAAACATTACGCTGTTCTGCTGCTTCTGAATAGAGAAGAGCAACGCCTATTAAATGTTTCACCACGTTGCTCTAGCAGCAGTCCTATTCTATGTTTGGAACTTTTTTTCTTCCACATATACTTAAAAAAAAAAAATCTTCCATATTGAGTCATGGTAATTAATAGAGAAATCATGATAAAAATGCATAATTGTTATTCTCTCCTCATGGACGGTCTGTACTTGTAAACTCCAGCCTGTCCCCCAGCAGAGACCGGTGTCAGAGGACGTGGTGCCAGGGCTGGGGGTGCTGTGGGCGCACCCTGCGGGGACAGCACCTCTGCACCTAGGCGTAGGGAGGCCAGGCTGGTCAGCGCGGCCAGGCACAGACCGAAAGCAGAGGTAAAGCCGTTCCCTTCCTGTTTTGCTTGGTGTCTCCGTGTAAGCAGCGGGAGGCATGGCTCCTCAGTCACGACGGGAAGCAGGAGCCCGCACCCCCTTGCCGGCACCCCCCAACGAAGCCGCTTTGCAGCGGGCGTGACAGAAGATGCCGCGCAGCCCCCGTCGGCAGGAGGGCTGCCTGCAGGGTTCCCCTGCAACGCTGCGGCTGGTAATCGCGTTACCCAATTAACTCTGCTTTCCGGAAATGTATTCACAAATTAAGGAGCCATTATGAGCAACAGTCAGAGTTCCCTAAGGATCAACAAAATGCCCCTCATCACTTATGCTAGACAGCCACGAGTCCAGGGGTATTTCACAGTCTAGATGGTGTATTTCAGCTTTTCCTGGAAAATACCTTGATATTGAAAAGTTTTCTGTAATTATAGAAAGTCTGAAATTGCAAATGATAGCAGCATTCACACATCGTTTTAATGCCTATTGTATCATACCAACCTGATCTATGATAGCCTTTAATAAGAGTCTTTATTCTTGTTGTCCTACAGAATTGCAATGTCACATCAGGCAGCCGAGCAAGGCTTACAATGAATTGATTTGAAATTAAAAATGAAGACAGACATTCACTTTTCATTACTCACCCTCTTTTTCAGAAAGTAAAGGTAAATCACTGTCTCTGCTTCTTAGCAGATGAAGAAGGCTTAAGAAGAGATGCACATCCCAAAGATACCTGAAATGTCTGTGTGCATGCTCTCCTGTACTGCGTCCTTAACCACGGCCTGAAGCTTCGGGCTGAGGTGTCCATTTCCGCACCATAGTTAATTATGTGATATACCATCCTTAACTGCTGCTGCCTCCACCCTGGAGAACGGGATTTTGTTCTTCTGGCTGCTGTGAAGCAATGTATGCTGTATAACCATAAACACCAGCACCTGCCATTGATATTCTGTGTCCTTCGTGCTTTCTACTTGTTTCCTGAAATTCTACTGTTGTTTTGAACAAAAGTGTTTACCTACTTGCAAATATTTTGCATATATTTTCTTACAGCCTTGCTATTTACATCTGTTGCATGTGTATCCCAAAATGGCACATTTTCATTTAGCTTCTGTCATCGCATGGCACACACATTTGGGTTTCTGAATAATTCATCACAATCTAATCTGTGTTATAAACTCTTGTAGCTTTTGAGTTTAGCACTCAGCTTGTACATTGTGGGCAACAGTTGTGGTTTTTTTCTGAAAAGCAAAAGAAAAAAAAGGTAAATGCCCTATGAATAAATAAACTGAGAACTTTTCAGAATATTTTGATTTTAGTATATAGCTATAGTCAAGTGAATATCACTAAAAACTCCAAAACCCAGCTTGCCCGGTTTCTCTGCAGCCCACACCAGGGTGTCCCCACTGGTCCAGCAGAAAAGGGAAATCTGAGCAGAAGGCGAGAGCAAAAGAGCTGGTTCTCGACTGTTGCTGCATCCCTGGAAAGGCGTCGTCTGGTCATCTGCCACCCAGCGCTGCAGAAAGGATTTGGCAAGAGAAAAAGAGGTCTGAAAAAAGGCCAAGGAAGCACTATATTGAAAATAAATTCAGTTTCTTGATAATCTAAAACTGTGTTCATGAACAAAAGTTTCCGAAATCCTTTTATCTCATGAAAATGTGATAGTACCAACCAGCTAGAAGTATCAGGCTGAGAGCTACGGGTTGGCTGAGTGCTGCCTCTGGAGAAGCCAGGCTGCCAGGCAGCCGGGGTGGGACGGGACGGGATGGGACGGGATGGGTCGGGATGGGATGGGACAGGGACTTGGCCACCTCCTCTGCAGCAAAGCCTAGACCCTGGAGCATGCGTTTCACGCTGCTGCATGAAACTGTGTTTGGACACACCACTGGGTCCTTTCCAGGGTCCAAGACTTTGTTGTGGCCAGTGTTACACTGGACAATTGTAGCATTTGCTCCTGCCCTCACAACCTGGGAGTCTGTTAATGTTGTGCCAGATTACTGTGAATAAGTTGTGGTACATCTGGCCAGCTGCCTCACTCCTTTATGGGCAGCTAAAGGTGGAGAGAGAGATGGATTCTCAGTTTTTCACTCTGAAAGCAGATGTGATCAGTAGCACAGCCTCTGTAAGAGAGCTAGTCTGGAGACACCAGCTCACATGCAATCGCAAGACGTGGAGGCTGGGATGGTTTGGGCTCCTCCACTGGGAGAGACGCGGGCACCAAAGGGGATGAGCGATCTGCATGTGCTCGTGCAGTGACCTGTCACTGGGCAGTAAGGTCACTAGTGCATTAAAGAGCTGTCATACCTTCCTCTCAATTATTTTCATACATTTATATGCAAAGGGCATATGTTTGTGTGTGTGTATGCATGTTTTCTCTTTAAGCTAACACAATATAAGATGAATACTTTTATAAATCAGATTGCATTTATTATGATTTTTTGCAGACAGCTGTCTCTGATTCGCCTGCCTTTCAAGGCTGATAGTAGTGTTTTGGGGTCGGTAGGATTTTTTTTCTGAGATACAAGGATGCCTGCAATGCCTAGGATGGTGACTACCATGTAAATCTACCATTTAAATTCAGAGCAGGCTTGGATCAATATAAAAATCTTTCTTTGTGTAGAAAAACACATTTCCGCTGTATTTAATCATGTGGTTTATATTAATTTGACGTGTGCCTCTTCAAAATGGCACTGAATCCAGGTCAAAACTCAAAACCAAAGTCTCTGCTGGTAAAGTCACAGTGAAGTGAACAGAGTTGCAGAGTAAATATCTCTTTTCTGAGAGCTGATGCTGCTTGCCAGCATCTTCCAAGGTTTCGGCACAAGTTGTCACCGTGCTGCAGCTATTTTGACTCTGTGTGTTCTTCCCTGTGCAGTGTTGGGCTTTTCCCTTGAGGATGTGGGTTGTGATGGATCAGTAAAGCACCATGCACTGCTTCCCACGGCAGTGCCGGTATTGAATGGTTTGTGCATTTTCCAGGTGTGCTTCTCGGTGGTGTAACCCAGCTCTGTTACCCATGGTGCTGCTGTCTCCGGACTCCAGGGCTGCAATATTGTGCTGGGTGCATTTGCATGTCTTCCATAAAGACGGGCAGAGCATATGATTATTTTAGCAAAATACGAAGCTGATGAGCCTCACCTCTTTGTATTTGTTTACTGCAATTTTCCTCCACCTACTTGCTGATTTTAGATTAATTGACACGTTCACATTGTTTCCCATGTAGCAGTGTATTAACCAGACCATGTGCTGAGCCTCGCTGGTAGAGGTCTGCAGTAAGTTCGTTACAACTGATACACACTGCTTGAAAAATAAAATGATTTGGGTTTTCTGTTTGTACGTGTCTGTTATTTCTGGTCCCTAGACAGGGGGCTGAGCTCCTGAAAGCAGATATTCAGTTGTGAGTACTGTCTTTTCCAAGGTCAAAATCTGCTTTCTGTAGATGTATTTTACATCCGCATTTCTCTGGTTTTACTGCTCCTCCTTCCTTACTCAGCCTTCCTGGCACTGACTATGAAATAAAGTCCTGGAACAGAATTCTAAAATACTAGTGATATATTTCAAGGTATATAGGGTATTTATTTTCTTCTTATATAAACGTAAGGAGACTTATGAACATACTGAACTATGTAATTAGTGAATTACATACTGAACTACATACTGAATTAGTACCATGAATTACATACTGAACTATGTAATAATCCTGCCACAGTAATATATTAAAAAGTTTCAAATTTTGGTCCACTCAAATTATTTTTTCTGTAACCTATTCTTGCAGTAGTTTACTACCTCGAAGATTCAGAGCTGCTCATCATTTAGATATTATTCTTTCTGTCTTCTATTAATATATATCTACAAAGCAAGAGAAATATATTACAGGAGAAACAGAGCAAACTTTGAAGGCTTTAGCCTCTGCCCTAGCGAAGTTCCCATTACATCCAATAGATGTTTTGCCAGTGTAAGGACACAATGGAATCTGCAGGGTATTGTCTTATTTGAATTTTAATATGTTTTTGTTTCTTGTTTTTCTCTTGTTTGCTTGTTTTTGAAACAGTCAGTAGCATATAAACATAGGTTTGTAAATAAGAAAGTAAAAGATATGTCAATACTTGCAATCCTGGAGGACTGAATTTCTTTAATTTTAATTATACTTAAAGTCAGTCTCCCCACACACCTTTTGCTGAACGTTTCTCTCTTCCTAATATTATATGGGGAAAAAAATGCAGGCAGCGTCTGGTGCCTTCTTGACAAGTTCAATTGATTGTAGCATGAATGAGAAATAAGGCTGGTATAAAACAAGCTTTCATTGATTGCTAGAGTGGCATTGGCTTCACAGGGAATTTGAAGCAACATCAGGTTCAGGAGCAAGAGCCAAAAAAGTAACGAGAAACTGATGTCTGCGTTTCTGGAGGGCTGTGGATTGGCTTTGCATTTTTACTAGCTTTCAATGGTGCATCAGCCATGGTGGACTGGAATTTTTTTTTCTTTTTTTTCTTTTTAAATTATATTCTTTAAACTCCAAGTAAAATTAAAATAACATTTACTAAACACAGTAATGAAATGAATATCATGTGATAAAAAGGCTTATTCTTCCAGAACTACGTGCATTTCTGGCCATAACAATTAGTTTAAATAAAGGACATTAGCTTTCCTTACTAGCTAGGCTTCTAAATCCGCAGACCATCTAAATTAATGCCATTATTGCCAATGATCACTGTTATCAAGAAGCTTAAAATCTATTGTGTGATATTATCACTAAGCGGATCGTGATCTGTCAGGTCTTGCCATTTGTCCCAGAAAGTTGAACAGAAGTGAAAAAATCTGCATTGTTCTCGATACGTATGTAATCAAGCAATGGATGTGGTATTTTTAAGTGATGTATAACTAAAGGAAAACTTGAACAATAAAAACAATAGCAATGACAATAAATCACTGCAGTCTTGTAAAAGAAGAGCAAAGGCACTGCCCCCACTGCCCTGGAGAAAAGCTAGTGGAATGTTTTAAAATGCTTCCACTCCTCTGTTCAACTCCGAAAGTTGGTTTGGGGGATCCTCATGGCAATTTTTACTAGCAAAGAACACAATGAGCCACATGCTTAACTGATACAAAGCAGTACTATTTTTCCTGTTATGAATGATGCTGAACCAGTTTACACCAAATGGGATCTGCCATACATGTCCAGTTCTTCCAGTGGGATGCATGACTGAAGGGCTCTCGTGGGGATGAGCTGCCGCTGGAAGCTATGGAAAGAAAGGACCAGTGCAGACCTGGGACTGTCCTCGGGTCTGGTCAGGCCAGTGACACTGCACAGGTCCTGAACCCCGAACATCTGTACGGACCCAGGACTTCTTTCAATGGCTTCATGGAAATGTTGAACAACCTTCATGAGCTCGTTTGTAAATTCCAGACGATGAGGGATAAGGCTTTCTGGATTAAGATCTGTGTTTTCATCTATAATTAGTAGTGATAGCAGCTTGCATAGGTATTGTATGCATTTTATTATATCATTTTCTGAAGTACTGCTATTAAAAATGTGACATTCATTGTACATTCCAAAAGAAAATGTGTATCCTATTGATTTCTTTGTGTTTACCTTAGAATTCTGTTTATCCTATGTTATCTTTTCAATGAAAATGAAGATCCAGAGAATCCAATGTGTTTCTTTACTGCAGTGAAAAATATCCCTCATCTTTATACTTTGAACCAGCACAGAGAGTAACATCCAACATCCCAATGTTTTTATCTCATCTCACATCCTAGTCTGAAATATATCAGTGTAGGATAATAATGACTTATTTTTTCACAGGATGCACATAAAAGGAAACGTACAAGCAACTTTCACTCTGTTATCACTCTGCTATTCCAGTTGTGAATGGTCCATAGTGAAAAGAAAACAAGACTTAAGGAACAATAATTCTAGCCTATAAGCTTTTTTTTTTTTTAAGTATTATGCTTCTTCCAGTCATTAAAAGCATGACTCCTCATTTTCTGATGAGAAAGAAACTCTAATAATTTATATTCATCTCTGTACTAAGCGGAGCATGGCCCAACATTACATTTGGGGGACGGGGGATCTCTGTGATGATGCCCTCACCTTGTTGCTTTTAGGTGGCATCGTTACCGACACGGCCTTTGGCGATGCTCTTCTGCAAGCAGCTCAGATGGGAATAACCCTACTGCTGCCAGCAGCTGAACAAGCTGTACCGAGGAATCAAGTGGCACAAAATCATCCACAGTTCACAGAAAGAGGGATGGGAATGTGTCCTGGTAACTTGCTGCGGGTCCTGGGGAGGTGGCATCTGGGGTGTGATCAGTCCAGTTCGTGTTTGCTTTGGGGTTTGTCTTTGTTTTATTTCGTGAGGGCTGGGCACAGCCAGTTGCCAGTCCTCCGGCACGGATAACGATCCTTTCAGGTTCCTGATTAAACACTATCCTCTCCCCAGAGTTAAGTTAAATAAATTTGTTCTGACTTTCTGTTTTTAGCTTACAAAAGAGCCTTTTCCTGATTAATTCACATCTAAATATCAAACTATTCTCACTCTGGCTGCAGGAATATCCATCGCCTTGCTGACAAAAGCCTCTTTCAGCTTTGTCCCTCTTCAGGCTGCCTGTGCCCCGTCGCCCAGGACCCCCCGGGGGTGGCGGGGGCTGCCCGCCCCTCGTCCTGGCGCTCGGGAGGGCAGGCAGGCTCCTGCCTGCAAACCCATCACCCCGGGACACACTGCCTTCTGAGAGAAGGGCAGTCGATCCTTGCTTTGTGTGTGCGCAGAATGCTGTCTGAGGAAGCTATGAAAAATTACACGTTAAAATTATGTCTATGAATAAAGCTTGGGTCCACGCTTTCGGTGTGAGTCAGCACAGGCTGTGTGTGGCTGCTTGCCTCATGGAGCTGACGTCTGAAGGGATTGCTTATGAGACCAAAATATGAATAATTTTTTAAGTGATATAGCAATAATTATCCTGCCCTGAGTGGGAATTTCTGTCTTGTGAGAGGCTGCTCCGTGTGCCACGGTGGCTCTTGGGGAACACAGATGCTCCTCAAGTCTTCCTTACTCCTTTCGGGCTCTCTTAACCCCGTTTTCTGAGAGTGATGTGCATCACTTTTAAAACAGCTTGGTGCCACTTACGTATTGATGTAATGATGGGTTTGTACACCTGGGCTAGTGCATGTAGCACTGAGAACACTGCCTGTGTGGCAGGATGCTGCAGCGGCATGGCAGGACCCCTGGGCTGCAAGGGGAGGTGCTGTGACCCAGCCGGGACAGCCCATCTCACTCAGAGCTGTGGTCCACGGGCAATGCTTATGTACCGCTTTCACGGAAAACAAACCAGGGCTGTTGCCAGCTGGTGTCTGGTCTGTGCAATCTGTTCAGAATTCCAGTTTGTGCTTGGGACTGGGTGGAAAATGTTTCTCATTGTGATGGAAAACATGTCGGATAAAATGCAAAAGATTCATATAACATTGTGTCCATTTTTATTATATCTCTTTATATCTGCTGAAAAAATATACATTTTTTTGTGGAAATGTTGCTGAAGAAAGACAGTGAAAGTATTTTCCCCCGTCCATTCAAAAATGAAAGCAGACTGTGAACTGTTGAAATTTCCCACAGAAGATGAAACGTCGAGTTTCGACGGCCTGGTCTCTGCTGGGGGACGAGGACAGCGGCTGTGCCGAAGCCCGACTTTGCTCTGGGCGATGCGGAGCGGGGGAGCCCGGCGCTCGCCCTGGCAGGGCTGTCCCTTCCCACCAGCGGTGCGGTGCCCCTGCCTCGCTCCTCTCCGCTGACCCAGACCCTCACTCCTGCTCAGGTGCTTTTACCTCCTTCCTTACCTACTTGGTTGGCGCGTCTGTCCCATTCCTCCCTCATCCTTGCTTCCCTATGGACTTTATATTTTTCTGTCCCTAGACACATGCCCTAAGAAACGATGACAGCTATGAATGTATTAGCTTGCATAAAAGAGTGATCATTTTGCCCTAGGCAAGCCAAATGTGATTTCCTTCCAAGTCTTACAAAGTCACAGAATGTAATTTCTTTCTTTCCATAGAGCTGCCATGGTGCAACTTGCTCCTGGTTTAATGATCAAAATCTTTTACCTTGTCATTTAGTAGGATGTTTGCATGCCTGAGTCCTCCAGTTCTACCTTTATCCCTAATTAGCCATTCACTGTCACTAAACAAGAGACAGATTTGTCTCTCGTTTCCCGTCCTTCTTCCTCTTTCCGATTTCTAATTTTCATCTGACAAGCTCATTTTTAACCATGTGCTGCTTTTGGTGGGGATAGAGTTAATTTTCTTCATAGTAGCTGGTATGGGGCTGTGTTTTGGATTTGTGCTGAAAACAGCATTGATAACCCAGGGATGTTTTCGTTCCTGCTGAGCAGCGCTTGCACAGAGTCAAGGCCTTTTCTGCTCCTCACCGCACCCCACCAGCGAGTGGGCTGGGGGGGCACAAGGAGTTGGGAGGGGACACAGCTGGGACAGCTGACCCCAACTGACCAAAGGGCTATTCCATACCATATGGCGTCATGCTCAGCATATAAAGCTGGGGAAGGAGAAGGAAGGGGGGGATGTTTGGAGTGATGGCGTTTGTCTTCCCAAGTCACCGTTAGGCGTGCTGGAGCCCTGCTGTCCTGGAGATGGCTGAACACCTGCCTGCCCGTGGGAAGCAGTGAAGGAATTCCTTGCTTTGCTTTGCTTGTGTGCACGGCTTTTGCTTTCCCTATTAAACTGTTGTGACGGTGTTCTCCACCCCCCTGCCCCCCAACCTAACCTTTGTCTCCCGTAACCCTGCTCAGGCAATAACCACCAGTGGTGATCGTAATGGATGTGTCTGGTCGTGATGGCTGCATCGGCTCAAAGTGGATTCGGGAGACAGATAACAACACAGTAGCCAAGGGCTATTGTGCAGTGCACCCACCTAACCACAGTAAAGAAACCAAAATCTGTGGTCAGCGTGCAAATATGACTATGGGTCAATCATCTTATCCCCCATAAATAGTGAGCAGTCCGAGAGCCCTTGGAGCTCTCCTGCATGGCCACGGGCTGCACGCCAGGATCTCCCCTGGAGCAGGGATGCCTCTCAAGGTTACTCCTCGAGGTTGAGAGATTCCTTGCCGCAACAGATCCTCGGTAAGTGACCAATAGCATGCTAAACTTTGAAATCTTAGCTAAGTGACACAAAGAATTGCTTGCACATATATAATCCTGTAGACATACACCGTTGGCCAAGTCTGGGACTATGGTTTGATCCAGCCGCACCTAGACTCTTCTCTGAGAAGTTTAGAAAGTCCTTTCTGAATCTCATGACTCAACAGGAGGGTCTCCCTGATGGTTTCATCTTGTCCTCTATGCAGTAAATAATCAAGCGTACCTTGTCATCGAATCTTGTTAAACCACTGTCGCGTTTACCACTGAACCTTGTTAACTCACTGTTTTATATCAACGAAGTATATTTTTGCTTCTGTCTTACGAGTGAACTGCATCACTCCATCTGCAACAACTGTCTTTATCTCAACCCACGAGTTTTCTCACTTTTACTCTTCCAATTCTCTCCCCCATCACACGTGGGGGGAGAGAGCAAGCAGCTGTGTGGGGCTATCTACAAACTCTCTGGTGGCAGTTTCTCAAAAAGCATTCAGATATTTTTAGAAAATTTTGCAAAGTAATCCTTAGAAAGTCCTTTAATGCTAAACATCAACTCTAAGGGGCACAAATGAAACATCTTTTATGGTTCTCTTCTCTAAAACACCTACAGACGAACCTAACAGTGAGCCCCTGGAAACTGCCCAGTTGGTGTTTTCCCACTGGGAAGGGTCTGTTTTGGCACTGGGAAGGGTGAGCTCTGAACGCTGAGTTAGGGACCAAGCGAGGCTGGGCAGGACCGGACACGTGCGGTGCCGGGTCCAGCCCCTCCCAGGGCAGGGCCAGCTGCAGAGCGGAAGCAGAGCGGCGGCACAGGTAGCGACTGCTCCACACTGTCCTGCCAGACCCTACCAAACATGTTCCTCAGTAAGTTTACGTGATCAAGCTGAGGAAGGAGAGAAATGAGACTATAAGACGCTTTTTGTTTGCATTTGAAAGCTGTCCCAGGTTTGTCCTGAGCAGAAACCTGTCCCTGGCAAGGAGCAGAGCAGCCAACCAGCCGCTGTCTGCAGGACGTGCTGTATGAACTGTGGCCAGAGCCTTGCTGGCTCTGGGAGTTGGTTGTACAGAGCATTGGTAAACACAGGACTGGAGATGAATGAGCTCTTTGCAAAAACGCAGACTGTACTAAAGCTGTGTTCATCTTTCATCTTCAACCCCAAGTGTCAGTTTTCTTCCCTAAGACTGAAGTTTGGGAACATCTTCTGCCTCCCCCGTGACTTTGCGTGCCCTGCCCTGCTCTCATAGCCATGTCTGGATGCGCTGCTTCGCTTTCGGAATCAGCTCTTGCATGGTTCAGGGAGGGTGCTCCGGCAGCAGGGTCTGCGCCAGCGCAATCTGCCCCGGCTCTGCCACAGCCGTCGTGCTTGGACCCTCAGGGGCTGCCCCTAAACCTTCACGGGGGTCTCTGGGGGGACATCACAGGGTGGACAAGCAGTGGTCTTCCAGACAGCTGGCTCTGAAATCTGGAAGGCTGAAGGGGAGGTGGAAGAGGTGTAGCAACACCCTTTAGCATCATCACACCCTTTGGACTTAGAAAGATTTTGGAATTTTGTTTATTTTTCATTTGATGGGATTTTTGCAATGCCTTTTTCCCCATTATTAAAAGCATAGGCAGTTGCATATCTGGCTTGAAAAGGTCAGACACAGAACCATCAAAATATTACAGAAAAGACTATTGTTAGATTTTAATTTTTGCCCCTGCCAATGTTGATATAGAAGAAATCATTCACGAAAGCCCAGCCCTATGACATTTCTAGCTAGATTCACATATCAAAGACCCTTTCCATTTTCAGACTCAGCTCTCGCATTAAAATGTTAACCTTTTTTAATGTTTTGCAACTGTATATGGAATCTGGTATAGTAGTTTAGCAAGCACAGAACATTTCTTAGTAAGATATTGTAGGAAATGATTGATTTTATTTGCAGAGGAGTTCAGCTTATTTTAGTGAGCTAGTGGGTCATTTGGAAAATAAAGTTCTGGGAAAATGACAGGTCAGAAGGACTGATGAAGATTGTAAAGGCATAAAGCACAGCAGCTCCTGTTCACAGGCAACCGAAGGTGAGAAAAATTTCTTGTATATCTCACTGTTATTAAAATACCAAGTATCCTTACCTGCCAATTATGTAACCTTTATGCCACAAGGGCAAATTATTTTAATTATAGGATTGTTACATGCTCAGACAAGATCATTTCTTTGGAAAATAAAATAAGCTGAAATTCAGGCATTACAGGAAAAAAAAAAAAGGTTAATTGCTTTGAGCTAGAGACTTGTAGTGAGGGAGGTGGGACACTCAGAGAAGTTTCATCAGGTCTGCCAAGAAACAGCAAATCCAAGTTAAATACAGGTTAGGCTGAATCACTGCTAGCTTCATATGATTAGATTATATTATTGAGAGAAAATGGTCATTAGTGGCTGTAGCGCAAAGGATGTGAGCAGAGGAAGGGAACAGAACATTTATCCTGCTGGAACAGGGGATGAGAAAAGTCATCTGTACCTGTGAACACCCAGTGCAGAGGGGCCAGCGGGGGGTCACAGTGCCCCAACCCCAAAGCTGATGACTGGGAGTCTCTAGCATGGTTTGGAGTTTAATTTCATATGCTGGGGCTTTGGAGTTATTTATCCAGCCTGCAGATGCAGGGAGGTTCTTGGCTTGACACTTTCGGATCTATTTGAAGGGAACCACGAGAAGCCCTCCTGCACCAGCTGGTGCTGTGGGACTGATCCTGCCACAGGACAGAGGGACGGAGAAGAAAGGAAGCAGCCAAGTGAAATGTGCCTTTGGTTTCCAGCTCTCTTCTGGGGTCTGTGAGTGACCATGGCCAGCACACTGAGGGTCGTGGTGCTGCTTGAAGTCACTGCAAACTTCCCTTTGCCTTTGGAATAAGAGCGCCAAAAGACACGTTTGGCCACAGGATGAGCAGACAGGAACAAGTGAGTCAAAAGCAATTAGAAGGTGGCAAAAACCTGAAGACCACACAAACACAACCAAACGTCTTGCCTCACTGCAGGTTTCAGGTCCTTGGAGGCTGAATTCGGTTATCACTGGCACTAGCAGCAACCTGGCACGGTGCCTGAGGGCAGTGAGGCTGCTGGAGGCTGGCACTGTGTCGCGGGGCAGGATCAGCCCTCAGACTCCAGCGGCAACTGCTCAAACCTCAGATACTGCAGATAAAGGAATATTGGGTGCTGTGGGGTGGATTCACACTGGAAGGTCTAGAAGTTGCTTAATATGTCCTTTGATGTGATAACATATTCTCATGAGACAATGGTATCTTTTATAATCTGTCTCCTTTTCTACACAGAGGAAGCAAGAATTGTATGGAAATTTTATCCAGATCTGCTGAATGAAGCTAAAGGAGTTTTGCAGATCCATTGAAATCTTTCTCCTTTTAGACGATGAATCACAGTTTTAAGTAGAAGAGAGTATTAAGCTAATATCTTTTGGACCAGCAATGTATTTCAAAGGGCATGTAAGCCAATGAGGTCTCCAGTGACTCTTTGTCTTATTTTTATTAAATACTTCATCACTCTAGAAAATACCTTAGAGCTTGTTACAGCTGAAGATGGCTTTAAAATATGATAATATAATGCACTACAATGACATATCCATTTTTACACCTCTCCATTCGGATTGCAGAGCAAGGATGCTCATAACAGACATATTTAGGTGTCTAGGAACTGTTGCTTTCTTCCAGTCACATTCAACTGTTCCTTAGATAACTCCCTTCAGAAGAAAGTTTCACATGACACTCATTATTCAAGGAGCAGTCTTTCCCTTTCCAGGTAAATAATTTTCAAATATTGACCAATTTTTGTTAGAACAATATATTCTACTCACAAGAAAAAGATGGGCTGTAGTCCTGCTATTCACAGGAGATGGACAGTGGAAATTCTGCTCCAGCATTTCTCTTCAGCAGCCCCGACACAGGCTCGAGCCCCTCCTGGTTGCCTCGTTCTCTGCGGTGCTGGAGTCCCGCAGCCGGTGAAAGCTGGAGGCACGGGGCTGGCCCCAGGTGGGGTTTGCGCACTGGCCGCTCTCCGAGGGGCTGACAGGTGCCACGGGGGGATCCGCAATGAGCCCCGCAAGGCTCGCAGTGCAGCAAGGCGGGTGTGCTGCTTTTGGCTGGGATAGAGTTAATTTTCTTCATAGTGGCTGGTATGGGGCTGTGTTTGGGATTTGTGCTGGAAACAGTGTTGATAACTCAGGGATGTTTTCATCACTGCTGAGCAGCGCTTACAGAGTCAAGGCCTTTTCTGCTCCTCACCCGTGAGTGGGCTGGGGGGGCACAAGAATCTGGGAGGGGACATAGCCGGGACAGCTGACCCCAGCTGACCAAAGGGCTATTCCATAGCATATGACGTCATGCTCAGTATAGAAACTGGGGGAAGAAGAAGGAAGGGGGGACATTCGGAGTGATGGCGTTTGTCTTCCCAAGTCACCGTTAGGCGTGATGGAGCCCTGCTTTCCTGGAGATGGCTGAACCCCTGCCTGCCCGTGGGAAGTAGTGAATGAATTCCTTGCTTTGCTTTGCTTGTGTGCGCGGCTTTTGCTTTCCCTATTAAACTGTCTTTATCTCAGCCCACGAGTTTTCTCACTTTTACTCTTCCGATTCTCTCCCCCATCCCACCGGGGCGAGTGAGCGAGCGGCTGCGTGGTGCTTGGTTGCCGGCTGGAGTAAAACCATGACAGTGGTTCACCATTAAACATGTGAATTCATAAACATGTGAATTTACTGTGACCAATTCTGCTGCAAGGTTGCATGGCCTTGGCTGGCCACATAAAGGCATTTCAGCTAAAAGGCGTCTAGCCAGGCAAATACCAAACCGCAGGAGGTGTATAAGGCACAGCCACATCACAGCCATGGTGCCAAGGTCCTGAGCCCAGCCCTGGGCTGGCGAGCCTGGAGCCGCGGAGGGCAGGGGCTGGCGGCACGGTGCATCCTGCAGCCGCCCGCTGCCGAGCCCCATGGCCAGCACAGCTTCCCCGCGCCGCCTCTCCGCCGCTCCCGGCAGCTCCTCACCTCCCCGGCTTCACACAGCCGCCGCCGACTGAAGCCAGGTTTTCATCCTTTCCTGCATCCGTGCGTGAACGGCGAGCGGAGGATCAGCTGTAATCTTCTGGGAGTGCTTCTGACTGATGGCCCATCCTCTCTCGCAGCCTTGACAAACACTTGAGAACTCAGACAAATTAAAAATGAGGCACAGGAAAGCAAGACAGGTCTCGAGGAAGAGCAGTTGACATGACTGCTCTCCAGGGACAAGTTTATGGAGTGCTTGTGGAATTCAGATCTGAATTTATAGATGCACGTATGCATATATATGTATATGTAGACATACAAATACATACATATTCCTGCAATTCTAAAATAATTCCAGAATTCCCAACAAACTGGGAAATAGTTCTGCTTAGTGAAAACATTTTATTTCAATGCAGAGCTTTTGATTATTTAATCAAAAACTAGAAATATTGCTCTATGGGCACTTTAAATTTCTAAGTCCAGAAACTTGAGATGCTCACTGAAGCTGGCTCTCACTGCAAAGAACTGAGGTTTAAAAACCTTTTATTTTCAGACACATGTAGTATTTTTGCTGGAAAACTGTTACAATTCCTTGGAAAGCGACCTCCCCCGCTATGGGAACAGAGCCGTCCCAGCCCCACCGCCCATCCCCTTGCTGGGTGTCTGGGTGTGAGGAGGGGCTGTGTTGGGCCATGTCACAGCATCGTCCCCTCCAGGTACTTGGAATAATTTGAGTACCAGACCCACTACTTTTTGCAACACGAAAAACGCTTTGTCACCCACTGGTCATTTTGCTTTCAGCAAAAGTGTGTCCTAATAACTGAGTAGGAGAAATCTTCTTGTAGTTTTGCTTGTGGGGAAAATACATCCTGATCAACAAAATAAAACAAAAAATATTATCTCTGGCAGGACCCAGATCATTAAGTGCAACATCACCAAAAGGCTGGCACTCTCTAGACACACACCAGGCCCTTGAAAGAAAATCCTTGTTAAAAACTTGCCTTATTCAGGGAACGGGCACAAAGCGCCCAGCATGCTCGTAGGCAGCTTCTTCGGTTGTCCCCTCTTCGCTGTTAGCTCTCTTTTTATCTCACCTCCATTTCAAGGGAGCTCAGACAAAGCCAAGAGCTGAGCTGTAGGAACTGGTAGAAAGCTGGTGTTGCCATGTTATATATTATCACAGTGATCGCCATGGAAACGGGAGGATGGGACTGACCTTGCTAGTTTGCCACTGATCCTGCGAGGGCTCAGCCTTGCATCTCGCGTTAAGCTCTTCTGGGATTGGAGATACACATCTGAAGTTAATAAATTAGAGGGGTAAAAGCTACAGAATTTTGGAAATGCAAAATGTGGGATCCTTTAATCTGCGCTTCAGATGTGCTTGCTGTGAAGGAAACAGCTATTTTTGTGCAAATGGTTCACTGCAATATAAAAGAGGTTTAGTATTAAGTTCACTGTTAATTATACAATTCCCTAGGCTTTCTAGTGCCTGTCTATAATACGGGTCTCCAAATGGGCAGATAGTTAATCCCTTCTTTCAGAACCTCCCTCCCATCCTTGTCCCCTCGGCAGTGCCCGACTGCAGCCTGCAGCAAAGGCTCCTTGTCTGGGGGCTTCAGACAGCAGCAGTGACTCCGTGCTCTGCCCACCTCGCCCCATTAACTTCACAACTTACAGCGGTCTTTGTTACAATGATGAGCCAAGGATCACCCTGAGAGAGAAATTGGGTGCTTACACGTATCTCCCTCTCACATAGGTACAGACGCATTGTTTGAACCACATTTTTAATTATATCCTATTGCTATATTTATACAGAAAGCCAAATCTCCTGCATCAGTCTGTGGTTCTTAATCAGTCTGCAAGTAACACTGCAGAAAGGCTCCAAATAATCTGGATTTTTTCTCCTCCGCAGGTACAGGAGGATCTTTTCTCCTCCTGCCCTGTACCTGCAGACAGATATCTGAGGGCTGCACGGCACCCGCCCGGGGCAGCCAGTGCACCACCAGCCCTTGGGAGAGCTTTCCCCCATTCATGATGCTTTTCTTGCTGTGGCTATGTTGCAGACACAACACCCTTGGGGGTGTCCGGTGGCCCTCATGGAGACGACGGTCATTCTGTTCTTTGCAGAAATGGCAGCGGTCCTCAGGCCACAATGCCCCAGGGATGGGGTATAAGGAGGGGGATGAGGTGGGGGATGAGGAACAGGTACAGAAGTGCTGAATCTCCTGGAGTTGCTAAGAAAATGTGTGCACTGATCCTACGCTCTTTGTGTTGTGGCAGCCAGGCACTAACATCCCTTGGCCAAGAGCCTTTTCAGGGTTTCATCTGCATGGGGGACCTACCTGTGACAGTCACTTTCTGTTCACAGAGAACACGGACAAGAAAACATCCAAGACAAGAAGAGCAGGCCAGTCCCCTCATACCGAGCAAAGAATTAATTACAAAATACGGCTGTAAAGTAACAGGAATAATTGATGCGTTAAAGTAATCCAACAGTGAAATGCGCAGAAGGCCAGCAATGTAAGAACCTGGGTGTTTACAGTACTCAGGCTACAAATTTACGTAATCTATTCAAAACCTGTAGGCTCTGTTTACTTGCAGATACCCACTGTAGTGAACCAAGAGCTTGCGCTGCATTTCTTCCCTCTAGAAACAAGGGTGTTTTCCCCTGTGGGATTCTGAGTCCGTTTTTATCAGTAACAATAGCGGTGTAATTTTAAATTTATTTGAAGAATGGCAAGTTAGGTAACCAATACTATCTGAATAAATCAGTTTGTCTCCAAAACTTGATTTCAAATGCCTCATACTGTTATTTTAGATTCATGCACATGACTGGAAATGTAAGAAAATTTTTACACGGGCTTAATTTGTTCTCTGCTTTTTGACCTATGTTCACAAGTGACCTATATAGCTTTTCATACAGCTGTTTGAAATTATGAAGAGATTAGTTTCATATTTACATTTAATTTAATTTGTAAATTTCTTGCAAGTTTTACATCTTCTCTTGCTGTTTGCATTATTTGGACTAGTTTAACAGGGCTTTTCAAAGGGGAGAAACCTTTTTTGCATTCCATTCTCTTGATCTTTTCTGCTATATCTTCATTTTCATAGTAGTTTGTCTTCTCACTGGTGTTACAAACCCATCACATCCCACAGAGAAAATATTCAGGACGGCCTGAAAAAAAAGCCAACTGTTATTTAAGAGGCTAAGGCAGACAGCCTTATTAGACCGGCACAGTGTGTCACTGCATTAAGCTCTAATCAAGGGCTATTAATATGCCCTTGAAAAGCTTACCTAACTCCAGCTTTCGGGAAGCTCTGATGTCTGTGCAGGCTCCTTTTGTTTCCCTTTTATTGGCAAACCTCATTTCTAAATAACACTAGCATCAGCATACGCTTTAAGGCGTTGGTCACTTTGCAGTAGCATGAGGAGGGAGGGATGCTCCTGTGTCCAGCTGAGACTGTTTGGTTTTTTCCCCCGTGAAGTTTCCATGTGTGGCTGCTACATTTTGGTGACCTGTCACTGATGGTCTCTGGCTGTGCAAAACCAGTCGCAACTGTTTTCCCCCTCCAGCTCTTCCCGGCAGTGATGCAGAAAGTCTGGGTACCGCTTACTGTCCCCCCCAAAGGCTGCCAGGGGCCTGATGCAAAACACACACAGAGTAATGTGATGGGGGGGAAGAGCTAGCAACTTCTTAAAAACAAAAACTTGGGCTTAAATGCCTTGAGAGGAGCACCCTGCAGCCGCTGGTATTTTCCTCACAAATTATTCTCTAATTGACTCAATTTTAATGTCACCACCATGGAAGAATGCAGTAGCAGCACCTTCTGTCTGCTTTTAACTTCCCATCCAAGCCATCAGGGGCTGGCTGGATCTACAGCTGCTGATATCGATTGGGGAGGGAGAGGAGAGAGAGAGAGAGAGAGAGAATGTGATCTGCTTATTTAAGGAAAAAGTAGGAAAACACCCCAAAATTTACCTTAACAATCTAACAGACTCTACAGAACACAGCTATTGCTTTGGCTCCATTCATGACCACAGAAATTGTTGTTTCCCTACAGACTCAACAAGAATGCCTCCCTTGGGGAGTTGTAAGTACAACCATACACACATGCACACGCAAAGGGGCTGCTTTCCTCGATGAGGGGCAGGAACATAGTTCCCTCTTCAGGTAGCTCTGTTGTCTGCTGCAGACAGTAGGAACAGGCATTTAGCATTAAGGGAATAATTGCCTGTTATTTGTTTTGCAATACCATTAATGGGTCCTACTCATGGGGCCAGGTACTTCAGTGATGTTTCACACATGGCAAATACCCAAGCAGTCCCTACCCGTGGTGGCTTGCAGAGGAATGGCGTGGCCGTTCAGACCGTGCCTGTGTTCCTCCCCTGGCCGCGGCTGCCGTGTGCCTGGGGCTGCACTCCTGTGCCATGGGCAACTTTGCCCAATCTGCACAGGGAAACCCGTATAAAACCGGTCGCAGGAGCTCTGCCAGCTCACGTCACAAACCTCACCCTTCTGCCACGTCCTGCAGCCTCCCATCACCACACACAGCTCTGTTTTCATGGCCAGGCATGGTGCATCACCCTGGACGTCTCTGAGGCTAGCTCTTTGGTGTTAGCCAGTGACTGAGAGAGCTTCTCTTCATTTAATCTGAGAGCGAAATATTTCCTTTTCTATTCAAAACAAGCAAACAACCAACCCCCGCTAATCCAGCAGCATAATCCTGGAGGACGCAGCTCAACAGGGGTTTCACATGTGGTTTAATTAAGCCCAGAGACATTACTGAGCCATCATCCCGGCAGCAATAAGCTGAAAACCACGCAGGTATGTTGGCTGCCAGGGAAAGTGCAGGCGTTACGAATCATAGACTCATAGAATGGTTTGGGTTGGAAGGGACCTTTAGAGGCCATCTAGTCCAACCCCTCTGCAATGAGCAGGGGCATCTTCAACCAGATCAGGTTGCTCAGAGAATACTGCATCAGTCATTTCTCAGGAGCTGCCCGAAGCCACATGAGACTCAAACTATGCACAGAGGGAAGAAGACAGGTGCCCTTCAACATTTTTTTTTGTTAGTGTGAAGAAATGACTCCCCAGTCTTTCAGATAATAAAGCATAACCATTCACAGTGGAAATATTGAATAAAAAGGTGTTTGCTTCTGTTCAAAGCCAAGTTTGCTTCAAAACTCCAGCAGTTTTCTTGGTCACTAAGCTCTCCTGGGATTTCTGGCACCTCTCACTTCCTCCCAGCCAGAGGCGGCCGGAGAAGAGCTTTGTCCCTTCCTCACCCCGGCGCTCTCCAAGGAGAGACCCGGCAGGTTCTTTGGGTCTCGCATTGCCTCCGTCTGCTGCAGGAAGCAGCTCGAAGCGGTGGCATGCAGAGGGAGAATCTTGCACTGTCACGCAAAGTCCTGACAGTGGCAAGGAAATTGCAAAGGAAAAATATTGCCACTCCTGCCATGAAAAGTCATGAGGCATAAATACATATTTTGTAAAATAGTACTTTGTCTTTTTTTTTTCTGAGGTATGAAGGTGTGCCTGGCTCATGCATTTTATTTTATCTCTAAAATAACACAGGCTAAAAATAAGAGCTTGGCAAGGCATTAGAGAATTTGGTCAAACTTTACTGAACGGTGTGAGGTGAAACATCTTCCAGAAGACATAACAATTTATGTCAATTTTTTAAAAAATCAATATTTAATTTCAAGACATTTACATTTAAAATTTGTCAAAATGAAAAACTGAAGACTGTTAACAATAAAAGATAGAGCAAACTGAAATTGCTCTTTTGCACTGAAAAGAGTAAACTCAGGTAGACTTATTTCTGGTTTTATTATTATTACTCGTATTATTTTCAAGAAGCTAGCAAGTAATGAAACAAACAAAAAATCAATTATTTGCATAATCTTGCTGGAATTTAATTTCAGCTGGAATTACCTCATAAGCACAAGAGTCTGTACGTTAGGGTTTTCAGGAGTGCAATAAAGACGCAGCATTTTTGATAAAATGGTATGCATGCAATAAGGTGGGGGAAAGTCCAATCCATAAGCTTTCAACCCACAAAGAAGATCAGTTTGAGGCAAAAGGTCCGACCGGTTCCCTGTGCCACCCAGCCTTGTTCATTCATTCCTTCTTAAAACATCTGGATTCACCCCTGTATTGTCCTGCAAGGAGTTTTGTCACTGCCCGCGCCTCGCCTGCCAGGGGAGGGTCACTGGAGTCGTTTTGGGCTCTGCAGTGAGATCTGGGGTGGTTGTGCAGCCCCAGTTGGCAGCTGCCTAGACAACTCATTAGCTCTTGGATGGAGATGTCTATGGCCATTGGAGATGGAGGTGCTTTTGGTGGTTGGAGATGGTCATTGGAGAAGGAGGTAGTTATGACCATCGGTGACAGAGGTGCGTATGGCCATAGAAGATGGAGGTTCCTATGGCCACTGGAGGCTTCTGAGAGTGCCTGAACAGCCATGTGGAGCTGGCAGACAAGGTGGCACTCAATGGGGCACCACTTCTCTCTGAAGAGTCACCTGGAAGCCAGGCGTGGCATGTCCTAGGATGTCTCAGATGGCACTGGCACCTGTCCCAGAAGGAGGCCTTTAGGTAAGGTCACACCTATAGTGCCGTAATTCAGTCTCCCTCTGGTTATGGCCACCAACACATGTAAAACAGCCACAAGCATTGCAGAAGTATCACTGAATTAGGCAATCCTGACAAAATCTGGATAAAATTACCCATTTGGACAATAAGCAGGGAGCATTATTTCAGGGAAGCCTTACTGGCCTCTGACAGTCTGGGTCTTTACTGTTTCAGCCAGCCGAGCCCAGGTCTCCGGCATAAAACTCAAGCCAGTTCATGCATAAAGCCTTCATCGTCTATTTTGGTGTTTGAAGAAGGAGACCTGATACTTGGACATCTTCAGGAGGTTATTCATATCCATGAAGATATGTGGGCGAGAGAAAGGGGAGAGAAAACTGGAAGGATACTGCTATTGATCATATTTACTCCATATAGGAGGAATAAGGGCAAATCTATTCATCTGTCCAAAAGCCTCAGACCTTCCTTGGGAAGTGAGAATAATTATGTTTGAAAAGGTCAGCGTGAGAGTTTAAATCCAGAATGCCAAAGAGGAGAACACGTCGGATGCTCTGTGACAAGGGAAAGTTGAGCACATACACATGAGTTGCCAAACAAAATTGGATGTGTCATTTACTTGAAATAACTTGATTTGCAAGAGCACACGTACCTGCTTGGCCAAGAAGGGAGCCTGTGGTCTCAGGCAGCCTGATGGGCACAGCAGAGCAGCAGAGCAGGGGCAGGAGCACGGGGCAAGGGCTCGGTCACTGCTCCATCTCACCCAGCCGCGGGGTCTCACCCTGCAGCAGTTGAACCTGCTTAGCATTGGGGCCTGCTGGGGACCCTCCTGGTGTCCCTTGTGCCAGCTGAGCACCGGCACCACCGGGCCATCCTGGCATGTGCTGAGGCAGGGGGGAAGTTCCCATTCTTCTCCCCCTGCCCCTTCTCCTGTCCCTTTACATTTCTGAAAAACAGGTTGTATTTTTTTTTTTGATATGGGAAGTAAAAAAGAAAAGAAAGCTTTACAACTTTCATGGGAGAGTAAAATGCCTTTTTCTTCTCATTTTACAGTATCATTTTTTGCTCTAGAGCTTTGCACGGTAACGCCTTCAGTAAGTGACCAAATTTTCAGCAGCTGGGCCATGGCTGAGCAATGCAGGTTTGTAGATAAAAGCCCACGGCCCCAGGTGAGGATAAGGGCACACCATCAGCACCCTCGAGCAGCAGCCTCTGCTCGAGTCTCCTCCCTTCCCGAACAGGAGAGACGTGTGGTATGCAGCTCCACTTCGCTGTGGCTGTGTGTGAGACGGCCAAGGATGTGTGAAGCAGCCTGTGTGGAGGTGGGTTGCACAAAGCCGTCCGGCAGCCTCACTCCTCACCTCGCTCACCCCCTCCTCTGGAGCTGGGCCCCCCGCCTGCCTCCCGCTCACCGGCCCCCACGCACCCCTTCAGCACTGTATAGACACTTACAGCCCTGGGCTTGGAAGGCGTTACTGATACACGGCACTTTGGTCTCCCCAGCTGGGTTCCCATGGCACCGCACCCGGCTGCCAGCCACAACCGGTGAGCAGTGAGCGTGGCAGCCCCGGTACCCCGCACCCCTCACGTCCCCTTTGTTGCTTTTGGAGGCTGTGGCTTTTGCAGGTGTTACTTGAAACTTCTCTTTCGCTTTGCAGACAGTTATTTCTTTCCTCGGAGCACCACTAAGTCCTGAATCTATCCGACAGGTTTTAGGAGGTAATCCGATAAAGCCAGTGTTTTCCTATGTGTCTTCTTTCCACGATGAACGGTGCATCAAAGCGAGCTTGCCGGACGGTGGAGGAGGCTGGCGTGCAGCAGAGGAGAGCGGCGCACGTGCAGAAGGGGGTCTGTGCGCGTTCACTGTCAGCAGCTGGGCTGGTCCAAGGGCTGTAAATGCTCTGTCTGGAGCCAGAGCTGCTCTGTCTGGAGCCAGAGCTGCACAGCTGCTGCTGGCACGGCACAGCTGCTGGCGCTCCAGGGAGCCAGAGCCCCTTGGGGGCTTCCGCGGTGAGACGCTGCTGTGGAAAACTGCAGGGTGATGGTAGTTTGCTACAGAACTCATTTTTAATGTGGAAATGAATTAGTTTGTGTCTGTGGTTGCTCAGAAATAGAAGGTGAATCCATGCCGTAGTCTGGTCAGGACTGCGAGTGGCTGAGCAGAGGAAATATCAAGGACATAAGTTCCCTGCTCATAGTTAGCTGGTGTTACTTTATCCAAGTAAGAACCCAGGTAATTTCAAAGAAAAAGATTATCAGATATCAGAGTGGTTAACTTCTAGTTAAAAATAAAACTTTTCTTTTCTTTGTTCCTTAGGTATTTAGTGAGAATAGTCCGTCTTAATCCATCTTCTAGCTATCAATGGTACTTCTTTGTGAGCAGTGATAAAAGAGAGGTTTCAAAAGGCTGCGGTGCCCTGGGTTCTTACTAACCGCCACAGAACCGGATCAGAAAACAGTGCATAGGAAAGAGAGTTTTCCCGACTTTTAATTAACTAGAATTTTTCATCTGACTACAAAAGATTAAAAATAAAATCCTAGCTGGGGGATAAGAGGTGGGAAGATTTGAAGACTCAAAGCTGGTGCCAGACTCGCCTTCGGTCGCTTTCGGAGGCAGGTCCCTGGCTGAAGGCCGTCTGGGACAGCTGGAGTGCCCTGGCACGGGGCTGAGCTGCTGGGGCAGGGGGCTCACGCTGTGACCGACTGACTGGTGTCACGGGATTTTCTGTCCTGTTTTGAATCACACTCCGCATCAGCTACCACATGCCTTTTGGGGAGCATTCATTTCTAGTTTTAAAAGGCCTTCCACGACAGAGGAGGCACAGCAGGTTCTGGAGAACCGTGCTGACTGATCCTTGCGGTCATTGCTCAAAACCGCCTTCCTCTGCTGAACTGACCTTGTCTACCTGCAGCATCCATCCGTTTGTTTCCCTTGCTTTGCATAGTGAACCAAGAAGCCTCTTCTCAAATTTCGGTTCCTGTGCAGGCATTTACAGATAAAACCATGCTTTCATTTTTCTCTTAGCTAAACGGAGAGTCCAGATGGGACTCCTGACATCTGTTTGTACAAACCTGATGTCTCCAACCCGCTGGCGGTTGTGCCTCACCTCCCGGCTCTGCCGCTCTCTTGCTGGGTGACCTTCCCCCAGCCCGCTCCTCCGGCGGGCTGTTGCTGACACCGGTGCGGGTAACTGCTGCCCATTCAGCGTGTCAGCACAGCCCCTCGCACTCGTGGCTGGCTGTGTTTTCTGTAGCATTTGCCGTCCCGTGCTCTCGTGCCATGTGCTGTGCAGTGTCTTACCCACCATTGAGTAACCTGGGACCAGGCTGTGGCACGGACCGAGCTGTAAAGCTTTACCTGCAAAGTCCGGGTGGTTTTGTTATGACAAATGCAGGTGGACTGTGGCTGAGAATGAACTTACCGTAGACACTCTTACTAGCAGAGTTTCAATGTAAATGGAAATTGGACATGAATATAGAGATGTCTCATGCCTGTTCGCACTGAAATTAGTTTAGGATTCAAACAAATAGTCATATATTCTATTACTGTATTCGCGCAGCTCTAATCTAGAATAATAGACTTTACTGGATAATTGCAGAGACTTTAACATGCAGCATTGCATAAATTAAATAAGTGAGTCAGAGCTGTTTTGCAGGCTAACAAAGAATCACAGCTACGGTTGGCGAAAGCAGAGACGCGGGTGTCTGAGCAAATGCGAACAGAGCTCCCGGAGCTGGGCCGAGGTGCTCTCCTCTGCTCTGCCCCGTGTCCCCGAGCAGGCTGCCTGTCCTCGCCCACCCCTCCGCTGGAGAGACACTGCCTCCCACTATCTGCAAGCCTGGGGAAAATCGTTTTGCAAAATCTTTTGCTTTTTTTTAATAGCAAACAAAAACAAAACAGAGAGAAACAAGAAGAAAAGATAGAAAAAAAGCAAAACCTGAACTTTTCAAATTAAATTAATCTCACCTGAAGGGAACAAACTTATGCCAGAACAAACCCCTGTAGTACCACTGCCAAAATTGCCCTCCCCCGGGGGCTTCAGCAGTTGCTCCGGTGTCCCCGCAGGCCCTTCAGCAGGTCCTGAGAGAAGCTGCGCAATGGACGTTAGCGGAGCAGGTCGCTGATGCGCTGGTGTGCAAACCTGCTCTTCCACCATCTTCCCCTTCCCCCTGCGGCTCTCAGCCCGCCTTTCCCCCTGCCCTGCCCCGGGGGCCGCCCTGGCCGGCTCCCTCCTGGGCACCCAGGGATGCACCGGCCCCGCGAGCCCCCGCGTCACCTTGCGGTGGCTTGGCCCACGGGATCGGTGGGGATGACACAGGAACTGCGCGGGGCTGCATCTGCCGCAGTGCAAACGAGGTACCTCGTCAAGGGGGTTCTAATTTTTTTTTCTTTTCTTTTAGGAAAGTGCTTAATCATCTAAACTGCTACTTTCCATGCAAAAAGATTAGTGATGCTAAATATAAAAAAAATATTCTTTCAGCATTTGTTAGATGAAAATGTTCCTCTTTTATTTAAAATTTATTTTTTCATAAAGATGGGGCAGAGCTGAGAAGCAAAATAGATACTTCTAATTTATGGATATGAAACGTTTGGTCGACTCATTCCTAGCCCCCTGGCAGGCACAGAGCAGAGAGAGACCACGCCGACGCTGCAGAGGGGCGAGAACACTGCGTGGCAGAGGAAGGGGGCCAGCGGGACTCGGCAGCCGCGTTCGGGTGGCTGGGGACGTCAGCCCGGCCCAGCCCCGCGGGACCCCCGCTCAGACAGCGCGCTCAGGTCCTCCTGCTCTGTGCCCATTTGCATGTGAGTTACTGCATCCGAGGTCAGCCTACCTGCCCTTGCCAGCCAGACGAAATGGAATTAAATGCTAATTTAGGTGGTGCAGCACAGTGAAACCTTCACTCGCTCAGATGGGCAAGGGGTGCAGAGCTGAAACTAATGAGACTAAAAATACTGCAGAAAATGTACAGGATCCATGCATACAATTTTGAATGCAGTTAAAACTTAATATATCAGCTAGGTCATTCCAGATGTCTCTTTCTGTCACATGTTAAAACTAAAATATATCCAGCATGCTTGATATAGTTCAATTTAACAGGCATGTGGATTGCAAATACAGCTGCTCTCTGAAATTAGTGTAGTGCTGCTGCAAGAGGTTCAAATGCTAAGGCTTTAATCAAAGATTTCCAGTTCTCTTTCCTTTGCAAACAAATTAGAGCTGAGAAAGTGCAGAACTGTCCACATTTCCCTAAATGAATGATCTGTACTTAGACACGGTAGAGTGAACAGTAAATATATAACAACACTTATTTCTTCTCCATTATATTCACTTACCCTGTTTTGTTTAAGGAAATCGATGTTTGGAGATCATGCTGGTAACGATGATAAAAAAGTTTGCCAGATATTCCTCATTACAAAAACTCATTTTAGCTGCTAATAACTTTTGCCAAGGTTTCCAAATCCGGCTCTTCCCTCAGGCTGATGATTTTGGGATGGCTTAAGAAAAAAATATCTCTTGGCAAGTTTTTGTTGTCTGTTTGTTCTCCCTCCCTGTCTGGGAGGACGACTGAAGAAAACCAATGCAAAATGACACAACGGGCTCATATGATCCCAGTGCATCCAGCTGAAAGGGGCCCAGGAGGTCCCCTAGCCCTTTTCCAGCCTCTGGCAGGATTAGCTGCGCTGGCAGAGCCATCTCGGACAGGTCTTTGCACAGATCTGGTGGGGCCACCAGCAACCTCCTGGGCCCTGGTTGAGCAGGCAGCAACGAGCCCCTTCACCTTCCCCTCTCGGCATCACCTCAGCCCCTCCGCTACCACCCGTGGGGCTCGACCCAGAGCACCCGGGGCTGCCTGGCGCTGGGGCAAGCAGGACTCAGCCAGCTCAGTCAGCGGGAATGACCTTGTACAGGGAAAATGCGTTGCGCCGTGTTTTCTGCAGAGAGGTGTTCAGTGGAGGATGGGGATGGAGCTGAGCCCCACAGGGCAGCCCCTGCTCGCCCCCTCTGCCCCTCGGTGGGCTGGGAAATGGCCTTTCTGCTTTGCAGGAGAGTCGTCTTCGAGGGAGTTTTCTTTGCACAGAATTTATCATTTTATTTTACTTGCTGAGGTGTTATGGGAAAGAGAACTTCTGGTTCAAACACACCTTGAACAACTTTAAAGTGCGGTGATGCCTGGCAGGCGCTGGCCCTGGCCGCCAGCATCAGCAGTTCCCGCTCGGCAGGGAGACGAGGGCACGGACTCTGCCCTGCCGGGTCTGGGTCTGACAGCTTCTCTGTCACCATTAGCCAAGGGAACAGAAATTTTCAGCTCCTTCTGCATAATCTCATAAGTTCTGTTTCTTCTCTTGCTTTTTCACCGTTTTTTAGTGAATTACCATGTCTGCTATACTATGGAAAAAAGACATTTTCATACCTTGCTGCCACTAGGTCTCATTGCTCCTTCCACCATATATGATTTTCTCATTCTATTTTTAATCAAGGCAACCTTCAGTTTCATTGTTATGCAGATAACATGCAAGCATCTGACTGTTTCTTCAGATTCTCTGAAAATAATTTCCACTACTGATTGGTGTTTTCTAATACTATGCATAATAGAGTCTTTCTGAAATAAACATCTCTCCTTGATTTCTTTATCGAGGCTCTGTAATTTTACTTTCCTTCACATCTCTGTGACTCCTGATGAGAAAGTTCAGGCTGCTGCGTTCCCCACGCCTGCCAGGAATGCTGATTCCCTGCATGCCCCAGTCCCGCCCAGTGCAGCCCCCCGGCCGCACCAGCAGGTCTGCCGGCCGCCGGCTGCAACGAAGGCTCTGCTGCGTCGCGGAGCTCACTCTGCTGCGGAAATTAAATAATTGAAATGGCTTTAGTAAATACTAGAAATAACGTAACTGGCACTGCCTGAAAGGGCATGAACAGAATAACATAGGCACTTGTGGCCTCTGTAATTGTTACCACTCGCTTTCCTCTCGTGTCAGAATTCTGTTAAAAATCCGCTCTGTGCAGTAGCAGTGTGATTCAATCGGCTTAATGAATAATTTGTAATATTATCTAATTGAAGTTACATCTGGGGGGAAAACTAAATGGGAAAAGCGGTCTCTGTATTTGTGGTTATTTGTAGGCTCAACAGCCAACCCAGCCCTCTCCAAAGCCTGCACTTTCCTCCCCTTGGAAAAAGACCTTTTTATCAGTGCACCGTCAATACAAGTTTTCAAGAGACTTCTCTAAGCAACACGTTTCTGTTCCTGTGCCCATATTTTAAAGAGCTTTTATCTCTCCAAACAATTCCAGTATTAGTTTATTGCGTCCTTGCCTTGTTGATAATAGCCCTTCTCTATGACAACCATTGTGAGGAGACACTTGCTGAAGCAGGTGTCACTTGGAGATGCTCTGGGTGAGTACTCCATGGCTCTGGCACCTGCGAGCGCAGCAGTGCTGTGCCCGCGGGCTGCCCTGCTGGGTCTGCACCGGTGGGGATGCTCACGCCCAGCCGTGCGCCCGGCCCATGCACTGCATGGGCACCATGCTGCTCCTTCTGTGCTCTGCTCATTTCTGGAGAAGTTTTCTGTCTGGGCTGACCAGAACATTTTCCACAGTGCATTTTTTCTTCAGTATTGTTGATCATGTGCCAATGAAGGTCAGGAATGAATTATAACAAATTTCATCTCAGAAATGAAAATATCATTTTGTGGTGTTATGGTACTATATGTGGGAGAGGCAGCACTACCACTCACTGCGCTGTTGGGGCGGTGCATCGGATCACACCTCGCTGGGGTTGCTTTTCCCCCTTTTGACAGGCAGGATGATCTGGACTTTCAACTTCATCCCTGGAGGTATTTAAAGGACGTTTGGATAAGGTGCTTAGAGACATGGTGTAGTGGTGGGCTTGGCAGTGTTAGGTTTATGGTTGGACTCGATGATCTTAAAGGTCTTTTCCAACCTATATGATTCTGTGATTCTGTGATTCTGTGATTCTGTAACTGGATGAGGGTTCACAAAAACTAACTGTCCCTCTCCCACTGACCTTCAGTGCTGCCTTCAGGAAAATCACTTCACAGCTCTGGATCTCTCCCTGCTTCCACATCCCCTATTTCTTAACCTTATTCATGGTGTCAATACTTCAAGGCAAGGCAGGACTTGTCGCTCTGTGCGTCTGTCAGTGCCTTGACAATGGTGCCCAGAGCCAAGCTAGGAGATGCCCCTGAAAAACCACTGCTTGTGTTGACTGTTCTCCACCTGTTTCAGACCTTAAAGAATAAGGAGTTAGTTAAGCACAGGAGTTAGCAGGGTTCATTCAAAGAGCTTTAAACTGGATTTCAAGGGGGGAGAGGATAAAACCAGGCTCGCTAGAGATAAGCCTAAGAGCAGCACGCCAATGTTTGAGGGACGGTGTGCTAGCAAGGTCCTTTGGTCTGCTGTCTCGGTGGAGATAGGGGATGGACATCCATGCGGCAGCAAAGATGAAAGGGTTATGGATGTGTTCGAAACCCTGGAAGCACCTGAGAATGGTCATGTAGGAATTAGGGCTTCTCCCCCCAAAAAGGTGTCGGGATCAATAGCCCAACTGAGGTGCATCTACTACAACACACGCAGCATGGGCAACAAACAGGAGGAGCTGGAAGCCATTGTGCAGCAGGAAAACTATGATATAGTTGCCATCACGGAAACACGGTGGGATGACTCGCACAACTGGAGTGCTGCAATGGATGGCTGTAAACTCTTCAGAAGGGAGAGGCAAGGAAGGAGAGGCGGTGGGGCAGCCCTGTATGTTAGGGAGTGTTTTGGTTGTCTAGAGCTTAATGACGGTGACGATAGGGTGGAGTGTCTATGGGTAAGAATCAGGGGGAAGGCCAGCAAGGCAGATATCATGGTGGGAGTCTGTTACAGACCAGCCAACCAGGATGAAGAGGCAGGTGAAATATTCTATAGACAGCTGGGAGAAGTCTCACAATCGCTAGCCCTTGTTCTCGTGGGGGACTTCAACTTACCAGATGCCTGCTGGAAATACAATACAGGAGAGAGGAAACAGTCTGGGAGGTTGCTGGAGTGTGTGGAAGAGACCTTCCTGACACAGCTGGTGAGGGAGCCATCTAGGGAAGGGGCCCACTGGACCTGTTGTTTGTGGAACAAAGGAGGACTTGTGGGTGATGCGATGGTTGGAGGCCGTCTTGGGCACAGTGATCACAAAATGATAGAGTTTTTGATTCTTGAAGAAGTAAGGAGAGGTGTCAGCAGAACTGTTACCTCGGATTTCCAGAGGGGAGACATTGGCCTGCTTAGGAGCCTGGTTGGAGATAGTACCCAGCCCCCTGAGCTGGAAAACAGGGATGGGGAACAGAATGAAGCCCCCAGAATCCAAGGGGAAATGGTTAGCGACCTGCTACACTACTTAGACACACATAGGTCTATGGGGCCGGATGGGATCCACCCAAGGGTACTGAGGGAGGTGGTGGAAGTGCTCACCAAGCCACTTTCCATCCTTTATCAGCAGTCCTGGCTAACTGGGGAGGTCCCAGTTGACTGGAGGTTAGAAAATGTGACGCCCATCTACAAGAAGGGTCAGAAGGAGGATCCAGGGAACTACAGGCCTGTCAGCCTGACCCCGGTGCTGGGGAAGGTTGTGGAGCAGATCACCTTGAGTGCCATCACGTGGCACGTACAGGACAACGAGGTGATCAGGCCCCGTCAGCATGGGTTTATGAAAGGCAGGTCCTGCTTGACCAACCTGATCTCCTTCTACGACAAGCTGACCTGCTTAGTGGATGAGGGAAAGGCTGTGGATGTTGTCTACCCAGACTTTAGTAAAGCCTTTGACATGGTTTCCCACAGCATTCTCCTGGAGAAACTGGCTGCTCATGGCTTGGACGGGTGTCCTCTTCGCTGGGTAAAGAACTGGCTGGATGGCCGGGCCCAAAGAGTGGTGGTGAATGGAGTTTACTCCAGTTGGTGGCCGGTCACAAGTGGTGTTCCCCAGGGCTCTGTGTTGGGGCCAGTTCTGTTTAACATCTTTATCAATGATCTGGATGAGGGGATCAAGTGCACTCTCAGCAAGTTTGCAGATGACACCAAGTTGTGTGGGAGTGTTGATCTGCTGGAGGGTAGGCAGGCTCTGCAGAGGGACCTGGACAGGCTGGATCGATGGGCTGAGGTCAGTTGTATGGGGTTCAACAAGGCTCAGTTCTGGCTCCTGCACTTGGGTCACAACAACCCCATGCAACGCTACAGGCTTGGGGAAGAGTGGCTGGAAAGCTGCCCAGCAGAGAAGGACCTGGGGGTGTTGGTCAACAGCCAGCTGAATATGAGCCAGCAGTGTGCCCAGGTGGCCAAGAAAAAGAGAAAAGGAGGCTGATGGGAGACCTTATCGCTCTCTACAGCTACCTGAAAGGAGGTTGTAGTGAGGTGGGGGTCTCTTCTCCCAGGTAACAAGTGATAGGACAAGAGGAAATGGCCTCAAGTTGTGCCAGGGGAGGTTTAGATTGGATATTAGGAAAAATGTCTTCACCCCAAGGGTTGTCAAGCATTGGAACAGGCTGCCCAGGGAAGTGGTTGTCACCATCCCTGGAGGTATTTAAAAGACTTGTGGATGAGGTGCTTAGGGACATGGTTTAGTGGTGGACTAGGCAGTGCTAGAATAACGGTTGGGCTTGATTATCTGAAAGGTCTTTTCCACCCTAAATGATTCTATGATTCTAAAAGTGCTAAAAGAGAAGACAACTACAGCCTGTCGCTTGCTCCAATCCCAGCCCAAGCTGCACAGTTTGTACGTGGCTGTACAGCCACCAATGAAATATCTGGAAACATCCCCACAAGGCAGGAGAACGTTTTCTGGTTCTTCAAAGATATGACAGAGCTTGCCTTTATCAGGGATGCAACACACAGAGCCAGACACCTGAGTACGTAGGTCAACATCCTACAGAACAGCTGATTTCAGGTGTGCCAGACACCTCCAGTTCCTATCAAGACACATTTTGAAAACATAAGCCATTCTTCATGGATCACGGTTACTGGGCCGGAGACTCACTGAAGAGCCTCCTGTGCAAAACCGAGGTCATCCAAATGCCACTGCCTGGCTAGAAATGGGGCTGAGCTGGCCTGCAGGGCTGGCAATACCCACTGAGAGGGGACTGTCATGAACTTGCTCCTCACAGTGACCATGTGAAACACTTCTAATACCCTCAAAAGAAATGGGGGCTGCAGAAACCGAAGGGAGAGACAAAAAGGCTCACTCAAGCCTACAGCCTTTGGCTAGCTTTCCCTGCAAGGGTTTTGTAAAATGGTGGCAGTGTTAGCTCGGCAGCAGAGCTTCCTCTTCTGCCCTTCTCTCTTCTGTTGTGCCAGACACTCAGCAGATGAAGGCCCTTTGCAATGACAGGGAAAACGATCTATGCAAAGATAAAAAAGGAGAAAAGTGCAAGTTTGATTCAGTTGGCATAATGATCTGTAAGACAAGCTCTCTTGTAAACGTGCCACTGCAAATCGCATACAAATTGCACACCACGCTGGCATCAGGCTTTGCTGCAAGCTGCTTCCCCAGAGCAGCTCCTGACCGGACAGGTTTCTGGCTGTGCTTCCTGCACTGGACATAGCCATCCTGACACCTCTGCCAGCAGGCGGGTGAGCAGCGTCGATCTACAGGAGCCCGAGCTATTCTGCCCGGGTGCTGCTTGGCATACGTGGGTCCCTGCAGGAAAGCAATTACTCCCTTCTTCGTCAAGTGAGAGGCCCTGACCGAGTTAAACTCACGCTCGCTGTTATTTCTGACTGCCTGGGTCACCCCAAGAGACATGTCCAGCTCTGGGTCGCTGCCGCTGTCTGCAAATCCCCGGCATTGTTTGGGCAAACTGCAGAGGAGCTGGCGGCATGGTGGGGATCCGTCCCTGAGCAGCAGGCTGGTGGGAAAGCTGACGGAGCAGCTCTGCACACCCTCTCCCCTCAGCAAGCAAGATCCATCCCACACAGTCTCTGCAGCATATTTGGTGAGCACAGATTTATTCCCTGACCTTAAAGATAGAGTTAGTGTGTCCATATGTGCGTGCATACCTGTGTGTGCACGCTTTATAAAGGAAAAGAAAAGAGAAAGCAAAGGGAGACGGGAGTATTGAAAATCCACAGATTTCTGTGACTAGTAGCATCTCTCTTGAAGCTTCTCAGCCAAGTTACACTTACAAGAAATATTATTTGTGATTGAGGTAGAAAGTACTTGGAGAGAAAGTATGTTTTGAAGATAGCGTCTGATGCAGATAAATGGTGGCGTTTCACAGATTTGAACCTGCTCTTTCTCCTCGCTGCCCGAAGCCTCCGGGAGCAGCGATTCCCACGGGGAAGGCTGCGCTTGCGGCCGAGGAGAGTCCAGCCCGCTGTATTTTATCAGACATGCAATCTTCTGACAGGTTTTTCCACGGGAAACCAGTGAAACATACATTTCCTGAATCAGAATTCAGGCCTCCAATGTCAGACCAACTTTGCCTTAAGAGAAGTAAAGTGGAGGGAGCCGCTCACCCGGAGCAGGGCAGCTGGGGGGCAGCTGGGGGGCGGCTGGGGGGCGGCTGGGGGGCTCCTTGCTGTGCCTGAGCAGGCACCGCAGGGATCCGGCGGCCACGGGCAACGGCTGTGCTCTCCCACTGCTGCCCCCACCCTCTTGATTTGGGATACGCAGAGACTTTTGAAAATTCAGGTGAATTTTGATTGTTTCGATCAAAAAAATGTGGTCAAGGAAGGAAAATCTGGAAAAGCCAAAAAATGTTCTTTCGCTGTCTCAGAATTAACTCTTTTAATCAAAATCATTAAACTGTGCTAAATACACATTTTTTAAAAGATTTAATGTGCAACACAGTTTCCATTTTGGCTGAGAAAAACTGTTTGAACCAAAACCAAGCTATCTGGAATTATTGTTTAAGCATAACAGAGCAGATGAAAGAAGAGGCTCCTTGGCCCTTATTCAGTCTGTTGCTTTCTCTCTAAATCATAGAAAACATGTCAAAAAAAGTGAAGTGAAATCTATTACAGGAAAGGGATCTTACACCTGAACAGGCACATTAATTTACTTTCTTTTCAATAGCTCAGCTGTCTTATCTATCTCAGCCATTCAGTCTAATTTAATTGGCTGAAAAATGTTAATTCTTTTTCTCTTGATCTGTCATATTTTGTAATCCTGGAAACAAAAAATCTAGCTACCCTGATGTAAAAACTTTTGAAAGTCCAGCTGCATTTAATTTTGAAACACAACAGAAAAACAGACTGAGTTGCATGATTAATAACTTTGGTCCGCAATTATTTTATTAAGATGCATAAGAGGAAAGATTATGAGAGTAATGCAGCAAAATGCTAATGACAGAAATGAAAAATTATTTCATCTTCACGAAATATATATGTTGAAATTCATTATAAATAAAAATTGAGGTCAACACTTTCAATTTTTAACTAAAACCTTTAAAATTTCCTAATTCTTTTAGTATAGTCGGACATTTTGAATTTTAAATTTAGATTAATTTTTCTTCATAAAAATAAAACCACTCCCTTTATAAAAAAGAAAATTCAAAACCATCTAAACATTATATTCATATACATACATATAAAAACTGCATATACAATGTACATAACATTTATATATTAATAGTTTAACTATATATTATTATATATTAGATATATCATACATGTTACAGTAGTTTAATACACTGGTACATATACCATGATTGCATACTATTGTATGTAGTAGTATATATCAATTATACAATTATCATATATATGTACACACACATATATATATACACAACTTTCCTTGGGTCAAATTCAATGTCTAATACTTTACCGTTACAGCAACAGGTTTCTTGCAAAACTTTAAATAAAACCGTCAGGGACGTTTCCTGGAAATCTCTACAAAGAGAGCGTACCTTTATGCTTTATGAGAAATACGCTGCTTAAATCTGGGGCCATATCAACCTCCACTAAATCAATGACCCAAGTGTCAGGAATGATTTCTAATCCTGGCCCATGAATTCGCCTTGTCCCAGCGTGCCATCATAGTAACGGAGGCACAGAGGTGGGCTATGCTTGCAGAAAGTTGCTTCATCCCCACTGCCGGCTGTGCCCGCGGGAGCGGGGCAGCCCCACGCAGGGGGACGGCCGCTTGCCGTCAAGCTTGGGCATCTTATTCAGGCTGCTAATGAAGTAAATAAAATCAAGAAAGTCTATCAGTGGCCGGACATATAATATCAGGACTGAACGATTGCCCTGTGCCTGAAGGCCAGCCTCAGACCGCCAGTGTCTTGCTGGGACTTTGGAGCCCGCATGCTGGCTGGTCCTTCCCCTCCCAGCGCCCCCGGAGAGGGAACGTGATACAGACCCCAGGAAAACACTCCAGTAAACAAAACTTTGACAGCTCCTCTCTGCTGCTTCGGCTGTGACAGTTTGCAATGGCAGGTTTGGTCCAGGGAGCTGCTAATGCCTCACTCGCTGGAGTTATTGTATTAGTGTTGGAAACTCACACCCTCTCCCAGAGCCTTCCCGCGTGGGCTGAGCTGGGGCCGAGAGGTGCCGTGCCAAAACATTCTGGGTGCGGGCATGGAGCGGGGCACGGCAAGAGCCCGAGAGAGCAGCAGACTTGACGGGACTGGGTAGGGGCTGCCATGTGGTTCCTTGGCGGCCACCCCAAGGCACTCGTTTCTCACACCCACAGCCTAGCAGCTGATAATAACACCAGATACAAGAGGGCTGAGATGTTTCCCAGATTGTAAAAAAAAAAAAAAGCCACCAACCAAAACCAGAATAAACCAAGGACAAATAACACAAGGGTGTGAGGGACGCTGCTCCTCTGGGTGCTGCAGCAGAGGACCCCCAGCCAGGACGGGGCTGTTCACCCCCCAGCCGGGACAGGGATGCTCATCCCTGGGTGGGATGTGATTTCCCACAGCCCAGTAGCTGCTATGTCCTTCTCTTGGTGAAAGAGCCAAAGGTAGCACTGTACCTTCAGTTCTCAAGCAGTACAACCACAGATTTTAAGAAAGTAACAGACTGAAAATACCCTGACAATTTTATCCTCCTCAATATTCATTCATCAGAAAGATAAAAAATTAGTGTGGCCATCGTGCAACAGATACCAGCATTTTCATAAAGCAGAAAATTTTAAGTTAGACTTTTTCTTCAGTATTGCACATCTGCAAAGTTTCATCGTGATAGAAAAGCATTGCTTTAGTACTTCTCCAGGTAAAACCATCTATGCAATTTAAATAACATTCATATAATGTTTGACTTGTGTTTATTTATTTTTTCTCTCATAGTCTCCTCTTTCTGTACCTGCACTTTCACAAACCTTGCGTGTTTGTGGGGGATAAAAAAAGAGAAGAGGAAATTTCCGTCTTCCTCTCCTTAAAGGTCACCCCTGAAGCCTGTACTTTCAGAGTCTGAACGGTTCCTCGATGCATCAAAATTTCCAAAGATTTCTAAAAGCGTGTTCTTCATCATTCCAACAGCTAAAACCTCTCCACCCCTTCCAATTGCAAAAACTCCTTAATCCAAGCTGTCTTTGAAGGGCTTGGTAAATCCAAGTGAGGAAACGCACGTGGTTCTGTTGTCTGCGATGTCCGTCCTGCGCGGCTGATGCTTCGAAAGGGAGCAAAAGTTGTTCCCCTGCCTCCGCCATGTGCGTGGGGAGGTGATGCTGTGCCTCTGCATCTTGCAGCGGCTGGTGTGCGGAGGGGGTGTGTGTCTGCTGGAGAGAGCAGCTTGTTCTGCCAGCTAGGCTGTTACTCTGCAATGTCACACTGTACACCAAATCAGTTAGCAGGTTGGGCTGTTATGTTGTTTGCAGTTTACATTTTCAGGTGAAGTCATACCCCTAAAATCAGCAGAAATGGAGAACCTGGAGCAAAATATGCTTTCCTTTCTGCTCACAAAACGTCAAGGGATACCAGCTACCACGAAATAAGGCTGAGGTATTTGCATTGCAGTTTGCTGTGTTTTGCTGGAGGAGAGCAGTGTACTGCGTCAAAATACTCTCTCTGCGCTTTCCTTCCCTTTGCATTGTTAAGATCTATCAAAAATGAGGTTTTGAGGAAACCAGTGTTTTATTAGAAGCTGAATATGTCATGATAAAAATATAATGAAATAAGCAAATTTCATGGCAAAAAAATCCACCACCTGACGGAACTCTCTTATAGCTGAGAGCCGTCTCCTGCTGAGAACTGTGTGTAAAAATCACAGTGTTTTATTAACACATTTATGTCTACAGAAAAGAGGTGCAGGAAACGAAACAATCCCTGCCTGAAATTACAAGTACACATGCATTTGTGTGACACTTCAGGAAAGCTGCATTTCTGAAACACAGCCCCTCTGCTTCTGGGAAACAGGATGATCACCCAGCACGTTGTTCATTAATGGTGAGGAGAAGGGGACGGCAGGGAGATGACAGCATTTATAGGTGACACAAAGTTATGCAGGTCAGTCAACACTAAAGAAGACATTGAGGACACGGCAAAAAACAGGTTAAACGGACGTGGGAAGGGCTTGTGAAAGCTGGCACTAAAGAATGCAAAGCCAAGCGCACTGCTGAGAATAATTTGGTGCTGGGATCTGGATTAAACGCAATCCCTTAGAAACCATAAAGTTGTAAGGGCTCAGAAACACAAAAAGCAGACTGAAAGTAGTGAGCTCCTGCTTGGCAGCTGCCCGGCAGTAACAGAGGCTGGTCCAGCACTGATGTAGTCGTGGGGTCCGTGCCACCCCGCACACCTCACCCCTGCACAGTGTCGGTGGGGGAATCACGCTTATAGCCCTTGCAGATGCCTCCCTAGGCTGCAAAACAAATGAGATGCTAACACGGGCAAAATGGCATTGTCACACATTAAAGTAAGCTAGGATCACAAACACGGACACTGCAATGAGTTGAATAATTGTAAATGGTTATTATGTGCTGTCCTGTTTTTAAGCTTCTGACTGATCAGTAAGACTGTAAGGGACAGTTTGGATTAATGCTCAGTAGTTTTTCAAGAGAAATAAGTAAATTTTCATAGAATCATAGAATCATTTAGGTTGGAAAAGACCTTTGAGATCATCAACTCCAACTGTTAAACTAACACTGCCAAGTCCACCACTAAACCATGTCCATAAGCACCACATCCACAAGTCTTTTAAATACCTCCAGGGATGGTGACAACCACTTCCCTGGGCAGCCTGTTCCAATGCTTGACAACCCTTGGGGTGAAGACATTTTTCCTAATATCCAGTCTAAACCTCCCCTGGCACAACTTGAGGCCATTTCCTCTCGTCCTGTCACTTGTTACCTGGGAGAAGAGACCGACCCCACCTCTCTACCCCCTCCTTTCAGGCAGTTGTAGAGAGCGATGAGGTCTCCCCTCAGCCTCCTTTTCTCCAGGCTGAACAACCCCAGGGCCCTCAGCCGCTCCCCATCAGCCTTGTGCTCCAGACCCTTCCCCAGCTCCGTTGCCCTTCTCTGGACACGCTCCAGCCCCTCAATGTCTCTCTTGGAGTGGGGGGCCCAACACTGAACACAGCATTCGAGGTGAGGCCTCACCAGTGCCGAGTACAGGGGCACGATCACTGCCCTAGTCCTGCTGGCCACACTATTTCTGATACAAGCCAGGATGCCATTGGCTTTCTTGGCCACCTGGGCACACTGCTGGCTCATATTCAGGCGGCTGTCGACCAACACCCCCAGGTCCTTCTCTGCCGGGCAGCTTTCCAGCCACTCTTCCCCAAGCCTGTAGCGTTGCATGGGGTTGCTGTGACCCAAGTGCAGGACCTTGCACTTGGCCTTGTTAAACCCCATACAACTGACCTCAGCCCATCGATCCAGCCTGTCCAGGTCCCTCTGCAGAGCCTTCCTGCCCTCCAGCAGATCAACACTCCCACACAACTCGGTGTCATCTGCAAACTGACTGAGGGTGCACTCGATCCCCTTGTCCAGATCATTGATAAAGGTATTAAACACAACTGGCCCCAACACAGAGCCTTGGTGACCAGCCCTGGAGAACACCACTGGTGACCGGCCGCCAACTGGAGTAAACTCCATTCACCACCACTCTTTGGGCCTGGCCATCCAGCCAGTTCTTTACCCAGCGAAGAGGACACCCGTCCAAGCCATGAGCAGCCAGTTTCTCCAGGAGAATGTTGTGGGAAACCATGTCAAAGGCTTTACTAAAGTCTGGGTAGACAACATCCACAGCCTTTCCCTCATCCACTAAGCAGGTCAGCTTGTCGTAGAAGGAGATCAGGTTGGTCAAGCAGGACCTGCCTTTCATAAACCCATGCTGACGGGGCCTGATCACCTGGTTGTCCTGTACATGCCACGTGATGGCACTCAGGGTGATCTGCTCCACAACCTTCCCCAGCACCGGGGTCAGGCTGACAGGCCTGTAGTTCCCCGGATCATCCTTCTGACCCTTCTTGTAGATGGGTGTCACATTTTCTAACCTCCAGTCAACTGGGACCTCCCCGGTTAGCCAGGACTGCTGATAGAGGATGGAAAGTGGCTTGGTGAGCACTTCCACCACCTCCCTCAGTACCCTTGGGTGGATCCCATCCGGCCCCATAGACCTGTGTGTGTCTAAGTGGTGTAGCAGGTCACTAACCATTTCCCCGTGGATCCTGGGGGCTTCATTCTGCTCCCCGTCCCTGTCTGCCAGCTCAGGGGGCTGGGTACCCGGAGAACAACTGGTCTTACTGTGAAAGGCTGAGGCAAAGAAGGCATTGAGTACCTCAGCCTTTTCCTCATCCTTGGTCACTATGTTTCCCCCCTCATCCAATAAAGGATGGACATTCTCCTTAGCCTTTCTTTTGTTGCTAATATATTTATAGAAACATTTTGTATTGTTTTTTATGGCAGTAGCCAGATTAAGTTCTAGTTGGGCCTTGGCACTTCTAATTTTCTCCCTGCATAACCTCATGACATCCTTGTAGTCCTCCTGAGCTGCCTGCCCCTTCTTCCAACGTTCATAAACTCTCTTTTTTTCCTAAGTTCCAGCCAAATCTCTCTGTTCAGCCAGGATGGTCTTCTTCCCCACTGGCTCATCTTCCGGCACATGGGGATGGCCTGCTCCCGTGCCTTTCAATTTCCTTCTTGAAGAATGTCCAGCCTTCCTGGACTCCTTTGCCCTTCAGGACTGCCTCCCAGGGGACTCTGTCAACCAGGCTCCTAAACAGGCCAATGTCTGCCCTCTGGAAAGCCAAGGTAGCAGTTCTGCTGACACCTCTCCTTACTTCTTCAAGAATCAAAAACTCTATCATTTTGTGATCACTGTGCCCAAGATGGCCTCCAACCATCGCAGTACCCACAAGTCCTTCTTTGTTCACAAACAACAGGTCCAGTGGGTCACCTTCCCTAGTTGGCTCCCTCACCAGCTGTGTCAGGAAGGTCTCTTCCACACACTCTCAGACTGTTTCCTCTCTCCTGTATTGTATTTCCAGCAGGCATCTGGTAAGTTGAAGTCCCCCACGAGAACCAGGGCTAGCGATTGTGAGACTTCTCCCATCTGCCTATAGAATATTTCACCTGCCTCTTCATCCTGGTTGGCTGGTCTGTAACAGACTCCCACCATGATATCTGCCTTGCTGGCCTTCCCCCTGATTCTTACCCATAGACACTCCACCCTATCGTCACCGTCATTAAGCTCTAGACAACCAAAACACTCCCTAACATACAGGGCTGCCCCACCGCCTCTCCTTCCTTGCCTCTCCCTTCTGAAGAGTTTACAGCCATCCATTGCAGCACTCCAGTTGTGCGAGTCATCCCACCGTGTTTCCGTGATGGCAACTATATCATAGTTTTCCTGCTGCACAATGGCTTCCAGCTCCTCCTGTTTGTTGCCCATGCTGCGTGTGTTGTAGTAGATGCACCTCAGTTGGGCTATTGATCCCGACACCTTTTTGGGGGGAGAAGCCCTAATTCCTACATGACCATTCTCAGGCACTTCCGGGGTTTCAAACACATCCATAACCCTTTCATCTTTGCTGCCGCATGGATGTCCATCCCCTATCTCCACCGAGACGGCAGACCAAAGGACCTCGCTAGCACACCGTCCCTCAAACATTGGCGTGCTGCTCTTAGGCTTATCTCTAGCGAGCCTGGTTTTATCCTTTCCCCCTTAAAATCTAGTTTAAAGCTCTTTGAATGAACCCTGCTAACTCCTGTGCAAAGATCCTTTTCCCCCTTGAGACAGGTGTACCCCGTCTGTTGCCAGCAGGTCTCGTGTTGTGTAGACAGACCCATGATCAAAAAACTCAAAATTCTGTCAGTGACACCTGGCTTGGAGCCAGGTATTGATCTGGCTCTTCCTGTTTCTTCCCTCATCATTCCCTGCAACGGGAAGGATAGAGGAGAACTCCACTTGTGCTCCTGATCCCTTAACCAGTTGTCCCAAGGCCCTTAAGTCTCTCTTGATTGCCGTCAGATTTCTAGTTGCAACTTCATCACTGCATACATGAAAAATCAATAATGGATAATAATCTGAGGGCCATATCAGGGTAGGAAGTTTTCTCTTCATGTCTTTTACCCGTGCCCCAGGGAAGCAGCAGCCTTCCCTAAGCAGTGGGTCTGGCCTGAGTACTGGGCCTTCCGTTCCCTTCAGAAGGGAGTCTCCTATGACAATGACCCGTCTTTTTTCCTTTATGGAAGCAGTTTTGGCGCAGATTGTAGGCCAACTTAACCTTGGTGACACCTCCAAGCTAGAACCATCGTCCTCGTCATGGTTTGGTTCCACTTGCAGAGCCTCGTACCTATTAGGCAAGGGCACCTGGGACGGTGGGGCAGTCACAGAGCAGATGCGCCTGCTGCGCCGGGCAGGAACTCATCGCCATTGCCCCATCCCTTCAGTCACTGCGTTCAGCCAGGTGGAGAGCGGATAGGGAATGCTCCGTGTTGTGCATCCCGTCTGCCTGTCGGGCCTGTCTCGGGGAAGGCAGGTGCGATTCCAGTAGTCCATCTCTCTCTCGCACTCCCTGATACTCCTCAGCCTACTCACCTCCTCCCGCAGCTCTGTCACTAAGCGGAGGAGCTCCCCCACCTGGGCTCACCCCCCACGTGCTCACTGCTGCCGTCCGGTACTGCCATAAGGGCAGGGCACACCCTGCACCCCGACACCTGGGCGGCAGCGTGTTCCCACCGCGCTCTGTCCGGGAGCTGCGTCAGTCGTGGTGGGTGCAGAGCTTGGAGAGGCCGTGGCTTTCTGCCGGGTGGGTACCATCGCTCCCTGGTCGAGCCGGCAGGGCTACAGCGCCCTTCCTGCACGCCCTTCCGCATGAACTGCCGCGCCAGGCCCTTGCTGCCGCGCCATGCCCTGCGTGCCCGCCCTGTTGGCGACGCTCCTGCTCGCAGCGCTCCCTGAGGGCTCCTTTCATACGGGGGGGGGCTTGGCCGCCATTGTCCTTGCCCTGCCCAGGTCCCGTCAGCCGCTGCCGCGCGAGCTGCGGGCTCCTGTATAAAACCACAAAAGCGTATTTCAAATAGCATGGCATTTCATAGGTGAGTAGGCTATCCTCATCTGAATCAAATGCTGAATCAAATCTTTATGTTAAAGAGTTGTTGATGGTCCAGAAAGGTGCAGAGATGGAGCAGAGTGACTTGTACATGCTGTTGGGAGGGTATCTGGAGGGACTGCGGTGGTAGCATTTGAAGGGGTAATTAAGAGAAGGTATGATAAAAATATAAATCAACCGCTCCGTGTCCTCCTGCCTGTCCCCTCTGCGGCCAGGGATGGTGTCCAGAGGCACCGCAGGGAGAGGCAGCAGGAGAAGGGAGATAAATGCCTGTATCCCAGGGCTTGGCCAGCCTCTCGACAAAGGCAGGGACCTCCCGCATCGCTGTGAGGGTTCTTCCACATCTGTCTGCAGAAGAGGGAATTGGCCGCTGCTGAGATCTGGAACCTGGAGCGAGCAGGTGGTAGATCCTGACCAGTAGCCCGGTCTAAAAATGCAGCTTTATTTAAAACAGGCTATAAATGCTTAATTTTCCTGAATCAGTGCATGTCTGTCTTCATTTACATTTTTAAAAAATTTCTTTCTATTTAGATATACGTGAATATATACATTCCACAATCTGGGAGTGCAGTTATAAAAACTATACATTATATAGAAATTACACATTTGTAACTGTGGAAGATGTAAGAGTGTACACATACATACAGGTATATACAACGTGTATATGTGCACACGCACTCATAGGCAGCCTCCCTATCTGCTGCTTCCTCTGAACCACGTCTGTGATTTAAAATAAGCTGCTGTGTTGGCGTCCCAATGCCGCAGCTGCGATTCCAGATAAAGAGCCAGAAAAGGTGCACCCAGGAGGAAGGAACGTTTTTGAGTCTTGTTATTTCTTGATTCCCATGAAGGTAAACCATGTTTTGCAGTATATTATCTCAGAATCATCCTCCAGGAGGACACTGCCAGGCTGAAGGCTGCCCGGCTGAACGGAGGCTCTGGCTTTGGCGTCAGGCGTGTGCAGGGACACGGCGTGCAGGGACACGCGTGTGCAGGGACACGTGTGTCGTGGGGCTGGGGATGGAGACGAGAGGGGACGCTCTCAGGAAGGGTGCCTGGCCCCGGTGGGCTCTGCTTGGGACCACCGTCCCCACCGCAGCTCCTGGGGCCAGGTGATGTCAGCCAGATTGGACCTGGTTTTGGCCACTGTAGCTTACATCCATCGTTAGACATCCCCAGCTTTACAGATTTCTCTTCTGAACAAGAAAAGCAATTCAGTGCTCCATTCAAGGGTGCAAAAGGATGCTGGAAATCATTTATCCATGACCAAAACGTAAATAATTCAAACCCCTGGTGCTGGATGAGGAACCACAGTTTAGGAGTTTGGACTGTTGCTGCCTTCTGCTTGCTCCTGTTGTAGTTTTGGTTGTTTCTTACCACTCATACACTTGTCAGAAGAGAGATTACTGCTAGGTTTCCAGGTGGTACCTGGGTGTAAGTGTGTGCATGTGCATGCACATGTGGATGTGTGCACACACTGATGCAATCCAGTTATGTGGCAGTTCAGCAGCAGAGTTATTGGGATCCCCCTCCGCCCTAAGGACATAAATATCTGTATTTCAGTCTAGTAAGAAGCTTTCTAATCCTTCATTGTTAAGTAAAATTCCAAGTTTATCTGAAACATGGATGAATAGTTAATTCATTGTGTTTGAAATACAAAGGACAAGGTCTGCAGAGCAGAAATGTTCACATTTCTTGTAAACCAGGAATTATGCTGTCTTTTCAATATCCTGTTAATTATTTTGTCTCAGAAAGATTCAGCTCCTTCTGAGCATGCCTTGAAGGCATTTAACTTTTCTGTATGCTCTGCTGTTTTCATGCCACACGCTGGAGAGAAGGAAGCCTGTCCGCCTGCCTGCTCCCCACCGTGCAGTGCAACAGCCGTCCGGAACTGTGCTGGACTGCCCGGGCTGTTGCCAGACTGGCGCTGCTCCTGGTGTGTCTCACACGGGTCCTTTGGTTGTCCAGTCCAGAGGCTGTACTGGAAACCTGCTCAGGCGCTGTCAGTGACGGGCAGCGGGCGGTGGAGGTGCCGGAGGTGGCAGCTCCCTGCTGCGCTGCTGGTGGCCGTGTCCGCAGCGGGGTGGCACGGTCTCCGTCTGCGGTGACACTGAGGGTGGCTGCAGGAGGAGAGCGGGCAGACCGCAGCAGGCTGCTCCTTTGGTGGTGACAGCCTTCTTGCTGCAGTACTCAGTCAGTATTTACTGCTATGGTTCTCTTACCTTTAAATTAACTCTTATAATATACCTTCAGGACTAATGAATTTGATACATAAAGCCCATGCACTAGAAACGGTGCCATTCATTTTCTGATGTTCTCCACATAAAATGATTGTCAGCTCCTCAAGCTTAGCAGTACAAATGCTGATATGAATCCCTCGCTGTAATTATATTCCCCCGGACTTCCTTTTCATTGCTAATACAGCCATCTCTTCCCCTTTCTCCCTTAATAAGGTTGTTTGCCTCCTTGGCAAGGACACTGTCATCCGTATTTTGGTGCCACATTCTGAGCCTCCTGGTTTCTCTCTTCAATTTTAAGATAAATTATCTTGCCTTTGCAGGGCTGTCATCAGCATGTTTTTGAAGAACTGTATTATCAAACAGTATAAGGCTTGCAGTGGGGCAGCCTAACCTAAAAAGACATGTTTATCTTTATTATCACACTCCTATCTCTTCATTAACTTTCAGATATCTTCATGTTCCAAGGGTAGCTGTTGTCACATCTTGTGAGCGATAGTATTAATCTTCCCCCATGCCTCTGCCCAGGATTGCTCTGCCCTATGGCTTCCTTTGAGGTTTCCTGTTATTTTTGTAATCAGGTCAATATTACAGTTCTGCATAAATAAACAAGTAATGTTTGTTATGAATCCTTATGAATTTATTATGATGGAAATTCTTCTCTTTTATACGCATGGTTATTCCCTGACCTATTATCCCAGATTTCTGATGCATAGAAGGAAAAGTATGAGCAGTTGTACATAATTTAATCTCTTCTCCCATTACATTAACATTCGCCTCTTACCGAGAAACGTCCAACTCGCTTTTGATGGCGACGGCACTACGACAGCCTGGCAGGGCCACCTAAGCTGGCAGTGACTTGCCAAAGGGAAGGCAGCTTTCTCAGCTGGGAGTGAGACATGCCTCTTGGTCTTCCTCCGCTGCCGCGGGAGCCGTGGGAGCCGTGTGGGGGTGCTCCTGTGCATGTTTTTGGGTCCATCCCCTGCCCAGGCCTGCACGTCCTACCGGCCGTGCCTTGCAGAAGCACCGCGGGCATTGCGGGAGTAACGTAAGGGGCTGCTGTAGGAAAAAGAAAAATTCTTCCTTATTTAAAAGGCAATGATCTTTTGCGTTTTTGCCGGGATAGGAAGGTATGAAGGAAGCCGTAGATAATGGTGCAACATCTCTAATGTGCTGGGCTTGTTGCCCCTGCCCTGGATATCACTGAAAAACATGACCGTCTGGCCAGTGCAATAGATCCAACACCATCAACCTCTCCTCTCCAACACAACTCTTAAATCCTGGTCCTGTTCTGCTTTCCCTTTCACAGCAAACCATGGTCCTGCAACGCAGATTGACTTTACTGGAGATTCAACCAAACAATAAAAATGTGGCATGGATGCAAAGGCAGGGAAGAGCATGGCATGCCCTGGAGAAGAGAAGCCAGGATAAGTGGTATTAGTCATGCTGCTTTCACAGGCAAAAACCAGCTGAAATTGTGAAGGCTGGCAGGTGGCTTGTGCTCGGGCAGGCGAATGTTGAAACCCAAACTCTCCAACTCTGTCAGGAGCCTGCTACTTTCCGGCTGCCACCAGAGTGGGCTGGCTGTAAATATCGGTAACACCTGGAGTAAACAGAAGTGGCACATCCCGAATCCTCCAGTGGATAAAGATGCACGAGAGAGAAGCAGCAGCTGGGAGGCCAACCACTCATCCTGCTGCTGCGCACGGACTGGGAAACCTGGGGCTGAGGGCTGCAGAGAAGAGGTGTCGCTGACAGAGGAAGGCTTCCCGAAAGGGAGGTGAGGTCTCAGAAGGACGAAGGGGCCAGACAGAGGAAGGTGCCGGTCCTGCCTGGAGGAAAGACGCTGAGCAGCCTGGAAAGGAGTGCCAGGGTGCCCAGGGACTGCCGGCAGCGGTGCAGCAGGAGCCGGCAGCGATTTCTGCCCCACCGCCCCGGAGCAGCAGCGCGTAATGCTGGGGGGGAGTGAGAGTGTGAGACAGGTGAGCAGGGTAAGAGCTGTGGTCTCCCCAGGCCTGAAATCAACCCCAGCTTCCAGATCCAGCGCGGGGTGCTGCTTTCTCGGCCCTGCCTGTGCATGCTGGACTACTGCAGAGACCAGCACAGCAGAAAACAGCAGCGGGCTTTCTGCTCTCTGTACCATCCATCTTGAGATAACTTCTACTCCATCCCTCATCTGGTGCCAGGTCTCAGGCCTGTCCTCAAGGGCTTATCTGCGAGACGAGGAAGATTAAGGTTCCCTGTCAATTCCTCCTGGAGCCAGATACACCGAGCAGATGTTAAATGACTGCTATGGTGCTGGAGCTGTTAGCAGGGCTCACGGGGGTCCTCACTGCACGCAGAGGATGTGAGACGTTGCATCCACTTTAGTATTTTTGTTCAGAAAGGAGTGAGGTTTTGAAGCAACTTCCCTATTTGATCCCATTTACTAAGCATGATTCGGTTTGCAGAGTGGTGTTGGTGCATGCAAACCAGAAATTAAACCAGAAGATCCGTTCCAGATGTGTATCGAATGCTCTCCAGTCCCCAACAGATACAAGGGTCCAAGGCAATGACTAGTTCTTCAAACAGCTTCAGGCCATGTCTGTGGTGGGGATGCTTTAGCTGAACTAAATTAAATAAGCCAAATGAAACCAAACTACATCTAAAGGATGGAAACTCCCAGGTCACAGACTGTGTAGAGAGGTGGCTCTCAGCTCTGCTTGGTTTGGCTTAGTGATGCATTTCTGTGGCACTAAGCAATGTGCTAAAGGAGATGCAGCTAATGTGGGAATATCTGGGATGAGATCCATGCCAGCTTGCTGGTCTTAGGGGTCTGAGTGAGACCCACCAGCGCTCTCCTGTTCCTACAGGCTCTTCTGCCCGATGGTCGCTAATGTGCTGGTTGCTCGAAAGACACATCTTATTTCTGGAGCTCCAGGCTCTTCCAGCCCTTCCTCACTGCTTTCCACCACTGCCAGCTGGACTCTGAAGCCAAAAGAAGCTGAGTTGTTCCCAGAGTCAAGCTGCTCCCTGTCCACAGTGACCACCTGCTTCCGAGAGTTTATCATGATACTGTCCAGAACATAAAGATTTTCCTGAGTGCTATAAACAAACCTGCCCACTTCCTCATGCCCTAAATTCGCATCCTTTTCCAATTTCATCAACATATGTAAAGACAAGGTGGCACTGTTCCTGTAGGGTAAGAGAAGACAAACATGGAGCTGCGCAATTGGAATAGTTAGGGTTTTTTTTTCTTTTTACAAACATACTTTTCTCTTTTTTTTCCAAATCAGACAATCCAGTGTTGTTCATGCTCTTATCTGTGCCCTGGGCAGGATGAGTCAGTGCTTCAGACGCGAGGGTGTATTCTGGTATCTGCATCGCATCTCTGACAGCTCCCACAGGTATGTTCCTGATTTTTATGTCCTCAGTGAACACTGAGCAAACAGGCTGCATGGGGGACATTTTTATTTTTCTATATCTTTAAACCACCAAACCGAGTCCACATAAGTTCCATTGCTGCCCTTTTGGAGTCATCCAAAATGATTTTTTTTTTTAAGCAAGGATTAATGGTAGCAGTTTATCGTCAACTTCCTGATTTCTAACATAGCTTTAATCTAGAGAGGACACAAGAGTGGATTTTAGAAACAGCAGTTTCCAGCAGGCGTGTATTACATCTGCCCGCAGTGTTGTATTACAAAATACGAACTCACTGCAAGAGAAGGTACAACACTCTTATCCTTTATATATTTTATCATATGAACTCCCTCTGTATTGTGGAGACCTGGAATTTGAAACCAGTTCTTTTTTTTTTTTTTAATTCTATAAGGAGCATCTGGACAATGCTCTTAGTCATATGGTTTAGTGCTAGGCAGTCCTGCGAGGAGCAGGGAGTTGGACTTGATGATTCTTATGGGTCCCCTCCAACCTGAGATATTTTATGATTCTATGATTCTATGAATAAAAGGTGTTTGCCACGTAACACGACTTTCAGGCAAAGCACTGTATTCTCAGAGATTGTGCTCCCACGGTACGTTTTTAGGCTTGACCCCTTTACATCTCAGGGGTAGGAAGAACTTGCCTTCACGAAGCCTGAGATGGTAACCTGCTCCCATGAGCAGGTAACGCCTGGAGAATATCTGTGGGGCTGGACAGGATCCAGCAGATCTGAGCAGTGAAACGCAGTCTTAAAATCTTGCCAGGGGAACACTGACATGGTCCTGGCGTGAAGAGTTGCAGAAGCCCCACAGGTCATGCTGCCCCACAGGGACCCCCCCCATTCCCCTCCAGGCTGGCCACGATGCCCCACGGGGACCCCCCCTTTCCCCTCTTAGCAGGGGGAATTCCTGCAGCTTGGGATCAGCGCAGGAGCCGGGGCATCTCTTGCAGGGGCCTCCTGGGGTCTTCCCGCAACTAACGGCAGGTCACCTTAAATCGAGAGGACACCACGAAGCACTAGCTGGGGCATTCGTTATCTCTGGGTTGTGAGGTCTATCCGCAGTCTTTTATTAATGAAGTTACACAATCCTGGTCTGCCCCAGAGGCATTGTCCGCAGCCATGCTCTGCACGAGGCAGAAAGGGCTGTCACGACCACAGAAAATCATCTCCTCGCATTTCCTCCCACTCTGCCTGCCCTCTTCTTTCCTGCTACAGTATTCTGCATTCTTGTGTATTTTCTCTACTACATGTGTCCCTGGTTTTGTGGCTGAATAATCATATCTTTGAGAAGCCTAAAATAACTGTGCATAATTAGGATCTTGTTATGCTGACTGTAGTTTATGGAATAATTGCCACAACCCAGGATAGAAAATAACCTTATAAATAAATTAAAAAGTGAGACCACGGACTCTGTTAAGGCGTGCATTAATGGGAGCTCTGCGGAGGAGCGCAGTTCCTTCTGGAGCAGGGCAGATGCAGAAACTGCTGTGTGAAGCATCAGCAGGGCCGCGGAGCCGGCCACGCAGGGACGGGCTGGGCTTTTCCCTCCCCAGACCTTGCAAAGTCCCTCGAGTCGCTGGTGGGTGGGGAAAATCGCTTGGGTGATTTTTCGGCTGGACTGTGCAGAGCACCAAATCTCACTTTGCTTTGAGGTTTGCTCTGAGATAGAAACAGTAATTAAAAGTTTGGTATTGAAATTTCTCAGTATAATGAAATGGCTGTAAAGGCAAGAAAGGAGAGAAAGAGGCTGTTGGAAACAGCCCCTTCGGCCCCCGTGGAGGAAAAAGGACGTTTTAAACTCCCAGTACCTGTGTTCAGGGAGAAAAGTCACTTTTATGTTGGCTTTTGAAAACTGTATCTGGTATGCACAACTGTGGATTGTAATTAGTTTTAAAAACAATCGCTCTTCTCTCCCGTCTCCCTTCTGTCCCCCAGAAAAAAACCCAACCCACGCTCATACTGTTCCCTGTAGAGTGATAGGGAGGATGCTGTGATTTTGTTCAGAGAAGGAACTATTTCTGCTTCTGGCAGGTGTCCGACCCGTTATTTCCACCTTGCACAGTGACACGCCACTGAGCCACTTCTCCTTCAAACATGTTTTTGCTGAGGGCTCCTGGCTGGTATCCCTGGCTTGCAGGGGTGCAGGGGAGAAGAGGCCTGAGTGAAGGTGCAGAGGCTGATGCTGCTGCCTACAGGACTTGCTACAGCGATGCACCAAAGCGCCATCTGAAAGCAGAATACAGGATTTTGTTTGACTCACAAAAATCCGTATCAGCATGTGCTGTTGGCTGCAAACCCCAAGACACCGGCTCCTGTTCACTTGCTCTTTCTCCCCGTATCTTCGGTGGAGCAGAGGGTGGTAATGGCTCTCTCTCCACAGCAGGCGAAGGGGCAGGGTGTTTTCTGGAGGCACCCCCAGGCCCTGAGCGCCGCAGAGGGCGGCCAGAGCCAGGGAGGGGCATCGGCGCTGCCCTCCCGTGGGCTTGGAGCGGGGACCCTCTGGGCAGGAGCCCCACAGAGCCAGCCCAGCTCCCTGGGGAGCTCAGCGCGAGCAGGGGTGTTCACCCTCACGCATAAACCCTTCCAGCTGCCCAGGGGGAGCGCGCGTGTCACACAGGGGAAGACGCGCTGTGACGTGTCGTGATACATTCACCCGAGCCAGGACAAAAAAATGTGTGACTGCTTCCCAGCCTGCGCAAGGATTGCACGCTCAAGACGTCTCTTCTTGTTTCCATCTCTTTTCTGAGTTTGCCGACAGAGGTGAAGAAAAGGCAGTTAAGGAAGTATGCAAAAAATGAAATGACGATGAGTGAAACTTTTTTTGTAATTAAAAGCGTAACATGAAAATGTGAAATGTCAAAAGGATCAACTTCAAAGCTGTATGAAATGAAACCCGCACTTTGATTTGAATATTACTTTATGAAGAAAGACATAAGAAAAAGAGCTTTCTGTGTAAATAGTAGAATTACAAATCACAACTTTCATGATTAAAATCATACTTTGAACAGTAAAAAATTTCATACTACTTCAGAACTGGCAGAAGAGCAGAAAAGATGGATTTTCTTGTTGCATCATGACATTGGCAAGCGGCACTTGGAGCTACAGGCTGCCTTCGCAGTCCCACACCTTCCCTTAGAACACCGACACAGCCGGCGAGCCTTCGCCAGCTGAAAACCCTCCTGCACAGAGGGGTGCTCCTGCCGTACACAAACCCTCCGTGCTGGCCGTGGGGCTCATCCCACACCGACACCCCACATCCTTCACCCTGCGGTGCGGAAATCCTCTTCTATTGCTGGGGGAAATGCGCCTGCCATGCCTTGGCTTTCCTCTATTAATATTATAACCTGACGCTTGAATTCTTCACCTCCAAAGTTTGGGGTTTGTTGTTTTTTTTAATTTCAAGATTGCAACAAACCATAACAGAGTGCTGTGTGAGACTCCTGTGCCGTGATTATGTTCAAATGAAATGCAGTTCTGGGTCTGTAACCTCCTCCGTCCGTACTAGACAATGCTTTTCCAGATGCCAGTGAACATTTCCGGTGCCTGCGTATGCAACTGTGGACAAGAGGCGTGACTTCCCGCATGCACTCTTGGGTCCAGCCCATGGGTTGCTTGTTTCTGCAGTCACCTGAGGGACACGTTTCTGTCTGCTGCTTCTCTGAATATGCTCTGATCTTCTAAGGAAAAAAAAAAAAGGCAATTAATTTTAAAGCAGCTCCATCCATGAGTTTACCTCTGAGAGGATAAAAGAGAGGAACCTGCTGAGTTGTCCTGCATGCGTATTATGGAGTAGAAATCCCCTATCCTCACACCTTGATGACATCAGCCTTAGCGCCTGCCTTCAATTCATCCAAATACATAGGATTCTTCAGTCCTTTGTCTGACTGAGGGGTTTTTCTTGGAAAATTTTGCATTAACTGAATCATACCATGATTATAAACCTAGATACATTCCCATACTGATCTTTCAAATTCTTCTCCGTGTTATTGAAACCTCGGTGCCCACAGCTGAGATGCAATGTACGCAAAATGTAAAAAATCCTTCAGGTTTATGGGCATAACCTTCATTGCTATGTGTCTTCTCTGATAAAAGAAACCCATAGGCTCATTTTCAATCAAAGTGATCAGATCTTTTGACTCTTCTGAAGCATCCACACAGCAAAGAAAGAAACAAATGCACACATGCATTTTCCTCTCCTTTGGCTTTCTCTGTCTTGCAAATGCTTGTGATTTTTTTTTTTTAATAACAAAGAACTGTAAGGATTCCAGATCTAATTTGAAACTTCACATTTTGGGGTTTTTTTTGTTTGGTTATTTTTTTTTCCTCGGGAGTCAGACACCTGCGGCCCCCATGTCCCACCTCCGCCAGCTCTGAAACCAGCCACTCCTCACAGCACTGCCTGGGCTTTTGCCACACCTCACACCTTTTTGTGTCCACCCAGCAATTTATCCCCTCGTGCCCCTTTGTGTCCAGTGTCCTGCCCAGGTGGCACAGTGCGGGGGGCCATGTCTGCATGCCTTATCGCACCGGTGCAGTCGAGGGATGCCCACCCGAAACTGCTGCCACAGGTGAGCCACGGCCACTGCTCAGCCTCTGCCGAGGACCGGAGTTCAAATTACTCTTCTTATTGCACCGAAATCCATGGAAAAAGATCAAAACCCATTCGATTGCAAGGAGATAACACATTCGACTATTCCTGAATCAAATCTTCTGACTCTGCCCTCAGTTGCGCAGGCAGCCTTGCCCAGTTTTGGAATAAAAAGGTTCTCTAACAGCTACAACGCCATGCCCAAACCTTTACTTCAGGGAGCCTTCTTATCTGTGCAAGACTGAACGCTGTCCCGGCTGGAAGGAGAGCTGTAGTATTTCTATTCAAATACTGCCGGGATTAATCAAGAAGCACATTTCTTCTTGGAGCTTGTGGGCGCCGCGCACCACCCCTGCCCGTGGTACTTACCCGGAGATGCTGATGCGGGTGCGTTATCGCACTGGGAGCAGGTAAGTGAACGCAGTGATATTTTTAAAGCCTGCTCATTTCTTAATATCCTGGTTATATTTCTAGTGCATACTGGGGAGACTTCTTTGTTTCACTTGTTACCTAAAATGAAATGCAGCTCACTGATGTAAGGCAGGATATTGGATTAAGCCACACTTCTACCTCAGCAGAACAAAGATCTCTGCAGGCAAAGATTAACATTGCCTGTGTAAAAAATATTTAAATATTTAGGTCTGATTTACAAATATTTAGATGTGATTTACATTTGCAGCTTTCCACGTTGGTTGGTGGTGCACGTTTTGTGCAAATGACACCCGGGCTCTCAGCTTACAAGCTTCTCAGGTTTTTGGTACGCTCCTATCAGGAGGACGTAGCACACCCTTCACACGCCTGTGGCCTGCTCATGCTCCCATACATAGAGAAAAACTAATTGCTGGCATATTTAAAATAACAAATGTGAAGATAAAATGAAAATTGGAGTTTCTTAGTCAGCAGAACACAATTATTTTAAAATGAATTATTTTCAGTTTACTTTCTATTCTTTCTGAATTTCATAGAAGGTGTCACTGTGGTTGCTTATAAATGAGCACTGCGGTAACCTCAACAAGTAGAAGATGAATTGCATTACACGTATTTAAAATTCATCATTTTTATCCAATCTGAAGCGGAGTTTTTTACAACAGCTTAGAATGAAAAATTAAAAATTTCTCTCAGAAGCATTGAATAAAATTGTCTAAATTATCTACTCAGTGCAAAGAATTGATTTGTGTGGTTGGGGGTGAAGGGTGAAAATTGACCTTCTGTCAGTGGCTGGAGCAGGAAGATACACCTCGAGCTCGGGGACATCGCTGTGTAGGAGCACAGAGAACCACCACCTTTTCATTTCACTCCTCAGTAGACACTGACTTGCAGATCAAAACCTCCTTGCTCACTTCTGGTCAATATTACAAACTATGTGTTTGTCGCTCCAGGGCATTTTGATCATTTGTTTGCTTTTGCCCATGTATAGATTTGTTTGTCCTCAGACCAATAGCAAGGTTTGAAAACATGGCAAAATATAGTCATTTTTTGCTAAACAAGCACACCAAAAAGCTGCTGATCAGCTCCTCCCATGGCGCCGGGCCAGGCCAGGCGCTCAGGGGGCTGCAGCAGGCTGCGTCCCACGGACCACGGGCTGCTCTGGAGCCGTGGGAGAAGCCAGATCCTCCTTTAGGATTTTGGCAGGCAGGAAAGAGGCTGTTCACGAGGGGCGGCTGAACCAGGCTCTGTGCAGGCATGTCCCGAGAGGGCTCGTTGCCTCGTTAGGATAACCTTGCTGGAGGGGGAACAGCCGCGCAAGGAGGGCTGGGGCCGACAGCTCCCCATCTCCCGGGCAGGGCTCTGCACAGTTAGGCTTCTGCAGTGGTCTTCACCCAAAAACCCAGCTCAGCTCATCACACCGCGTTTGCGCAGGCTAAGGCACGCTGGATCCTTGCTTGTGGCCTCTGGCCTGCATGTTTATTCTATAAATAAACTGAACTGAGCTGAATAACTCACTAGAGGAAATGTGTAAAATCCCTTTTCAGTTCAAGATACCATCATCATGTTTAAAAAATACCTCTTATTTAAGTCACAGTCCAATAAATATTATCAATTTTCTGATTCTATATTGTTTGGATTAACAGAATTATCAAACAACAAAGTATTTCTCAAGTGAATTAAGTAAAAAACACTGCTAACACTTCTGTGTTTTAGCTGCTGTAAAGATAATTAGCAGGACAGTTATTTTTAGCTTTAGACATTTTAGTAATTCGAAGAGATTGTCCCTGGCTAACAGATGTAACAACGTGCCATGAGGGTCTCCCGTGACGTGATGTTATTTCCTATGGCAGTACATACGCTCCCTGCACAGTCTGGCACCCGGGCTCTGGGACTGACAGCCACAAAATCCAGAACTTTTTGTTGCTGGCTGCATAGCTGACCAGGTGCAGGACCATTCCTGGGTCCATATTCCCCCCCAGAGAGGCTTTGGGGAGCGCCTGCTCTCCCGCTGCCCCAGACGCCCCAAGGACACCCCTGAGATCCGACCAGGCAGGAGGCAGGGACAGCCCTGGAAGGTGGTGCCCTGGGGCTGCAGCCCAGCCGCCGAGCAGGGTGCCATGAGGGTTTCGTGTTCCCCTTCCTGTTAGTTTGGATGGAAATAGTGATAGTTTTTTGTTGGCCAGGACAAGCACCTCTGGAGCT